>NC_087351.1:76260630-76563660 GCF_030014295.1 Loxodonta africana | reverse complement strand
GCACAGGGACTTTCCTACACTTAATATTGGGTATACCCCAAGAACAAGAACACAGTATAACCATGACAATCAGAAAATTAACACTGATTCTGTTACCTGAAGCAGGTCCTGCTGGTGCAGTTTCTCATCAATAAAGACACACCAAGGTGAGGAGGGAGGAAGAGCGTTTATTGCAAGTGTGCAGGCAAGGAGCAAAGAGATGTATATCTCAAATCAAGCTCCCTGAACAAAGGGAAGCAGAACCTTTTATACCGTCCCTCACAAGGAAGTACATACAAATATTTTTTACTAAGGTTACCACGGCACGCACAGGCAGTAAGACAAATTGCATTTTTTTACTTTAGTCTGTATAGAAAATAGTGAATAAGCCTCACCCTGGGCAGAGATTTCAATATTCATTTAGGTCTTAATGAGGGTTGAGTTACTTAGGACATTTTTGAGGCTAGTAAACTGATTTTGACTGGTTTTATCTGGATCTTGTTTTTCTCCAGCTTCTTCTGCCTGCCACTGCTGATGTGGAAGTGTTGCGAGGGGTTTTAGCTAAGTTAATGACTCAAGGCTCCTGTATCAATCTCATAATACCGTCTAATCCACAGACCCCATTCAAATTTTGCTGATTGTCCCAATTACTGGGATCATGAGTTACATTTAGTTGTCATGTTCTTTTAGTCTCCTTCAATCTAGAACAATTCCTCAGGATTTGCTTGTCTTTTATGACCTTGACATTTTTTAAAAGCACGGGCCAGTTACATTGCAGCATGTCCCTCAATTTAGGTTCGTCTGATGTTTCTTCATGATGTATGCATTTTGGGCAGGAATACCACAGAAGTGATGCTGTGCTCTCTTTGGTACCTCATATTAGGAGGCACATGACATCAATTTGTCCCATTACCGGTAGGGACAGAGGGACTTTTAACAAAAGACTTGAAATGATGTAATAAGACTCTAAGACCTGGGAATTCTGTCCAGCTCACTGAGCCTTTTAATACACTATGAACAGAGCCAGAAGGAGTGTGGGTCACCTGGGCAGAGGCAAGTGACGACATGACTGGAATCACATTAGGACAGAACGAGTTGTGTTTACCCGAACTCCTACCAGGGAGATAACTGGAGTGGTTGGAAGGAATTCTTCAACAAGCCACTTGGAGAGGAGGATAAGACTTCACAGGGCATTCTCAAATAGGTGAGACAGCAAGGAGCTGGATGGTGGGTAAGAAAAAAATGAAGTTGATATAAAAACAAAAACAGGTGTGGCGAGAAAAAAATGGGCTGGAGGATGAGAGAGTAATGGGAGGATCATCCAAAGAGCTCCAAGTATTTGCTTCACATGCCTTCATAGGTGTTTAAAAAAGAAGATATTTACAATGTATTTTGGACTGGGTTACTTCTTATTCACTGGACTTGGAGTCAAGCTACCCATGTAAATCCCAGATCTACCGAATTAGATGGTTAATAAATTAGGTAAATTAATCCTGCTGAGGCTTAGTTTTCTCATCTGTAAAATGAGGAGAAAAATACCTCACAGGGTTGCCCTGAGGACCAAATAAAACACCTACTTATACGTTGTTGGTACTTGCCATTGAGTTGGCTCCAACTCACAACGACTTTATGTATCACAGAATGAAATGTTACCCAGTCTTTCACTATCTTTATAATCATCGGTATGTTTGAGTCTATTGTTGCGGCTACCGTGTTAGTCTTGATCATTGAGGGTCTCCTTATTTTCGTTGCCCCTCTGCTTTACCAAACATGATGTCCTTTTCTAGCAATTGGTCTTTTCTGATGACGTGTCCAAAGTAAGCCAGTCAAAGTCTTCTCATCCTTGCTTCTAAGGAACATTCTGGTTGTATTTCTTCTAAGACTAATTTGTTTGTTCTTTTGGCAGTCCACAGTATATATTCAATATTCTTCGCCACGCCACAGTTTGAACACGTCAATACTTCCGTCTTCCTTTTTCAGTATCCAACTTTGGAATGCACATGAGACAATTGAAAAGACTTGGCTCAAATGCACAAACCTGTTGCCATTGAGTTTATTCCAACTCATGGTGACCCTATAGGACAGGGTAGAACTGCCGCTAGAGTTTCCAGGAAGTGCCTGGTGGATTCAAACTGCCGACCTTTTGGTTAGCAGCCATAGCTCTTAACCACTATGCCACCAGGGTTTCCAAATGCACCTTAGTCATCATATATTCAGCTAATATTGATTGTGTGTCTACTGTGTGGTAGCCACTGTTCTTTGCTGGGAATGCAGCAGAAAACAAAATAGAAAAGCTTTCTGGAGCAGCCTATGAGTATGCTCTGCGCATTCAAGGAATTACTCTTATTCAAAGGATATAGTGAGCATGACCCCTGTATTACAGATGGGGAAATGAAGTCACAGAGGTTATGTAAGTAATGGTAACACTAAGAAGGGAAATTGCCTCCCATTTCTGTTCAGAGTCTGTCATCTGTGAAGAAATGAGCCCCTTTGAAAGCCTACCATTGCTGGTAAGCAGAAAATCTCTGGAAGGATGTTTACCAAATTTCCGTGGAGGAAGGATCACAGGCAAAGTATCATTCTTGCATAATGTTTGAATATTTCAGTCAACATTTGTTATCAGTATAATAATTTTTCTGATTTGAAAAAAGATAAGGTTTCTACAGATAAAAATAGAGCCAGAGCAGTTGAGTCAGGAACAGACTGAACCTGTATGTGATCGTGGGAGATGGGAGCCAGGGATCCCTGTGTTTGGTCTTTGGCTCCCTCTTCCTTTCCGATTGGCTCTGTCTCTCTCAAATCCATGTCCTCCTCAGGTCTTCCTAAACCCACACAAATGCTGGCACACACGCATTCCAACAGATGTGCTTCAGTCCCTCAGAATTTCCACTCAGATTTCATTATTCAGCAGGTATTGCCCTTCTCATTTCTTCACTTTCTTTTTTTCCTATTGTACTTTAGATGAAGATTTACAGAACAAACTAGTTTCTGATTAAACAGGTAATACACATATTGTTTCATGGCATTGGTTAACAACTCCATGACATGTCAACACTCTCCCTTCTCAACCCTGGGTTCCCTAATACCAGCTTTCCTCTTCCCTTCTGCCTTCCAGTTCCTGCCCCAGGGCTGGTGTGCCCCTTTAGTCTTATTTTGTTCCATGGGCCTGTTCAATCTTTGGCTGAAGGGTCAACCTCAGGAGTGACCTCATTACTGAGCTGAAAAGGTTTATGGGGGCCATACTCTCAGAGTTTCTCCAGTCTCTTTCAGGCCAGCAAGTCTGGTCTTTCTTTTTGAGTCAGAATTTTGTTCTACATTTTTCTTTAGCTCTGTCTGGGACCCTCTATTGTGATCCCTTCATTTCCTCACTTTTCTGTTGCAGTTTACAGAGAACCAATTTACACCCCCCCCAAAAAGTTTTTTTTTTAAGAGAAACACAAAAAGCAAACAACTCACTTTTGAAGTATTAAGAAAATATTATAAGTATATTTTTTTCTTTTTTTTACTGAACTTTAGATGAAGGTTTACAGAACAAACTAGTTTCTCATCAGTTAGTACTCACATGGTTGTATGACATTGGTTAACAACCCCAGGACTTGTCAACACTCTCCCTTCTCAACCCTGGGTTCCCTATTACCAGCTTTCCTGTTCCCTCCTGCCTTCCAGTCCCTGCCCCAGGGCTGGTGTGCCCCTTTAGTCTTGTTTTGTTCCGTAAGCCTGTTCAACCTTTGGCTGAAGGGTGGACCTCAGGAGTGACCTCATTACTGAGCTGAAAGGGTTTCCAGGGTCCATACTCTCAGGGTTTCTCCAGTCTCTGTCAGGCCAGCAAGTCTGGTCTTTCTTTTTGAGTTAGAATTTTGTTCTACATTTTTCTCCAGCTCTGTCTGGGACCCTCTATTGTGATCCCTTCGTTTCCTCACTTTTCTGTTGCACTTTACAGGGAACCAGTTTACACTCCCTCCCCCTCAAAAAACAGAAACTCAAAAAGCAAACAACTCACTTTTGAAGTATTAAGAAAATTTTATAAATATATATTTTTCTTTTTTTTACTGAACTTTAGATGAAGGTTTACAGAATAAACTAGTTTCTCATCAAACAGTACACACATTGTTTTATGACATTGGTTAACAACCCCAGGGCTTGTCAACACTCTCCCTTCTTAACCCTGGGTTCCCTATTACCAGCTTTCCTGTTCCCTCCTGCCTTCCAGTCCCTGCCCCAGGGCTGGTGCACCCCTTTAGTCTTGTTTTGTTCCATTGACCTGTTCAATCTTTGGCTGAAGGGTAAACCTCAGGAGTGGCCTCATTACTGAGCTGAAAGGGTGTCGGGGGTATGAATATATTTATATTTCACTTCATTCCATAAAGGATTTGAGGTGTTAAGAAAACTACATACAATAATGAGATAAAATAGTTAAAGCCATTGGGGCAAAGGGAAAGTAAGGGACAGGAGGGTTCTGGTTAGTTCCTGGGTGAGGCGTATCTACATCATCAGAAAACACACTCGTCTTTTCCCTCCTCTTGAGTAGCGCTGCTAGCACGTTCAAAAGGCTACTTCCTGTGCAGATGATTGTTTCCGCAGGTTTGCCGAGTTGGCTCTCCAAACAGAATAATCATGTGTGGGTTTAACTGTATACATGAGCCGTGTGGAAGTTGGCATAATAACCTTAGCTGTACCCTACTTCTCATAGACTCACAGACCTCCAGCTGGGCAGGTTCTAAAGGATTATCTAGGGCAACCCTCTCAACTTCCAGAGGAGAAAAGTAAGACCCAGAGAGGTTAAGTGCCCTGTGGAAAGACAGAGCATGTAAGTAACAGAACTGAAATTCACACGCCTGTGTCCCAGAGCCAGCCTAGTTCCTTCCCGGTACTCACTGCCTCTCATTTCCATAACTCAGCTTCCTCTTACTTCAGCTCTCTCTCTCTCTCTTTTTTTTTTTTTTTTTTGGTTTACTTTTTTTTAATTAACTTTTATTGAGCTTCAAGTGAACGTTTACAAATCAAGTCAGTCTGTCACATATAAGTTTACATACATCTTACTCTGTACTCCCACTTGCTCTCCCCCTAATGAGTCAGCCCTTCCAGTCTCTCCTTTCGTGACAATTTTGCCAGCTTCCCACTCTCTCTATCCTCCCATCCTCCTCCAGACATGAGATGCCAACACAATCTCAAGTGTCCACCTGATATAATTAGCTCACTCTTCATCAGCATCTCTCTCCCCCGCACTGTCCAGTTCCTTTCATGTCTGATGAGTTGTCTTCGGGGATGGTTCCTGTCCTGTGCCGACAGAAGGTCTGGGGACCATGGCCGCCGGGATTCCTCTAGTCTCAGTCAGACCATTAAGTATGGTCTTTTTATGAGAATTTGGGGTCTGCATCCCACTGATCTCCTGCTCCCTCAGGGGTTCTCTGTTGTGCTCCCTGTCAGGGCAGTCATCGGTTGTGGTCGGGCACCATCTAGTTCTTCTGGTCTCAGGATGATGTAGGTCTCTAGTTCATGTGGCCCTTTCTGTCTCTTGGGCTCTTAGTTGTCGTGTGACCTTGGTGTTCTTCATTCTCCTTTGCTCTCTCTCTTTTTTTTAATTTGGGAAACTTGTGGCTTTGTGAAATCGCAGTCTTCTCACGCTTTTAAAACTATTCTTACAGTTACGCAGCTCCAAATTTCTGAAGACTTAAAATAGTATTATGTGGGACTTAACGATGTGATAGAAGGCAAGATGTCACAAGTCCCATTGCTGAACCTTAAGCTGCGTTACTTATTTTATAAATCTTCTTGCCGGTTGGTGCCCAAAAAAGGAGTGTCGCTTCCTGGTTTCCCATGGTGATTTTTAAAATTTTGCTCAAACAGTAGTATCCAGATGAGAGGGCAAACAAATCCAACATAACGGGGCTTGGTGATGACCAAGACTATGACAACCTGTGATGGACCCTGTGTCAGCCCAATATGTACCAAGCTCTCTGTCACAACAGCTGGGAGAGACAGACTGAATGGCTCCCTGCTCCAACTGGGTTTCCGTTTTGATGTTAACCTGAACACAGCTGCTTGGCTTTATTTCTCTTCATTGATTTTCTGACATATTTCATCCTCCGCTAAACCAACCACCCTCAGAGGCATTCCAACTTCCTCTCTTCCCTCCATGAATCACCTAAAAGCACATTGGTGGTTTCCAATACTTCCTCAATGTCTTTCTAGATGTGCCTGGTGTAAACTTACTGGATTTCCTGGAAGAGGTTTGAAGATCCTCTCACTAGAGTTCAATTCCATTTCACAAACACTGTAGAGGTGATGGACAGTGTGATCGTAGATGCTGAAACTAGACTGCCTGGGTCCAGATCCCAGCTGATGCTCTGTGACTTCCAGTAAATTATATAACTTCTTTGTGCTCTGTTTTTTTCATCTGAAAAATAAGGATGATAATATTGGGTTATTATGAGAATTAAATGAGTTAAGACATGGATGGGTTCTGCAGAAGTGCCTGATACACACTGAAGTACTCAATAAATTATTGACAGAACTCCTGCCTACCTCATGCCAGCCACTGCCAGGCTTTGGGACATAAAGATAAATAAAACACACATGATTTCAAGAGGCTTATTCAGAGGAAAACACAAAATATACGTAGAAAAGTAGCAGGACTGCATATTCTTATCATGAATATTTTTTAACATGATGTTGTTGTTGTTAGGTGCCATTGAGTTGATTGCAACTCATAGTGACCTTTACGTAAAACAGAAACTGCCCAGTCCTGCACCATCCTTACAATAGTTGCTATATTTGAGCCCAGTGTTGCAGCCACTTTGTCAATCCATCTTGTTGAGGGTCTTCCTCTTTTTCGCTGACCCTCTACTTTACCAAGCATGATGTCGTTCTCCAGAGACTGGTCCCTGCAGATAATATGTCCAAAGTACGTGAGATGAAGTCTCACCATCCTCGCTTCTAAGGAGCATTGTGGCTGTACTTCTTTTTTTTTTTTTTTTTAATAACTTTTATTAAGCTTCAAGTGAACGTTTACAAATCCAATCAGTCTGTCACATATAAGTTTACATACATCTCACTCCCTACTCCCACTTGCTCTCCCCCTCTTGAGTCAGCCATTTCAGTCTCTCCTTTCTTGACAATTTTGCCAGCTTCCCTCTCTCTCTATCCTCCCATCCCCCCTCCAGACAAGAGTTGCCAACACAATCTCAAGTGTCCACCTGATATAATTAGCTCACTCTTCATCAGCGTCTCTCTCCCACCCGCTGACCAGTCCCTTTCATGTCTGATGAGTTGTCTTCGGGGATGGTTCCTGTCCTGTGTCAACTGAAGGTCTGGGGAGCATGGCCGGCGGGATTCCTCCAGTCTCAGTCAGACCATTAAGTTTGGTCTTTTTATGAGAATTTGGGGTCTGTATCCCACTGATCTCCTGCTCCCTCAGGGGTCCTCTGCTGTGCTCCCTGTCAGGGCAGTCATCGATTGTGGCCGGGCACCAACTAGTTCTTCTGGTCTCAGGATGATGTAGGTCTCTGGTTCATGTGGCCCTTTCTGTCTCTTGGGCTCTTAGTTGTCGTGTGGCCTTGGTATTCTTCATTCTCCTTCACTCCAGGTGGGTTGAGACCAATTGATGCATCTTAGATGGCCGCTTGTTAGCATTTAAGACCCCAGACGCCACATTTCAAAGTGGGATGCAGAATGATTTCATAATAGAATTATTTTGCCAATTGACTTAGAAGTCCCCGCAAACCATGTTCCCCAGACCCCCGCACTTGCTCCGCTGACCTTTGAAGCATTCATTTTATCCCGGAAACTTCTTTGCTTTTAGTCCAGTCCAATTGAGCTGACCTTCCATGTATTGAGTGTTGTCTTTCCCTTCACCTAAAGCAGTTCTTATCTACTGATTAATCAATAAAAAACCCTCTCCCACCCTCCCTCCCTTCCCCCCTCGTAACCACAAAAGTATGTGTTCTTCTCAGTTTATACTATTTCTCAAGATCTTATAATAGTGGTCTTATACAATATTTGTCCTTTTGCATCTGACTAATTTTGCTCAGCATAATGCCTTCCAGGTTCCTCCATGTTATGAAATGTTTCACAGATTCGTCACTGTTCTTTATCGATGCGTAGTATTCCATTGTGTGAATATACCACAATTTATTTACCCATTCATCCGTTGATGGACACCTTGGTTGCTTCCAACTTTTTGCTATTGTAAACAGAGCTGCAATAAACATGGGTGTGCATATATTTGTTTGTATGAAGGCTCTTGTATCTCTAGGGTATATTCCTAGGAGTGGGATTTCTGGGTTGTATGGTAGTTCTATTTCTAACTGTTTAAGATAACGCCAGATAGATTTCCAAAGTGGTTGTACCATTTTACATTCCCACCAGCAGTGTATGAGAGTTCCAATCTCTCCGCAGTGGCTGTACTTCTTTCAAGACAGATATGTCCATTCTTCTGGCAGTCTATGGTATATTTGATATTCTTTGCCAACACCGTAGTTCAAATATGTCAATTCTCCTTTGGTCTTCCTTAGTCATTGTCCAGCTTTCACATGCATATAAGGCAATTGAAAAGATCATGGCTTGGATTAGGCTCACCTTAGTCCTCAAAGTGACCTCTTTGCTTTTTAACATTTGAAAGAGATCTTTTGCAGCAGATTTGCCCAATGTAATGTATCTTTTGATTTCTTCACTGCTGCTTCCAAGGGTGTTGATTGTGGATCCAAGTAAAACGAAATCCTCTACTACTTCGATCTTTTCTCTGTTTATCATGATGTTGCTTTTTGGTCCAGTTGTAAGGATTTTTGTTTTCTTTATGTTGAGGTGTAATCCGTACTGAAAGCTGTGATCTTTGATCTTCATCAGTAAGTGCTTAAAGTCCTCTTCACTTTCAGAAGTGAAAGTGAAGAGGACTTTAAGCACTTTAAGCATATTGCAGGTTGTTAATTAGTCTTCCTTCAATCCTGATGCCGCGCTCTTCTTCATATAGTCCAGCTTCTTGGATTATTTGTTCAGCATATAAAAAAAACAGCATATAGATTGAATAAATGTGGTGAGAGGGTATAAGCCCAACACACACCTTTCCTGATTTTAAACCATGCGGTATCCCCTTGTTCTGCTTGAATGACTGCCTCTTAGTCCACATAAGCATGATTAGGTATTCTGGAATTCCCTCTCTTCACAGTGTTATCCGTAATTTGTTATGATACACACATAGTTTGTTATGATCCACACCATTGAATGCCTTTGCATAGTCAATAAAACACAAATAAACATCTTTCTGGTATTCTCTGCTTTCAGCCAAGATTCATCTGACATCAACAATGATATCCCTCATTCTACATCCTCTTCTGAATACCCTGCTTGAATTTCTGGCAGTTCCCTGGTGATGTACTGCTGCAACCATTTTTTAATTATCTTCAGCATAATTTTACTTGCACGTGATATTAATGATATTGTTCATATTTTCCACATTCTGTTGGATCACCTTTCTTTGAAATGGGCATAAGTATGGATCTCCAGTTGGTTGGCCTTGTAGCCGTCTTCCAAATTTCTTGGCATAGACGAGAGAGCCCTTCCAGCGTTGCATCAGTTCGTTTAAACATCTCAATTGGTATTCCATCAATTACTGGAGCCTTGTTTTTCGCCAATGCCTTCAGTGCAGCTTGGACTCCTTCCTTCAGTACTATCGATTCTCAATAATATGGTACCTCCTGAAATGGTTGGATGCCTACCAATTCTTTAGCTACCCTACGTTCAAGAGCAAGTTTCAGTGTCTCTTCTGAAACTAGTACCTTGTCATTTTTGTGACCCATACGGAAATTCGTTACTATAATAGTACAACTAAAATCAGCATTTTCATCTAGAATTTGTTAAATGGGACCATTAATTAAACAAATGTTTATTGAGTACCTACTATGTTCTAGGCACTGTACTAGGCACTTAGAATATAAATCTGATACAGACAAGATATTAATATATTGTTCTTCACAGCCTCCCCTCCTCCTCCTCTGCTCTTTGTATTTCACTCAAGAATTTCTGTGATTGTCTACCTGGTTCCTGGGACTTTGAGGAAAAGAGAAGAGTTGAAATTGAGAGGGGCTGACTAGAACTACATAACTGAGGTGGAAAGGGGGGTTACAGTAGAGATTTGAAGATTTGAGAAAGTTTGGAAGAAGAGGGGCTTGGCGGAGCAGGCGCTGTGATGAGTGAGATTTTGAGGAAATAGCTGAGGGAAGAGGAACTTTAGAACTTTTGCTGGGCACTCTGCAACATATTTCCTCTTCCTGTGCCTCTTCTAGAGATTCAGTAAAGACTTAAATTGCTCTTTAGTGCTTTTGGATGTCAGACTGTTGCTTGTTTTGAATATGGTACCATGCTGAGATGGTATTCAGTTGCCAGGGAGATTTGTATTATTCTTCTGTGGAAGATCAGGACATCATGGAAGAAACCTCTATGATGTCGTCATCCCCTCAAACAACATAAAGCAGGAGCATTGCAGACCTGGGCCCCCTAAATCATCCTATGGGGTTGCTTTCTTTCTCTCAGCTCCAGTCAGACTGTTACTTCTTTGGAATATTGGTATCATGCTATGGTAATCAGCTTCCAAGATGGCCCCCTCTGTAGTCTACATTCTCCTCTTTCCAGGCAGCTACATTTTCCATGTACCCTGGTTCAGGGACCTTATCCTTCCCTTGGAAACTCTGCCTTTCCCCACAAGAGGAGATCTCTTCTCCAGTCTTGCCAACTCAAAGCCTCAGAATTTAAGCCTTCTGCTAGTAGAGGTACCTCTGCTGAGCCATGTGACTCTAGAGAGTAGGGTGGCCACACAATGGGAATTTCCTTTAGTTCAGTCTGTTCACCAACCAGAGATATGATAGATTTACTTACCACTTTTCCCAAAAAGCCAGCAAATCACTCCAAGATGAGATTTGTTTTTTCTCGGCAACTACACAGTATAGTCTCATTTAAGGAAATGAATCTCTTCTGGTTGGTTGGTTTGTTTAGTGCAGTGCCAGGAGTTCAGTTGATCATTCTCTCCATCAAGGGTCAGCTCCATGATTCCTCTCTTGTTTTGTTTTTTCCCCTTCCTTATCAACCCCCACCTCCATGCATTTCCCCTCCCCACAAGCAACCACTGTAGGTTTTGCTGCAGGTCTTTGAGCAGCCCTGGATCCTTGTGAAATAGGTAGAGTTGTTTTGTTTTGCATTTTTAATTTATATAGAAATGGTGTATTACTCTAGATGCTATTCTGTTTCTTTTTTTTACTCTACTGATGTTCCTTGTGTTAATATAATTCACCCCTTTGAACCATCAACTCTGACATAATTGTGTTAAGGAGCACTTGACTCTTTCCTGGGTCTGTTTACAAGTCTTAAAAGTAGCTATAATTGACATACTCCTCTACAGCGGGAGGGTAGTACCCTGGGTCTGATTAGATTGTTTTTTCATTCCACATCTCTCCACACATCTTTCGTGGAAAGGAGGATGGAGGATATTCCAGGTCACCCCACGTAACCCAGACACTTTTAAAATGCACTGAAGTCGTGTTAAATGATGCAGTAAGAATGCAACTAGCCATGTTAAAAAATGTGAAGATTCTATAGGATAAATGACCTAGTTTCCTCAACAAATAAATGTCATTAGAAGAAGTGAGGGGGAAAGAGGGAAACAACAATCAATTAAAAGATACTTAACAGACATTAAAAGGAGCTCTGGTGGTTCAGTGGCTAAGCGCTCTGCTGCTAACTGAAAGGTTGGTGATTCGAAGAACCCACTCAGAAGTGCCTCAGGAGACAGGCCTGGCAATCTGCTTCCGTAAAGATTACAGCCTAGAAAACCCTGAGGCAGTTCTACTTTGACACATGGGATTGTTATGAGTCAAAATAAACTTGACGACACCTAGCAACAACAAAAGACATTAACTAAACACAACGTGTGAACTTTGTTTAGATCATGATGTACAAAAGCCAACTGTAAAAAGACATTAAAAAAAATAATACGGGAATTTTAAACACAGATCAGCTATTAGATAAGATTAAGCAATTACTAATTTTGTTAGGTATGACAATTTTTTTGTGTGTGCCCTTGAGTTGATTCGACCCATAGACACCCTAAGTGACAGAGTAGAACTGCCCCATGGGGTTTCCTAGGCTGTAATCTTTACAGAAGCAGACCGGCAGGTCTTTTCTCCCGCTGAGGAACTAGTGAATTTGAACCTACAATCTTTCGGTTAGCAGTTGAGCACCTTAACCATTGCACCACCAGGGCTTCTTATAATAATGATCTTATGGGTTTTTTTTTTTTTTTTTAAGTTCTTACCTATTAGAGCTTCATACTGAAGCTTGTACAGGTGAAATTCTATGATGCCTGGTATTTGCTTTAAAATACTCTAGTGCAGGGGTTGACCAACTTTTCCTGTAAAGGGCCACGTAGTAAATATTTCAGGTTTTGAATCTTTGAGGGCCACATGGTCTCTGTTACAACTACTCAGCCTTGCTATTATGGCAGGAAAGCAGCTAAAGACAACACATAAATGAATGGGTATGGCTGCATTCCAATAAAACTTTATTTACAAAAACACATGGCAGGTTAGATTTGGTTCATGGGGTCATAGTTTGCCAATCCCAGCTTTAGTGCAAAAAAAGGAAAGGGGCAGAGGAAAAAGCCTGACAGAATGTTGATAATTGCTGAAGCTAGGTGACATATATGTGGTGGTTCACTACACTATTTTCTCTGTTTTTGTTTATGTTTGACTATGTCCAAAATAAAAAAGTTATTTTCATAATGAAAAAGGAAAGAAAAATTTTAATTTCTGTAATTAAAAAAAAAAAAAAGAGCATTGAAGAGATCTTTTTGCAAAGAAAAGAGAATGTTTGCCTTTGACTCACCTCCCTCACTTCCTTCACTTTTTATCTTTTCTCAGATCTGTTTCACACACCCACTCTACACACACACTTTCAGTCTGATATATTTTTTAATCAAAACGAACTTCTTAGACAGCCCCATATTGCTGAGGAATGCAGCAAAATCTGCAGCAAATTCATACGATGAGATCTCATATTATTTCCCAGGAGACTCAGACCCATGTCCTTTCAGAGCTTTATGCACTTGTGAACACTTTTCCTAAAATGGTGATTCCAGACCTGAGGGCTGAAGCACACCATCATCAGAAAAGCATTGTTGTTTTCTTATTTCTCGGCAGGAAATAGGAATATCCCGGGAAAGGTTAGAAAATTACCAGACAGCTCTGGCGAAGGGCTGGGAATATCTACTGAAAGTTGGAATCTGGTCAGAACATCTGCAGTTCAAATAAAGAAATGTTAAGCTATTCATCAGGCTTCATAAATTCTCTTAAAAGTGGATAATTATGAGGCAGAAAGAAGACAATGGGGAATGTTGTCAGAGGAAAGAATTACATACATACAGTTGAAATTGTCCTGAATGTGTAGGCTGAGCACATATGTCATTTCAAATGGAGGGCAGGCCTATTAAGGAGAGCATAGCCATTGACCTTTCTTTTCCAAGATCTTTCAGAGGGATGCCTGCACAAGCTGGTTCTAACCTACTGTTACGGATTGAATTATGTCCCCTAAAAATGTGTGTTGTAAATGCTAACCTCTATGCCTGTGGTGGAGCCCTGGTGGCGGGTCCTATTAGGTTGCTATGAGTTGGAATTGACTTGACAGCACCGGGTTTGGTTTTTTTTGGATGCCTGTAGTTATAATCCCATTTGGGAATGGGTTGTCTTCGTTACATTAATGAGGCAGGATTAGTGTAGGGTGTGTCTTGAGTCAATTTCTTTTGAGATATAAAAGAGATTAAACAAACAAGCCAGGAGGCAGAGATGGGGGAAGATTGATGCCAAGCCACATGAAGATTGCCCAGGAGCAGAAGCACAGAAAAGACAAGGACATTTCCCCTGAGCCAACAGAGAGAGAAAGCCTTCCTCTATGGCCGGCACCCTGAATTTGGACTTTAGCCTCCTAAACTGTGAGAAAATAAATTTCTGTTTGTTAATGCCGCCCACTTGTGATATTCCTATTACAGCAGCACTAGACAACTAAGACACCTACCTTCGCCCTGCAGGAGCTGGATGCTCTGCAACCGGTCTTCCATGAGCATCAGCCCCTGTGCCTCTGCCCCTATCTGGAAGAGTCTCTCTCTTTCCCATCACTTACTCAAATCCCATCCCTCATTTGAGTTCCAGCTCTTGTCAAGAGGAAGAAGCTTTTTTCTGGCGACTCCAGCTCCTGGTAGCCTCTTCTTCTGATGCCTAGTACATTCTGACAGTAGCACCTGTTATCACTTAATTGTATAATTAATCTGTTACCACCTAGGGTAAGCAATGCTGGCTGCTGTAACAGATAAATGCCTATTTTCAGTGGTGTAACACAATAAGCATTATTTTCACTCATGTCACAATACACTGTGGATGTTCTTGGCTGGGTAACATCCTACATGAATGATCATTTCAGGTCTTCCAAGCTATCTCCATCCTATGGCTCCATCTTCTTCTAGGTCCTTGGAATCCTTGTCATTTAATCAGTGGATGAGGAAAAAGCATAAGGAGGACACACCTGCTTCTTTTGCACAATATTATGTCCATGAGGTTCATTCATATTGTGACATGTAGCAATAGTTCATTCTTTTTCATTGCTGTATAAAATTCCATTTTATGTGTACACCACACAATTTATTTATCCATTGTACTAATGAAGAGCATTTAGGTTGTTGTCAGTTTTTAAATTATTATTAATAAACGTATTATAAACATGAACATGTCTTTTGATGCATATACATATTCACTTCTGTTGGATATGTATCTAGGGGTGGATACATAGAGATGTGTATGTAAAGTTTTAGTAGCTGTAGCCAAATTGTTCTCCAAAGTGGCTATACGAATTTACATGCCAACCAGCATTGCATGAGAGTTCCAGTTGCTCTACATCCTTGTCAACACTTGATATTGACTGTCTTTAGCATTTAGCCATTCTGGTGCAAGTGTAGTCCTATCTAATGGTTTTAATTTACATTTTCTTGATGGCTAATGTTACTGAGCATTTTTTCATAGGCTCGTTGGCCACTTTGGTATTCTTTTGAGAATTTCCTGTTCAAGTCTTCAGCCTACTTTTCTGTTGGGTAGTCTATTTTTTTCTTATTGATTTGAAGAAGCTCTTTATATAATCTGGATATGAATTCTTTGTCAGTTATATGCATTGCAATTATGTTCTTACACTCTGTGGCTTGCCCTTTCACTTCCTCCGTAGTGTTTTTTGATAAAGAGAAGTTTTACATTTTATTGAAATCTGATTTATCAATCTTTTCTTTTATGGTTGGTCCTTTTTGTGTACTATTAAAGAAATATTTTCCTAACCCAAGGTCATGAAGATATTCTTCTGTCTCATCTTTGTTACCTTTTAGAAGTGACTGTGTTTTACCTTTCACATTTAGGTTCATGGTTTATCTGTACTTGATTTTTGTGTTAGGTGTGAGGTAAGGACCAAAGTTTATCTTTTTACCATTTGTGTATCCAAGGGATCAGCACCATGTATTGAAAAGACCATATTTTCCCCCACTGCATTGCACTGGCACTTTTGTTGCAAATTAGGTGAAAATTGCATGGGTCTATTTTAGGACTCTATTTTATTATTTTGGTCTATTTGTCTATCCTTTCATTGATACAACATAGCTTGAAATATTGTAGCTTAAAAATCAATAGTTTACACCCTCCACTTTGTTCTTCCTCCAGATTGCCTTTGTTATTCTTGGCACTTTGCATTTCAGAATTTGCCTATCAGTTTTCTCTCTCTCTGTCTCACACACACACACACACAAACACACACGTCTACTAGGATTTTGGGGGGATTGATTTCAGTCTATAGATAAATTTAGGAAGAATTAGCAATGTTACAATATTCTTTCAATCCATGAACATGGTATATACCTCTCTCTCTTCTTTAATTTCTGTTGGTAATGTTTTGTAGTTTTCTGTTATAGAAATCTTGTGCATTTTAGATACATTTACCTAGGTGATGGTTTTTGGTGTTATTGGTAACAGAACCAGAACCTTTCTTAAAATTTCATTTTGTAACTGTTTGTTGCTAATGTAAAGAAATACAGCTGATTTTTTGTATACTGACTTTGTGTCCCATGATCTCGCCACACATATTTCTTAACCATTTTGGCCTGGAAGTATTACATATGACTCTCACTCACAGTTCGTTGGCCAGAACTCAGTTTTACAGCAATACCTAATGCAAGGAAGACAGGAAGTAGCATCTATCTGAGTGCCCAGGAAGAAGAGGAAAAAGCTTAAGCGAACATATGCAGATTCTTCTAGACTCTACATTGAGATTTAACATCCATATGTGTTACCCTGTCACTTTATTATACTGCAAGAGGCTATAAAGCTCTGCAGGTCTTAAGTCAGTGTTCAGCCAATTTATAACTCGAGGAGTCCTTTAGAATATTCTGACTTGAAAATACTGTGTTAAAAGTTAAACTCTGTCAATTTGGATAATGATATAGCCCCAAAGTGATCATGAACATACATGCAAAACATTGCCTTAAAATCTCATGTGGGACCAATATCCTTTATGAATATAGATGCAAAAACCCTCAAGAAAATTCTAGCAAACCAAAGCCACGACATATTAAAAGGATTATACACCATGATCAAATGGGGTTTATCCCAGGAATGCGAAGATGGTTCAACAAAAGAAAATCAATCTATGTAATACACCACCTTAATAGAACAAAGGAAAAGAACCACCAGATCACCTCAATTGCTGCAGAAAATGCATTTGACAAAATCCAACACCCTTTTATGATAAACTAGAAACAGAAAGGAAATTCTTCAACATGATAAAGTGTATTTATGGAAACAAATAACTAACATCATACTCAAAGGTGAAAAACTAAAAGTTTGCCTGTAAAAGTAAGAACAAGGCAAGAATGCCTGCTTTTACTACTGCTATTCAACATTGTACTAGAGGTTTTAGCCAGAGAAATCAGACAAGAAAAAGAAATAAAAGGCACCCAAACAGAAAATGAAGAGGTAAAACTATCTCTGTTTGCAGATGACATGATCCTATATATAGAAATTCCCAAAGAATCCACAAGAAAGCTACTGGAGCTAATAAGTGAATTCAACAAAGTGGCAAGGTACAAGATCAATACACAAAAGTCAGTTGTGTTTCTACACACCAGTGATGAGCAATCTAAAAGGAAATTCAGAAACCAATCCCATTTACAAAACGTCCAAAAGAATAAAATACCTAGGAATAAATTTAACCAGGGAGGTGAAAGACTTGTACACTGGAAACTATAAAACATGGCTGAAAGAAATTAAAGAAGATCTAAATAAATGGAAAGACAACTCATGTTCATGGATTGGAAGACTTAATATTGTTCAATATGTCAACACTACCCAAAGTGATCTACAGATTCAATGCAATCTGTATCGGAATTCCAACAGCCCTTTTTGCAGAAATGGAAAAACTATTTCTCAGATTCACATGGAACTGCAAGGGGCCCCAACAGCCAGAACAATCTTGAAAAAGAATAAAAGTAGGTGGACTCAGATTTCTCAATTTTAAAACCTACTATAAAGTTACAGTAATAAAAATAGTTTGGTACTGGTATAAGGAGAGACATAGAGACCAATGGAATAGAATTGAAAACACAGAAACAAACCCACACATTTATGGCCAATTGATTTTCCACAAGGGCGCCAAGTCCATTCAATGGGGAAAGAATAGTCTCTCCAATAGATGGTGCTGGGACACCTGGATGTGCATATACACAAGAATGAAGTTAGACCAATATCTCATACCACATACAAAAATTAACTCAAAATGGATCAATGACCGAAATACAAGAACTATATACAACTCTTAGAAGAAAACATTAGGGTAAAACTTCAAGACCTCGTTTTTTACAATGGATTCTTAGATATGACACCAAAGCATGAGCAACAAAAGAAAAAATGACAAATTTTTGTTAATCAACAGACTTTATCAAGAAAGCGAATAGATAATCTATAGTAAGGGAGAAAATATTTGGGAACCATATATCTGATAAGGGTTTAATATCCAGAATATGTAAAGAACTCCTATAACTCAACAACAAAAGGAAGAACGACACAATTTAAAAATGGGCAAAGGACTTGAAAAGCCATTTCTCCAAAGAAGATATACGAACGGGCAATAAGCAGGTGAAAAGATGTTTAACATCATTAAACCCAGTTGCGGTCAAGTTGATTCCAACTCATAGTTGATTCTGACTCATAGCAACCCTATAACTGCCCCATAGTGTTTCCAAGGAGCAGGTGGTGGATTTGAACTGCTGACCTTTTGGTTAGCAGCTGTAGTACTTAACCACTTAGCCACCAGGGTTCCACTAGGGAAAGCAAGTCAAAACCACAATGAGATAGCATTTCACAACCATTAGGATGGCTATTATGAGAAAAACAGAAACAAGAAAGTGTTGTCAAGGAGATAGAGAAATTGAAACCCTCATGCATTGCTAGTGGAAATATAAAATGGTACAGCTGCTTTGGGAAACAGTTTGGTGATTACCCAAAAGTTGAACATATAGTTATCATATGACCCAAGAATTCTACTCCTAGGTCTATACCCAAGAGACTTGAAATAGGTATGTGTATACCAATGTTCATTGCAGCATTATTCACAATTGCAAAAAGGCAGAAACAAGCCAAGTGCCCATCAACAGATGAATGGATAAGTAAAATGTGGTACATACATACAATGGAGTTTTATTCAGCCATAAAGTGAAATGAAATTTTGATACATGCTACATTGATGAACCTTGAAAATATGAGCTGAGTGAAATAAGTCAGACTCAAAAAGACAAATATTGTATGATCTCACTTATATGAAATATCTAGAACAGGCAAATAGAGGTTTATTCGTGGTTACTAGGGGCTAGGAAAAGGAAAGGGAGTTACTGTTGAAAGGGTACTGTCATGGATTGAATTGTAGCCCTCAAAAATATGTGTCAACTTGGTTAGGCCATGATTCCCAGTATTGTGTAGTTGTCCTCCATTTCGTGATTGATGTAATTTTCCTATGTGTTGTAAGCCCTAATCTCTGCCTGTGGTTAATGAGGCAAGATTGGTTTATGTTAAAGAGGATTAGGGTGGGATGTAACACCCTTACTCAGGTCAGGTCCCTGATCCAATATAACGGAAGTTTCCCTGGGGTGTGGCCTGTAACACCTTTTATCTCACAAGAGAAAAAAAGGAAAGAGAAGTGAGCGGAGTTCGGGACCTCATACCACCACAAAAGCAGCAGCAGGAGCTGCTGGGGTCCGTGCACCTGAGAAGCTCCTCCACCAGGGGAATATTGATGACAAGAACCTTTCTCCAGAGCCTACAGAGAAAGAAAGCCTTCCCCTGGAGCGGAAGCCCTGAATTTGGACTTGTAGGCTACTAGACTGTGAAAGAGTAAATTTCTCTTTGTTCAAGGTATCCGCTTGTGGTATCTCTGTTATAGCAGCACTAGCTGACTAAAACAGGTACTGAGTTTCTGTTTGGGCTGTTGTAAAACTTCTGGAAATGGAGAATGGTGATGGTAGCATAACATGGTAAAAGTAATTGATGTCATTGAATTGTAACACTTAAAAACGGCTTGATGGCAAACGTTTTGTTATGTACGTATTTGGTACCGCAATAAAAAATTTTAAAAACCATCTAAATAACCAGCAGATCTCATCTTCAAAAAAAAAAAAAAAAAATCTTACAGCAGAATTCTGTTCCATGATGGACATAAAGATGATACAAATTATTCTTATGTTTCTATGGTTTTAGATTACCGTAGAAACAAAAACACACCACACACCTCCTAAAGAACCTGCAGACTGTACTCCCCACCACACACCTCACTGGTATAATGACCCAAAGCTGAAGTCACACGGAAGCAAGCTATAACCTGCCAAAGTCAGTTGCTTTATCTTTTGCATGACCTGGTTCAATTTTTGCCTTGTCATGTTCTCTTCTACTCATATGCTGTGATCTCATGTTTTGTTTAATTGTTGCTGTCAAACACAAGTGATTTTACTTCTCAATTAATCTAATTTGCCAGTAAAGTAGCACAGCAGCTAAGCCATTCAAGAGAATACAAGATGAGGTTAACTGCTTTCGTAGTGCTCGGAGGTGCTCTTGATTTATATTGTCCACAGAATATAATTTCATTCGTTCTGAGTACACATCTGGCAATGTCCAATTTAATAGGTTTTGAAGTTGCGTTGCTCCAGACACAATGTCTCCCCACTCCCAGGAACAGCCGAAGAGACATGCACATCTTCTTTGCATGTTCAAATTGCGTTCTGTGAACAAAGGAGAAACTTGAGTGCGAATGGAGTGTTGCCCATTCTCTCGCCAGGCCACCATTTTTTTTTTTAAATTACACTTTGGGAAACCCTGGGAATGTAGTGGTTAAGTGCTACCTCAGCTAATAGAAAGGCTGGCAGTTTGAATCCACCAGACGCTCCTCGGAAACTCTATGGGGCATTTCTTCTCTGTGTTATAGGTTCGCTAGGAGCAGGAATCAACTCAGTGGCAACAGGTTTGAGTTTTTTGGTATCACACTTTGAGACTCAGTACAGTCCTGTGAAATCATAGACCCTGAGTTCCCTTTACAGAGGAACCACATCTGGTCATGTTTGGTGGTCCCCTCCCTTCCCCACTCCCCCACCCCGCCCCAACCATGAAGTCTAGCACGAGGAGGAAGCCTAGGAAGTGTTTGTGGAATGAAGACAGGGCTCAGGTCATCTCTCAGCTCCACAGAACTTCATTCTCACTTTCTCTCATCCACCCCTCCTCTTTTCTTCTGACTGCTTTGGCAGATGTTTAGCTAATGAATTTCCTAACAGAAGCTCTTTTCACCTCTCACAGCCCCTCTCCCACCCCTCAGCCTAGAGGGCTTTTCCCTTAGGTGGCCTTTGTATTTTTGTTTTGCTTCAATATATTTCTAAGGTTTGGGGAGGTTTGTTTTATTCTCTGTGCTGCTAAATCATATCTGAGCCCTCATCGGTACCTTAAATTAAAATTCTAAGATCACAAATAGGGGATGGACTGAGCAGAAGGCCAATTGGCCTCCAAGGGCCCAAGAAAAGAAATCCTTATTGTAGCCTTCCTCCTCCTCCTCTGTCTGCTGTGGTTCTGGGTACATTCTGGTCAGAATTCTTGGTAGGTGTGTGCTGGAGTATGTGTGTTTTCTTCAGGAAAATCCTGATGGTGGATGTCATGGATTGAATTGTGCCCCCCAAAAATATCTGTCAGCTTGGCTAGGTCATGATTCCCAGTATTGTATGATTGTCTACCATTTGTCATCTCATGTGATTTTCCTAGTGTTGTAAATCCTACCAGTATGATGTTATGAGATGGATTACCCATTGCCGTTGAGTCAATTCCGACTCACAGCGACCCTATAGGACAGAGTAGAACTGCCCCATGTGGTTTCCAAGGAGCGCCTGGTGGATGTGAACTGCTGACCTTTTGGTTAGCTGCCATAATTCTTAACCACTATGCCACCAGGGTTTCCGTGAGATGGATTAGTGGCAGTTATATTGACAAGAACCACAAGATTAGGTAGTGTCTTAAGCCAATCTCTTTTGAGATATAAAAGAAAGAATTGAGTAGAGAGACATGGGGACCTCATACCGCCAAGAAAGTAGCACCAGGAGCAGAGCACGTCCTTTGGACCCAGGGTCCCTGCCCCTGAGAAGCTCCTCGACCAGGGAAGATTGATGACAAGGACCTTCCTCCAGGGCCAACAGAGAGAGAAAGCTTTCCCCTGGAGCCCATGCCCTGAATTTGAACTTGTAGACTACTAGACTGTGAGAAAATAAATTTCACTTTGTTAAAGCCATCCACTTGTGGTATTTCTGTTATAGCAGCACTAGATGACTAAGACAGTGGATAGGGCAACTTTGGAATAACAGAAAGGGTAGGGCTGGGATAGAATATTTCCATGATCTGTGCCTCACTTAGGATTGGACCCCAGTTGAAGAGAACACAAAGCTTATCTTTAAGAAATGCTTTTCTGATAAAGCATTGAGCTAGCAGTGAGATAATGTGTTACCACTTTTCTAGGTTTCATAGAATTTAAGAACCAAATCAAAAATAGTAAATAGTAAATCATTTGCTGAGCATTTACTATGTGCCAGAATTATTAAATTCTTATAAAAATTCTCTTTTATAATTGAAGGATTGACGCTTGCCCCACGTACCCCAGGGCGTAAGGATGGAGCTCGGGAAAAGGAGAGTTTTGCTCATCCAATCCAATGCTGTTTGGTTGCTTTTCATTTCTATAGAGGCAGTATAAGTAATAAGACCAAACACAGCATTTCAGGAGGTAAGTATTAGAATTTTAATTTAACACAGCTCTACTAAAGGCTAAAAACAAGGTATAACTGATTATCCCTATGTTCTGACCAGTTGAGTAATTTATCCCTGGGGCCACTGGAAAAAGCAGCCACAGTTCTTGGATCTTATGTGCTTGTGCTCTGGTGGCCTAAGTGCTAATGCCCAGGACACCTGCAAGTTTTGGGATGGGGTTTGGCTGGCAGAGCTTGTAAAACATTCTCAAAAGGCCCAGCAGGTGGCAGTGTTTCCTGCAGCCGGCAGAGCCCACCAGAGTCTGCACACTTTTGAAAGCCCAGGAAGAGAACAGAAGCCAAGGTTTGGGGAACATAAAGACCGTATCACCTGCCTGTGTCATACATTTTTCCTCATTTGTCCTTTTTTACATTCCACTTTTGCTTTTTTTTTAAACTGTACTTTAGATGAAGGTTTACAGAACAAACTAGTTTCTCATCAAACAGTACACACATTGTTCTATGACTTTGGCTAACAACCCTATGACATGTCAACGCTCTCCCTTCTCAATGCTGGGTTCCCTATCACCAGCTTTCCTGTTCTCTCCAGACTTCCAGTCCCTTCCCCAGGGCTGGTGAGCCCTTTAGTCTTCTTTTGTTCCATGGGCCCGTTCAATCTTTGGCTGAAGGGTGAACCTCAGGAGTGACTTCATTACTGAGCTTAAAGGGTGTCCAGGGGTCATACTCTTGGGGTTTCTCCAGTCTCTGTCAGGCCAGCAAGTCTGGTCTTTCTTTTTGAGTTAGAATTTTGTTCTACATTTTTCTCCAGCTCTGTGCAGGACCTTCTATTGTGATCCCTGTCAGAGTACTCGCTGGTGGTAGCCGGGCACCATCAAGTTGTGCTGGACTCAGTCTGGTGGAGGCCGTGGTAGATGCGGTCCATTAGCCCTTTGGACTAATCTTTCCCTTGTATCTTTAGTTTTTTTTCATTCTTCCTTGCTCTGGAAGCGGTGAGACCAGTGGAGTGTCCTAGATGGCTGCTCACAGGCTTTTAAGACCCCAGAAGATACTATTTCACTCCCGCTATACCAGTTGCCTTCAACTCAATTCCGAGTCATAGCAACCCTACAGGAGCCTTGGTGGCACAGTGGTCAAAGTGCTTGGCTGCTAACTGAAACGTTAGCTGGACAAACCCATAAACTGTTCCATGAGAGAAAGATGTGGCATTCAGCTTCCATAAAGATTGCAGCCTTCCACATTTTAGTTTTTAAAATATTTTAGTAAAAATAAGCAGGGCTGACTCTACTGAAAATGGCAGCAGTAGGAGCAGGTGCCTCCTTTTCCCTTATGTTATCGGCTGCCCTTGGCTGCCTAAGCCACTCCACTGTGATGCTCCCCACAAATCTGTCCTTTCAGAAACACCCCCAGGAGGATTATTTCCCGTCCGTAACGTCACCTCCCTGTCAGTTTGCTGCCCCACTTCCTGGAACCCAGCTCCATCTGTTCAGCTGTCATTCTCAGCTGTACTTCTGGAGGTACCAAGCGTCCTCCAGGGCCTGACCAGCGAGGCTGTGAGGGAGGCTGAGAGGAACATCTGCGAAATATTCTGATAGCCAAAGTAGTAACGAAAGGTGGTGAGCTGTTCGCTGGAAGACATTTCGAGACTGATGGAGGCTTCGCCAAGTCTGTGCCTGCATGTCACTGCAAGTTCAAGTATAAGCAGCAGTGAGAAGCATCTCCCCTCCCAACACCCAGCCTTCATATAAATATTTCTTCCTTCCATCTGCCACATAGCCTAAGTCCCTATATTGGAGATACACTCCTTTTGATTTTGAAGGTCAAGTTTTCAAAAATTTTCTATTAAAAATTTCAGTGTGTTGGGGCGCATCAAAATGGATACAAATATTTGGAAAGTAGAGGGGAGCTGGTTCAGGGAAACAGGTGATACGACAGAGTGCAGATAAACGTGGTAGGAAACCCTTTGGTAATTTTCCTAATAATAAGTGAAAACATCTTTTATGCAAAATTTACATTCATTTGAAAGCCCATGAGAAAGATAAATATTCCTAGAAATTTTGGTTTTAAAGCAAGCTACTTTAAATATCACCTCAAATTTTTGTCAGAGGAGTCTAGACAGGCAGGAGATGCTAGAAAATGTAAGGGAAACTTGGTAAGTTCAGCCTTTACTTTTTTTTTTTTAAATTTTGTTGTTGTTATTGTTGAGAATATGCACAGCAAAACATACACCAATTCAACAGTTTCTGCATGTACCATTCAGTGACATTGATTCCATTCTTTGAGTTGTGCAATCATTCTCATCCTCCTTTTCCAAGTTGTTCCTTCTCTATTAACATAAACTCACTGCCCCTTAAGGCTCCTATCTAATCTTTCGAGTTGCTGTTGTCAATTTGATCCCATATAGATAGCTCTTTAAAAGAACATAATGCTCAAGACAGGCTTTTTTTTAAATTTTGATTGTGCTTTAAGTGAAAGTTTACAAATCAAGTCAGTCTCTCACACAAAAATTTACATACACCTTGCTATATACTCCTAGTTGCTCTCCCCCTAATGAGACAGCACACTCCTTTTCTCCACCCTCTATTTCTGTGTCCATTCAGCCAGCTTCTGCACCCCTCTGCCCTCTCATCTCCCCTCCAGACAGGAGCTGCCCACGTAGTCTCATGTGTCTGCTTGATCCAAGAAGCTCACTCCTCGCCAGTATTATTTTCTGTCCCATAGCCCAGTCCAATCCCTGTTTGAAGAGTTGGCTTTGGGAATGGTTCCTGTCTTGGGAAAACAGAATATCTCGGGACCATGACCTCCGGGGTCCTTCTAGTCTCAGTCAGACCATTAAGACAGGCATTTTTTTACAAGTTAAGCTAAACTACTGTTTGGTTTTAAGAAGACTTCGGGGAATATTTTTAGTTTAAGGTTTAAAGACAGCCTCTACTTATTATCAACTAGCTTTTGTCAGGCTTGTTGTATGGCTACGACATGCCATGTGGCATAATAGACACTTCGTTTACATTATTTTGTTTAGTGTTGAGCCATTTTACTGGGAACCTAGGTTTAACAAGGTTAACTTGCCCAAGATCACCAAACTTATAAGCAGTAGTCAGGATTCAAACCAGAATTCAAGACAGGATTCAAGAACTTCCTGTTCTTTATACTTGATCACGCTGCAGTTATTGCCAGAGTAAACTAACATAACAAACCTTGGGGAAGTGAACAGTTACAGGAAATCCCAAAAAGTCCCCATAATATTTGTCCCAGGTCTTTATTGAAATGCAAGGATAGAATTCCTATAGCTCATTACTCTGACTTCCTGGTTCTGAAATGCTCCCTAGTGAGAAAAGCTATGTTTAGAAAGATTTTAGATTTTCTGTACCTTCAATCAGAACTGGTGCTCTAACACGAGGACCTCCATATGGGCTAGCAATAGGATATACCATTCAAAACAGGGACTTGCTCAGCCTCTAGGACACTTGGTTATCAGATTCCATGTCCTTTCGTACTCCTAGCACATAAAACTTATCATTCCTCACCGTGTTCCTGCCCTGTCCCCACCCTGCTGACATATGTCTACAGGTTTGGGTGCCTACACACTGCTTTTGCTGACAGGCAGCCTAGCTGTCCTGTAGCTCCAGGTAGGGTGAGGAACTACAAGCATTAATCCGTCAGTCTTCAAGTGATGACAAAGGAAATGTTGTTACACACCACAAAGAGGCAGCTTGTTTTGCTATCAGGCTTCTGTGATCAGGGCCAGCCTGTTGCGTTTGTTCCCACGTGTACGGGAATGATACATTTGAATATATTAAACTGGTATATTTTTCTTTCCACTTAAATCGTGGTGCTCTGTGGTTCTCCACCCATTTAAGCACCAAGCTTCAGTGCCTCGGGGAAGGGAGATACCAATGAGAACAACCAGGTCATTGCTCAGCTTTGGCTGCCAGATTGTTTTATTCATTTATTTTTTAAGTTCCTTGCAAGATAATGGTTGTGAACCATGGTCTCCAAAGTGGGGTATGCCCAAGATAATACACCGGGGTGCAGGAAGACAATTTTAGAACTTTTATTTTCATTTTTATCTTATTCTTGAAAATGTCTATTTTTGGATGTGTTTTATAAAATTCATAATATGTTACTAGAGTAGTAAATGTATATAATTTTGAAACATATACATATATGTTGTTATTGTCCTTAGTTGCTGTTGAGTAGATCCCAACTCATGGCAACCCCATGTGTGCAGAGTAGAACTACGTTTTCAAGACTGTGATCTTTTGGAAGCAGGTTACTAGGCCTTTCTTCCAAGGTGTCACTGGGTGGTTTTGAACACCAACCTTTTGGTTACTAGTCCAGTGCTTAACCATTTGAATCACCCAGGGACTCCACATATGTTATACACACACACACACACATATATTTCAAACATAAATGGATGCAGCACTGGAAGCAGTCACTGATCTATGTGAAGAAATTTGGAAGACAGCTACCTGGTCAACGGACTGGAAGAGATCCATGTTTGCACCCATTCCAAAGAAAGGTGATCCAACAGAATGTGGAAATTATTGAACGATATCATTAATATCACATACAAGTAAAATTATGCTGAAGATAATTTAAAAATGGCTGCAGCAATACATCGAAAAGGAACTGCCAGAAATTCAAGCAAGATTCAGAAAAAGACATGGAATGAGGGATTTCATTGCTGATGTCAGATGGATCTTGGCTGAAAGCAGAGAATACCAGAAATATGACTACCTGTGTTTTATTGACTATGTAAATGCATTCAGCTGTGTGGATCATAACAAACTACGGATATATTGCAAAGAATGGGAATTCCAGAAAACACAATTGTGCTTACGCGACCAAGGCAGTTGTTTGAATAGAACAAGGGGATATTACATGGTTTAAAATCAGGAAAGATTTATCCTTTCCTGATTGTATCCTTTCACCATATTTATTCAATCTACATGCTGAGCAAATAATTCGAGAAGCTGGACTATATGAAGAAGAACTTGGCATCAGGATTAATGGAAAACTCATAAACAACCTGCAATATGCAGATGACACAACTTTGCTTGCTGAAAGTAAAGAGGACTTGAAGCACTTACTGATGAAGATCAAAGACTATAGCCTTCAATATGGATTACACCATAAAGAAAACAAAAATCTTCACAACTGGACCAATAAGCAACATCATGATAAGCAGAGAAAAGATTGAAGTTGTCAAGGATTTCCTTTTACTTGGATCCACAATCAACACCCATGGAAGCAGCAGTCAAAAAATCAAAGGACATATTGCATTGGGTAAATCTGCTGCAAAACACCTCTTAAAAGTGTTGTAAAGCAAAGATGTCACCTTGAGGATTAAGGTGAGCCTGACCTAAGCCATGGTTATTTTCAATCACCTCATATGCATGCGAAAGCTGGACAATGAATAAGGAAGACCAAAGAAGAATTGATGCATTTGAATTATGTTGTTGGCAAAGAATGTTGAATATACCATGGACTGCCAGAAGAATGAAGAAATCTGTCTTGGAAGATGTACAGCTAGAATGCTCCTTAGAAGCAAGGATATTGAGACTTCGTCTTGCTTACTTTGGACACGTTATCAGGAGGGACCAGTCCCTGGAGGGTCAGCGAAACAGAGAAAGGCTCTAAATGAAATGGATTGGTACAGTGGCTGCAACAATGGGCTCAAACATAAAATAATTGTGAAGATGGTGTAGGACCAGGCAGTGTTGCTGTGAGTCAGAACCAACTTGACGGCACCTAACAATATATGTATGTTCAATTTTTCTTTTTTTTTGTTTTACTGTTGTGGATGCATTATCAAAAGATTGAGGGCAGTGATCTTGAAAGCAAGAATTTGTTTTTAGAAACCAATTTGTTTTTAATACCAAAAGCTCCCTTTACTACCCAAAGTAGACCTGTGAGTTCTCTACTTTTTGAGTTTGCTACAAGCCATATACAGGGATAACTTAAGTACCCACCCATCTAGAGAAAAATTAGACAGTACCTCCAGCTTTGGAAAGTGAAAGGAGGGAGGAAGAAGGGAGGCAAGTAATGAGGAGAGTGTCCTACTCCCACAAAAGCTTGAAACCCTGATGAGCAAGCTTGGGAGACTCCCCAGGCAGTGAGCTGTGCCTTATTTCCTCAGGCAGCTTAAGGAAGGTCTCTGTCCAACCAGGCCCCCAAGCTGAAGATGGTGAAGAGGCAGGCGGGCTGCAGGGTGGGCTCACAGAGCCCTGAACCCTGCAGTGCGGGGTGCAAGGCAGCTGAGGGTTCCAGGCCCTGAGTAGGTTGTATACTCACAACCAGTGGATTACAGAAAGTTAAAGGAGAACAAGGGGCTACAAAATGTGAGAACCAAATGACTGAAAGGACCACAGACGTAGGAGTCAAAAGAGCCAGGTGAGACCAGCTGTACCTGAGTGAACACTTAGCAGGTGTTGGATTTCTGAAGACCAACTCAGCCCAGCCACTCTGCAGTGGAGACCAAGATGAGTACGGGCAGGTATAAAAATAACAGGTGAGGCCACGTCAGTGACAGGTGTCAGGCAAAAATGTTTCAGGGACCACAGCAGTGATAGCCACGTGGGGTGACCTGTGCTTGCACCCAGCTCTCCCACTTACCAACTATGCGGCCTTGGGCAGGGATAATATTTCTGAGCCTCCATTTTCTCATCTGTAAAATAAGGAATCAAGAAAGATTGCTAAGAGTTGAATGGATGAGCAAGAGCTAGAGATCTAAGTACATATTTTTTAAAGTTATAGTGTTAACAAATGCAATAGAGGGAAACATAATAATATAACTATAAAGAAATGGGGAGGTGGAGCATACAGATGATGTAATCGAAATCCTTATCTATCAGAGCAGAAAAACAGAGGGTAAGCATGTTACTTAGGAGCCCTGGTGGCGCAGTGGTTAAAGCAGTCGGCTGCTAACCAAAAGGTTGGCAGTTTGAACCCACCAGCCACTCTGTGGGAGAAAGCCATGGCAGTCTGCTCTGTAAAGATTTACAGCCTTGAAAACCCTATAGGGTCGCTATGAGTCGGAATTGACTCAATGGCAGTGAGTTTGGTTTTTGGAAGCAGTAAAAGAGAACAGGCCAAAGCAGTTGCCTCTAGGATTTTGAACTTAAGGTTGGGAGACACACAGCTGGTTTTCATTGCCAGGGTTTCCAAATTTTTGACTTTTGAACCCTGTTCATGTATTACCTTGATTCAACTTTTTAAAAAGAAAATAGCTGTGTGTTATATTAGCTGCGTTAGTATTCTGTCTCTTGAAAAGAGAGTTGATTTCATTTTGTTCTTTTCTCTGGAGTCAGTTTACGTGCTTTGCTATGGGGACATTGGAAAGAGTTTATTTTTACAGCTCCTGTGTTTCTATAAGTTTCTCTAGCTCCTTTAAGTCTATTTTATGTGTCTTTTGATTTATAAGATGTTGGCCAATCATTCCAAATAAAGGCTTCTTTTCTTACAAAAATATGTAAAGAAATAGCAACAAATGATTCAGAGTTTGAATCAAGTGCTTTCATCTTCCCAGCACTGAGCTCAGCAGCTACTGATCCTGGCCAGGCATGAGCAACACACGAGCAACACAGCGCCTGGCCCCCTCCTTGGTACCCTCCATCAGACCCTCGCTCTAGCCCCCTTCCCAATCCAAAGCCAAATTGGAAATCTTGTACCATTAACTTCAAGTTCTCAGGCCTGTAGTAATGGGTCTATCTATGGATAGGATTCAGGGAATCCCCAACCCCCCAGAATTACATTTGCAATCTTGTGTTTTTCTGGGAAGAGTGTCCAGACAGCCTTCAGATCATCAAAATCGTCCAGGACCCCAGAGCTGAAAAGAGTAGAACTGCTCTATAGGGTTTTCTTGGCCTTTTCTTCTGCAGTAACCACTCATGGTGGCCTCATGTGTGCCAGAGGAGAACTGTGTGCCACAGGATTTTCAATGGCTGATTTTTCCGAAGTAGATCACCAGACCTTTCTTCCAAGGTGCCTCTGAGTGGACTCGAACTACCAATCTTTCAGTTATCAGCCAGACGTGTTAACAGTTCGTACCACCCAGGCACTCCAGGATGAGTAAATACATGGAAGTAAATGAAAAGCTACTCCAACACCGAAACCAGCCTACAGTGGCGTCCAGCCCCTAGGCAGGTGGACAGCCCAGGGGCCTCCTATCTCGGGTGAACACTTTCCCAAGCAGGCTTGCCACTCCATGCTGAGCCCTTTACTGAGCAGGACATGAAGGACAAGGGAGCCCTCTTGGTGTCCTTTGGGTCACTGTGCACACGTGCTGGGCTGCCTGCCTCCATCTCCTCTGGGTCTTCACCCAGGTGAAGAGCCTGGGCAGGCCCAGGGACACTCCCATCCTGCCAAACTGTTGTTAGGACAGGGATCGAGGAGAGAAGGTGCTGCCAGGGTGTGCAAGGTGGGGAAGCCAACAAGCTGGGGTGAGAGCTGGCACCAGCTCCAGGGTTGGCAGCCCATGGGACACCAGTGTCAAGTGCAGAGAAATCCCAGAGCAGGAGCTCTGAGACTGACTAGGGAATCAAGGCCACAGAGCTCACACGTGTCCTTTCTGTTATTTTCTCTCTGTGTACGCTGTAACTAGAATTCACTGAAGCAGTGGAACGGTGGGAAGATACGTTCTTTTAACTGAAAGAAAATCTTGCTATCATAAAGGCTCCACACAGAACCCAGAGGGTGGCTCTAATCAGCTCTTGGTTCTGCTTCCAGTTGTTTCTCTCCCCACACCTACAAGACAAACAGAGCTCTCTCTGCAGTATTGACTGACCCCCTCACATAACAACAGTTTCGGCACTGAGCTTTGGCGGGTTGACTCAGAACTTTTTTCTGGAATCTCTCCCACCCTCTCACCTTCCATCCCAACTAGCTTTGGGCACCCAGTGGTGTCTCCCTTTGCCCAATCCCTCCCCCTCCCAACCCACCCCAGCTTCTGAAATTAGCTATTTTTACTTAAGTGACTATGCATGCATTGATTGGTTACCTGGGGTAGGAGTGGGGGCATGGGAGCTGGGATTTAGGGGCTTCTTCACTTTCATGGGGGTCTCTGGGTTACACAGTTCGTGCTCGACTACTAACCTGAAGGTTGGTGGCTTGAACCCACCCAGTGGCACCTTGTAAGAAAGGCTGGCGATCTGCTTCCCTAAAGATTGTAGTGAAGAAAACCTGATGGAACAGTTGCACTCTGTAACACATGGGGTCGCCATGAATTGGAATCAACTCAAGGGCAACAGGTTTGGTTTTCTGGTTTTCACTTTTATCAATTGGATCATATCCCAGTTTGTGGGTAAGCTTGCAGCCTAACAAGGTTCAAGCAATTGAAGAAGAAATTCTGGACGAATTTCGAAGTAAAGGAGGGGCCACAGCTTGAGTCCCTGAAGTGCTCCTTGGCTCACCTTACTTTTATGCGGTGTGTAGCAGCTTTTACTGCTGTCACCCCTTTCCATCTAAAAAAACTCTGTTTTTTAAGAGTTGGTTCAAATACTTCCTCTTCTAGGTCACCTTCTCTGAGCCCTCCAGTCCACAGTGACCTCAAGCTGCTCTTGAGTTCGTATAGCTGTCACTATATATGACAACCAATTCGGTTACATGCAGCTGTGGATCATCTCCTGTGCTGAGTGCCAATCTGTCCTTTATTGGTCACATGGGGTCTGTGTGGTGAATATGTTCCAAGTGCATATTCTAGATGGCGAACTCCTCAAACATGCTTCTACCTCTGTGAACCTCCCATAGCCCTTTGGCATCTTGATGAGTGCGTGGTAGGTGTTTGCTTGCTTGTTGGTTCGTGGGTGATTAAAGGTGGAAACTTGCTCTGTCGTTTGATTTCATTTTCCTGATAAGACAGGGAGGTAGGTGGCGCTTTGGAGAGAAGCCCACATCTTGTCTATTCTTTGCCTGATGTGCAGTTTCAGCAAAACCAAGGCTGCATGGAAGCCCAGAGGAGTGGAAATTACAGGGAAGGTTATGCTTTTCTAGGCCCATGTTCCAAAGCAATGATAAAACACCCAACTACACTTCCATTCCTAGCTCAGAAACCACAACAGATGGGAGCAAGTGAGGGCAGTAATTAGAGGCCTAGGTGGGTGAGCAGAGTCATCCGTTGGGCTCTGGAAAACCTCATCAAAGGAAATCAGGGCAGAGAATAAAGGCTCCTTGGGTTTGTTTTGGAAGAAAGGATAGGGGATTATGTTCTGGCTCCTATAAGTACAAGAGTCCTGGCACTGCGTTGGACCATCCAAATATTAAACCCAGTAATTATGTGTTGTGGGCAGGGCCAGCCTGGTTTCTTGGTGCCATATCCATTTCCTGTGGTGGGTGGCAGGTCTAAAAGAGACAGTGATGCCAAGTTTTCTCAACTCTATTCTCATTGTGCAAAAGTTAGAATAAGGCCAAAGAGTATGATCTGAAAACACAGTGACCCAATGTGAAGGTCATTTGAGTGAGATGGGCCTGGTTTCAACCAGAACCACTAATTCTTTGTGGATGAATAACCAAGGTTTGGAAAATGCTCCAATGGAGGACAAGTCTGGGTGAAAAGGGATCTCCTGGATGAAGAAGCACTGAAGGCAGGAATAGGATGAGGAAGTACCTGCTCTGACCTGGAAAAGCAAACCATTTGGCAGATGTCACAATCTCTTTCCCAAGGACTGCACAGGAGTGTCCACCGATTTCCTGAAACCCTGTGAGAGGCTTTGGAGTCTGGATGGTGCAAATGGTTGCTTCACTCAACTGCTAACTGAAAGCTTGGAGGTTTGAGTCTGCCTAGAGGCACCTCAGTAACCTACTTCTGAAAAATCAGCCATCAAAAACCTTACGGAGCACAATTCTACTCTGACACTCAGGATCGCCATGAGTTGGAATCGACTCGGAGGCAACTGGTTTGGTTTGGTTTGGTTTTAAAGAAAGGTTTAGGATCATGGTCCCAGTTCTCACCCTTGGCCCTAGCATCAGCACCCTGTTTAAGGGATATAGCTTCTTTTCCTTTCCCCCACCAAATCAATTAAATAAAAATTACCTAATTCAATAAAAATAGCCATCGGGTACTTTCACGTATAGGAACTATGGGGGTAGGATGTACCAAAGAGGAAGAAGTTCTGTCCTCACCATTTGGGGGCTCAAAGAGGGATATGACTACTGGGGATGCCCACTTTGGGAGTGTTCCTCCAAAAATAGTACTTCCCAATGTTATACATTCCATGAAGCAACACTCCAAAGTGTCTGCCCCCTTATGCTCATGTTACTAAATGGTAATGCCCTGGGATGAGGACTACCTACAGAGAACCTTTGAGGTCAGGGTCCCCAAAGGGCTAACCCAGAAGACCCCTTAGCTCTACTTCTCTGAACAGGGCCTTGCCCATAGTGAGTGCTCAACGATCTCAGCAGAAGACTTGCACAAAATTTACTCACCTCATCCAAATCCTCTAAATTTTTAGTCAGCACCCACTTACTGAGATATGTTTCTCAGCATTGTGGGAGTTACTTCCTTATATGCAATGGTTGGCATTGGGTTCGGTGCCTTGGTAAAGAGGGATAGTCATTTAGCAAGAGAGCAATGTACCCACTGCCTCTTTTTCTTTCCTCTCTATGACCTATGCCACCAAATCATCCTAGAATTGTTCTAAAGATGCAAATAAATTTTATACAATTATTTTAAGATTGCATTTGCTAACACTTATGTTAATATTTGCTTATGAGAGAAAATTTTGACAAAAATAGGAATTGTTAAAATAATTTTTTAATCTCTTATAATAGCACCAACTAGAGATCACCAATGCTAACTTCCAGTGAATATGCTTCCAGTATTCTTTCTCTGTCTTCCTTTTTTTTTTTTTTCCAAAATTGAAGCATGGAGGAATCTGGAAGGCATTATGCTGAGTGAAATTAGTCAGTTGCAAAAGGAAAAATATTGTATAAGACCACTATTATAAGAACTCAAGAAATAGTTTAAGCAGAGAAGAAAATATTTTTGATGGTTATGAGAGAAGGGAGGGAGGGAGGGGGAGGGTTTTTCATTAGTTAGATAGTAGATAAGAACTATTTTAGGTGACGGGAAAGACCACACACAGTACAGGAAAGGTCAGCACAACTGGACTAAACCAAAAGGAAAGAAGTTTCCAGAATAAACTGAATGCTTCAAAGGCCAGCATAGCAGGGGTGGGGGTTTGGGACCATGGTTTCAGCGGACATCTAATTCAATCAGCATAATAAACTCTATTAAGAAAACATTCTGCACCCCACTTTGGAGAGTGGCATCTGGGGTCTTAAATGCTAGCAAGTGGCCATCTAAAATACATCAATTGGTCTCAACCCACCTGGAGCAAAGCAGAATGAAGAACACAAAAGACACAAGGTAATTATGAGCCCAAGAGACAGAAAGGGCCACATAAACCCGAGACTACATCAGCCTGAGACCAGAAGAACTAGATGGTGCCCAGCTACAACTGATGAGTGCCCTGACAGGGAACACAACAGACAACGCCTGAGGGAGCAGGAGAGCAGTGGGATGCATATCCCAAATTCTCATAAAAAGACCAGACTTAATGGTCTGACTGAGACTAGAAGGACCCTGGTAGTCATGGTCCCCAGACCTTCTGTTAGCCCAAGACAGGAACCATTCCCAAGGCCAACTCTCCAGACAGGGATTAGACTGGACAATGGGATAGAAAATGATACTGGTGAAGAACAAGCTTCTTGGATCAAGTAGACACATGAGACTATGTTGGCATCTCCTGTCTGGAGGGGAGATGAGAGGACAGAGGGGGTCAGAAGCTGGAAGAATGAACATGAAAAGAGAGAGTAGGGGGGATGGAGTGTGTGCTGTCCCATTAGGGGGAGAGCAATTAGAAGTGCATAGCAAGGTGTATATAAATTTTTGTATGAGAGACTGACTTGATTCGTAAACTTTCACTTAAAGCACAATAAAAATTTTTTGAAAATTGAAATCCTGTGTTGTGCATGTCTGTGTATTAAATAAATATCTCTTAGGTAGTCACATTGTAAATAGTGACAACAAATATTTATTATACCTCATACAACCAGCCCACAATCAAGATATAGAATATTCCCATTAACCAAAAAAGTTCCCTTGTGCCCTTTCTCAGTGACTTTCTCCAACCCCCAGCTCCAGACAAAAATATATACACATATACATACATATATATATAAATACACACTCATGTTCTATAAAGCACTCTGTGGAATCCTTCCATTTACAAGCTTGGAAAGAATGCATTGCTAGACACACCCTCTACCAGACAGAGCACAAAGAGGAATTTCCTAAATGCTGGGTGTGTGCTAAAAGCAGAGAGGCTCTGACCTGGACTGTGGGAACAGGCCCCAACTGGCAAATGTCTCATGGCCGCAAGCTGTTGAGTACCTGGGAAGACACAGGGTGGAAACCACCATTCTCAAGAGGGTAAAGAAAGAATGGAAAGGAAAAACCTTAGTTTCTTTTTCACCAGTAGATTTTAGTTAAAGAAGTCTACACATAAGCAGTTACTTCCTGGGCAGACTCAAGAAGCAACACCTGGAACGTGTGAGGCAACATTGCCACAACATCTTTGAACTTTCTGTGTGCCAGGCACTGGATTAGGTGTTCTATGTGCATTAGCTCCTTTAATATTCACAGTGATTCTCTGAGGTTATTAGTATTATTACCCCAGTTTTTTGAACAAAGAAATAGTCAGAAAGGTTAAGTAACTTGCTCAAGGTCACACAGCTAGTATGTGTGACCTGAGCCTCTCTGACCAGATCCATATTATACGAACCCATCTCGTACAGTAATTCCCAGTTCCTTCTTCCCCTTCTTCCATGCCAAGCAGTTTTTGAGACTACACCCCAGTAATAACATCTCTGTTCTGATTATTAACCACACCTGCACCTATAGCTGCCCACACTGGTGCTTTGGAAAGCGTCTACACCAAGATGTAAGGAATATGAGTGATTCTCCTGGGTACCCAGATGAGGGAGACAACATTATGTGGAGCAAAGGGTATTGACCTGGAGACTAAAAGGGCTGAATTTTAGCTTGACATCTGCTATCAACAGCCTAAAGACCATGGGCAAGTCACTTAATCTTTCTGGGTCTCTGTAAGTTTATCTGTGGAGATACTGGAATGCCTTCAGCATCCATTTCCCCTACTGATTGTAAGGTTTTCCCCTTACTAGAATGAATAGAGACTATATATTTGAATATGGAAGCACTAGAGCCACTCAGCTGCTAGCACAGACTGCTTGGATGGAATCCCAGCTCTTGCCGGTTGTGGGACCCTGCGTAATTTAGTTAACTTGCTATGCCTCAATATCTCCTCCATAGGATAGGGATAATAAGAATATCTACCTTACAGGGTTGCACATAAATGTTATTCTTATTAAAACGTATAATTTATATGTTTTTCTATACATAGGTTGGAGCGCTAGTGGTGCAGCAATTCAGAGCTATGGTTATCGAGCAAAAGGTCGGCAGTTTGAATCCGCCAGATGCTCCTCGGAAACTCTATGAGACAGCTCTACTCTGTCCTATAGGGTTGCTATGAGTCAGAATCGACTTGACAGCGACGGGTTTGGTTTTGGTTTCATACACAGGTTAGTCTTTACTGTTGTCTAAACCCCACTCTGGCAGTCTTGTTCATAATGGAATGAATTTTATGCAAGCCTCTGGTTCTTTTTAAGAAGTTTTCAATGGGGGCGAGGCAGATGCTTGGTGCTGTTATTTGAAGGTAGTTAAACCCAGAGCCATTGAGACAGCTGTCTCCTGCTTGTTGAGGAGACAGCCTCCCTGCCTCTTGGTTCACAGTAAGGGGATTGTACAATGGGTAAGATGTTCTCTCAGAAGTTTACAATACCCGTGTGTTGTCAGGAATGAAGTCTGGTAGTATGTATGTGTTCACAAAAATGCACTTGTGATCTGAAACCAGGGCAGAGCCAGGGATGCAAAAAGAAGAAGAAAAGGGGGGGAAGATGTCCCACAGACATTACCAATCTGCACTTCGTTGAAGAGACTGATGAGAGCACAGTATCCTTCCTCCTGTATTTTAACAAAATTGCCTCAATCATTGCTTTATAGCTTGCAGACAAACCACACTAATTCAGACCACGTGGACTATATCAAAGGCCAACATTTTAGACTGGCTTATTCAGTTCAAAATGTTCTCTAATTTTCTTTGCAATTTCTTTTTTGATCCATGGGATATTTAGAAGTGTGTTGTTAAAATTTCAAATACTAAGGGAATTTCCAGATATTTTTCTTTTATTGATTTCTAATGTCATTCTACTGTGGTCACAGAGCATACTTTGATTTAAATTATTTTAAATTTGTTGAGGTTTGTTTTATGGCCCAGATTATAGTGCAGAATATTTTTTGTGCACTTGCAGAGAATGGGTATCTGCTGTTGTGTGCAACGTCTTACCAATGCCAATAGGTAAATTAGCTGATAGTATCGTTCAGATCCTCTCTGTCCTTACTATTTTTCTACTTGTTCTATCAATTACTGAGAGAAGGGTTTTGAAATTTCCAGCTATAGTTACAGATTTCTCAATTTCTTCTTTCATTTCTATCAGTTTTTTGTTTTATGTATTTTGAAGCTCTGTTGTTAAGTACATACACATTTAGGATCGTTGTGTCTTCTTGATATATTTCCCTCTTTACCATTATGCAATGTCCTTCTTTATCTCTGGTAATATTCCTTGTTTTGAAGTCAACTTTGTCTGATATGAATATAGCCACTCCAATTTTCTTTTGATTAATGTTAATATAGTTTATTCTTCTTCATCCTTTTTCTTTTAAACTATTTGTGTTCTTATATTCAAAGTGTGTTTCTTCTACGCAGCATATATTTGTGTCTGTTTTTTTAATTCAACCTGACAATCTCGCCTTTTAATTGGAGTGGTTTAAACCATTTACATTTAAGGTAATTATTGGCATAAAAAAATTAAATCCACCATCTTGCTAGTTGTTTTCCATTTGGCACATATGATTTGTTCCTTTTTTTTGTCTCTCTTTCTCTTTTTCTGTCTTCTTTTGAATTTGTTATTATTATTTTTATTCCATTTTATCTCAACTTAAATTATTTTAAACCCTGGTCATACAGTGGTTAAGAGCTATGGCCGCTAACTAAAAGGTCAGTAGCTCAAAGCCACCAGGCGCTCCTTGGAAACCCTATGGGGCAGTTCTACTCTGTCCTACAGGGTCACTATGGGTTGGGATCAACACAATGGCAGCAGGTTTGGTTTGGTTTTTAAACCATTTTAATTAAGTGTTACCATACATACTGAAACCCAAATTAATCATTATATTAATGTATTGCCAACTAGAGATCCTAATTATTTTAATTGAAAGAGCATGGACCTCAGAGTTAATCAAATTTGTATTTGAAACCTTAATCTGTCACTAACTGTCTCTGTGGTGTTTATCAGCTTAATTTTTATGGGAGTCAATTTTCGTATTTGTAAAATTGGGATGACTACTTTTCAGAGTATCATGAGAATCAGATGAAATGGTTTATTTAAAGTATCTAGCATTAATCCAGAACATTGTAAATGTTCAACTAATGTTATTTGCTTTCATTTTACTTATTTGCTTGTTTTCTACACAGCTGTTTCTAAAAGGGATTTAAATACTACCAAGGAGGCAAATATCTGGCCTACTGACTACCATTCTTGTATCTTCCTTCCTGAGCCTACTGCAACATTGCTAATCAATCACAGCACAGTTTGTAAAGAAGCTCAGATACAGTCTTTCTTTCCTTTCCTTCCATGCTGCCTTCCTCCCTCCTTCCCTCCCTTTCTTTCTGGAATAATCTTTCTCAACACTGTGCCAGTTAGTTGTAGATGGACCATAATATAAAAACGACTTACCACAGGGGCTGACAGATCAACCCCATTTAAAGTCTTTTTAATATATTTATTGTTTTAGTTGGGTTAAATTCTCCCTTCCTCCAACAACTTTTTTTTTTTTTTTTTTACCTTATTTATTTATTTACCAGACTCTAAACATACTGCAAAGGACAACATTAGTTGGCTCAGCTCAAATGATCCCAAATGCTGAATCAATGAGGTTTTTATTTGGCATCTGTGAAACCAGACACCAAAGAAGAAAAGGGAATGAAAGCAGAGGAGTAGGCCAGTGGTCAGGGGCAGGGCTGCAGGTTTGTCTCATCACATTCTCATTTAGAGCCTGACACAAGCATGTGATGAGGGTGTGGTATCTCATGACAGACACCAACTATTCCTCCTGTGGCCTCGGGTGTCATTTAGCTGCAATAGACAAAGGAAGATCTGTCCTTTGCTTGAAAAAACTTTGACCTTGTGCCATAGGAGAGAACTGAACACTTTTCATTCAGCTGCCTCTCCCCATCTCTGCCCTGGAAAAAAAAATGACTTCCTATTAATGATGTTGGTGCTGTTTGCCATTTCTAGGGACTTACTGGTGCCAGGACATGCATACAGCTTTGTCCCCTCAGGATTCTGAGCCTCCTGGGTGGGGACGGGCCTTGTAAATGGCACCACTGCTGCCCTCCATGTAACACCAGGAGAGGATGAGTTATAGCAGGATTCACTTCTAATTGTTTAAGATGAAATCAGAGAGAGAACAAACACACTGCCTGAAGGGAGGTTAAAAAGATCCTCTAACTAGAGCTCAACCTGAATCTGCAGGGACACCTCGTGTCCTCTTCCCACAGCACTCTGCTCTGGTATTTCCTGTTTTATTATTTAGAAAATGATCTTGGCCCAAATGTGTAAGAATGGTTAAATATATATATAAATAAACAGGTAGATAAATGAAAATACCACACACATATCAGGATTCTTACTCTGAGTTATCCGTGGAGCTTTTAAAATCTTCCTGCAAGATGGAGGCACAGCTTGAACCCATGGCCTCTAAGTTCTTGTTGCCTCAAATACTGCTTCATGTTAGTATTCATCTGGTAATTTGCTCTATGCCAACACTACTTGCGCAAAATAATAATGATAACGATAATAAAAAAAATAGTGACACATCATCTACTTTGTGTTAGCAGCTTTCATATACAATCTCTCTCATTTAGCCCTTACCATAGTTCTATGAACTGGGTATAACAGAATTAATAGGCCTTGTTCAAAACACTTGAGTGACAGTGAATGGTTTACCCAGGGAGGACAGCTAACAAGTGGCAAAACTGGGATTTGAATCCAGGCCTAGAGTCTGACTTTAAATCCCGTGCTCATTCAACTGTATTCCTGATTTATAAAGACCACAATGATGAAGTGTGGATTTTTTTTTTTTTTTCTCTCTCTCTGTTGGGAAGACAGAGTCCCTATAATTTACATTAATAACTTTCTTACGCACAGGGCAGGAGAGGAAGCTGAAGAAATCATCTAATCCATTCCTACAATTTCTTACTGACTGACACCAAAGCAGAATGCAGCTCTAGCAGAGCCAGAAAGCGTAGCTGATGCAATCAGTCCCCAGAATAAATGCCCCTGTCCCCTCCATGGGCTGCCTCTTCCCCACACCACCATGCTCAGCACTTCAGCCACACCTGCCTGCCAGTCTCTGAACCTGGCAGATACTCTCACTCTCTTGACCACCTCTCAGCTTCACCCCCTGAAATGTCACTCCCAATACCCATGCCCCCCCTCCACTCTGTTTTCAAGGTCTCCCAAGGAAACGACTGGATGGCACTGGGTGGGTCTCAAGTGTCTGTGTTTTGGTGATTCCCCAGGCAAAAGTCATCAGTTGGGCTCTGTTCCACATCAGTTGGGCAGTTTGCACCTGAAATCTGGCATCAATCACCATATTAAAACTGAACTACTTGTTTCTTCTTCTTTCTTGTTTGACTGCGAGACCTCTAAGCACAGAGAACAAGAGTTGTCTTTCTAAGTACCTAGCACAGGTCCTCAACAATGGTTAGCTGAACTCAATGAATTGATTTGAATTGACTTAAAGCAACTCACCAGCACAGAATTTAGGAATGAATTTATTCCATGCTATGCTATGAAGAATATTTGATAATATCGCCATAATATCAAAAGGTCAAGGAGCTAATACTCTCATGAACTACATCTGGGTTAGCAGTCCATGTAACTGTATATGTGTATCGTGTACAAGGCAGCCACAACGGGGTGTTATAATTTACAAGAATGTGACTGAATGAAGCAATATTGAAATTATGACTAAAATATTGTGTAAATGAAATGTTTGACATAGACACCATGTGTTGCTCACAGTCAGAGTTGACTCAAATTCCAACTATGCATTTAACCATAAGTTTGAGACAGTCTTTTAAATGTCTAGGAACAGATTCAAGGATCCCCTCCAGGAGCCCATTCTAGAATTTTTACTCTCCTTGGTGATCAGCCAATAATCACAAACTTCTCAGTGCTTTGCATACATTATTTCATACCATCTTCCTCACAACGTTATGAGGCAGACACTATTAACATTCCCATTTTGGATTGAGAAACTAGGGCAGTTGGAGGTTAAGTAACTTACCCAAGGCCTCATGTGTAGTAAATGGCAGAGCTGGGATCTGAGCCCAGGTAGTCTGGCTCCAGAGTCCATGCTTTTACCCAGTACACTAATCTGCCTCAAGCAAACACTTCCTTACCAGTTGCTGTTGAGTCGACTCCAACTCCTGGTGACCCTACGTGTTGAGAATGCACCAATTCAACAATTTCTGCATGTACAACTCAGTGACATTGATTACATTCTTCAAGTTGTACAACCATTCTTACCCACCTTTTCTGAATTGTTCCTCCCACATTAACACAAACTCACTGTCCCCTAAGTTTCCTATCTAATCTTTCGAGTTGCTGTTGTCAACTTATATAGATAGCTCAAGGCGGATTAAAGCTAAACTATTGTTTCATTTAAAAATGACTTCAGGGAATATTTCTGGTTTAAGGTTTAAAGATGATCTCAGGGCCATAGTTTCCGGGGTGGGTTCATATGGCCACAATGGCTCCAGAAAGTCTGGATTCCTTGAGAATTTGAAATTCTCTTCTTCATTTCCCCTGCTTTTTTTTTTTTTTTTTTAATTTTTATTGAGCTTCAAGTGAACGTTTACAAATCAAGTCAGTCTGTCACATATAAGTTTATATACACCTTACTCCATACTCCCACTTTCTCTCCCCCTAATGAGTCAGCCCTTCCAGTCTCTCCTTTCGTGACAATTTTGCCAGCTTCCAACTCTCTCTATCCTCCCATCGCCCCTCCAGACAGGAGATGCCAACACAGTCTCAAGTGTCCACCTGATATAATTAGCTCACTCTTCATCAGCATCTCTCTCCTACCCACTGCTAGTCCCTTCCATGTCTGATGAGTTGTCTTCGGGAATGGTTCCTGTCCTGGACCAAGAGAAGGTTTGGGGACCATGACCGCCGGGATTCCTCTAGTCTCAGTCAGACCATTAAGTATGGTCTTTTTGTGAGAATTTGGTGTCTGCATCCCACTGATCTCCTGCTCCCTCAGGGGTTCTCCGTTGTGCTCCCTGTCAGGGCAGTCATCGGTTGTGGCCAGGCACCAACTAGTTCTTCTGGTCTCAGGATGATGTAAGTCTCTGATTCATGTGGCCCTTTCTGTCTCTTGGGCTCATAGTTATCGTGTGACCTTGGTGTTCTTCATTCTCCTTTGACCCAGGTGGGTTGAGACCAATTGATGCATCTTAGATGGTCGCTTGTTAGCATTTAAGACCCCAGATGCCACATTTCAAAGTGGGATGCAGAATGTTTTCATAATAGAATTATGTTGCCAATTGACTTAGAAGTCCCCTTAAACCATGGTCCCCAAACCCCCGCCCTTGCTCCACTGACCTTTGAAGCTTTCAGTTTATCCTGGAAACTTCTTTGCTTTTGGTCCAGTCCAGTTGAGCTGACCTTCCATGTATTGAGTATTGTCCTTCCCTTCACCTAAAGTAGTTCTTATCTACTAACTAATCAGTAAAAAACCCTCTCCCACCCTCCCTCCCTCCCCCCTCATAACCACAAAATTATGTGTTCTTCTCAGTTTATACTATTTCTCAAGATCTTATAATAGTGGTCTTATACAATATTTGTCCTTTTGCCTCTGACTAATTTCGCTCAGCATAATGCCTTCCAGGTTCCTCCATATTATGAAATGTTTCACAGATTCGTCACTGTTCTTTATCGATGCGTAGTACTCCATTGTGTGAATATACCACAATTTATTTACCCATTCATCCGTTGACGGACACCTTGGTTGCTTCCAGCTTTTTGCTATTGTAAACAGAGCTGCAATAAACATGGGTGTGCATATATCTGTGTGAAGGCTCTTGTTTCTCTAGTGTATATTCTGAGGAGTAGGATTTCTGGGTTGTATGGTAGTTCTATTTCTAACTGTTTAAGATAACGCCAGACAGATTTCCAAAGTGGTTGTACCATTTTACATTCCCACCAGCAGTGTATGAGAGTTCCAATCTCTCCGCAGCCTCTCCAACATTTATTATTTTGTGTTTTTTGGATTAATGCCAGCCTTGTTGAAGTGAGAGGGAATCTCATTGTAGTTTTAATTTGCATTTCTCTAATGGCTAATGATCAAGAGCATTTTCTCATGTATCTGTTAGCTGCCTGAATATCTTCTTTAGTGAAGTGTGTGTTCATATCCTTTGCCCACTTCTTGATTGGGTTGTTTGTCTTTTTCTGGTTGAGTTTTGACAGAATCATATAGATTTTAGAGATCAGGTGCTGGTTGGAGACGTCATAGCTGAAAATTCTTTCCCAGTCTGTAGGTGGTCTTTGTACTCTTTTGGTGAAGTCTTTAGATGAGCATAGGTGTTTGATTTTTAGGAGCTCCCAGTTATCTGGTTTCTCTTCGTCATTTTTGGTAATGTTTTGTATTCTGTTTATGCCTTGTATTAGGGCTCCTAGGGTTGTCCCTATTTTTTCTTCCATGATCTTTATCGTTTTAGTCTTTATGTTTAGGTCTTTGATCCACTTGGAGTTAGTTTTTGCGCATGGTGTGAGGTATGGGTCCTGTTTCATTTTTTTGGAAATGGATATTCAGTTATGCCAGCACCATTTGTTAAAAAGACTATCTTTTCCCCAATTAACTGACACTGGGCCTTTGTCAAATATCAGCTGCTCATATGTGGAAGGATTTATATCTGGGTTCTCAATTCTGTTCCATTGGTCTATGTGCCTGTTGTTGTACCAGTACCAGGCTGTTTTGACTACTGTGGCTGTATAATAGGTTCTGAAATCAGATAGAGTGAGGCCTCCCACTTTCTTCTTCTTTTTCAGTAATGCTTTACTTATCCGAGGCTTCTTTCCCTTCCATATGAAGCTGGTGATTTGTTTCTCCATCACATTAAAAAATGACATTGGAATTTGGATCGGAAGTGCATTGTATGTATAGATGGCTTTTGGTAGAATAGACATTTTTACTATGTTAAGTCTTCCTATCCATGAGCAAGGTATGTTTTTCCACTTAAGTAGGTCCTTTTTAGTTTCTTGCAGTAGTACTTTGTAGTTTTCTTTGTATAGGTCTTTTACATCTTTGGTAAGATTTATTCCTAAGTATTTTATCTTCTTGGGGGCTACTGTGAATGGTATTGATTTGGTGATTTCCTCTTCGATGTTCTTTTTGTTGATGTAGAGGAATCCAAGTGATTTTTGTATGTTTATCTTATAACCTGAGACTCTGCCAAACTCTTCTATTAGTTTCAGTAGTTTTCTGGAGGATTCCTTAGGGTTTTCTGTGTATAAGATCATGTCATCTGCAAATAGAGATAATTTTACTTCCTCCTTGCCAATCCGGATGCCCTTTATTTCTTTGTCTAGCCTAATTGCTCTGGCTAGGACCTCTAGCACAATGTTGAATTAGAGCGGTGATAAAGGGCATCCTTGTCTGGTTCCCGTTCTTAAGGGAAATGCTTTCAGGCTCTCTCCATTTAGGGTGATGTTGGCTGTTGGCTTTGTATAGATGCCCTTTATTATGTTGAGGAATTTTCCTTCAATTCCTATTTTGGTGAGAGTTTTTATCATAAATTGGCGTTGGATTTTGTCAAATGCCTTTTCTGCATCAATTGATAAGATCATGTGGTTTTTGTCTTTTGTTTTATTTATATGGTGGATTACATTAATGGTTTTTCTAATATTAAACCACCCTTGCATATCTGGTATAAATCCCACTTGGTCATGGTGGATTATTTTTTTGATATGTTGTTGAATTCTATTGGCTAGAATTTTGTTGAGGATTTTTGCATCTATGTTCATGAGGGATATAGGTCTGTAATTTTCTTTTTTTGTGATGTCTTTACCTGGTTTTGGTATCAGGGCATTTCCCCTGCTTTTGATCAGGATTCTTCTACAGAATCTTTGATCAAAACGTTCAATAATGGTAAAAGGCACCATCTCCACAGGGTTTTCAATGGCTTATTTTTTGGAAGTAGATCACTGGACATTTTTTCCAAGGTGCCTCTGGGTGGCCTTGAACCTCTAACTTTTCAGTTAGCGGCTGAGGATATTAACCCTTTGAAACGCTTCCTTGGATCTAGCTTAATCTGAATTATCACAGTTTTGGTTCTTGTCCTCTTGTCCAGTTTTGTCCTTTGTGGGAAAGGAAAAAGATATTCAGTACTCTCCTTATAATAAAACCATGAATATTTGAAGACAGTTTTAAAGTTGTCCCTGAATTTTCTTTCTACAGTTTAAATAATCCCAATTAGCTTAAAATTTCTCCTAGAGATTTTCCTCCATGTCTTAAGCCAAGGCACACTTTATTTTTTGGGTAGACTTCCTAAATCATGAAACCCAAAACTGGATGGGATGTTCTCCAGGTAGGGTCTGACCAATGGCAAATATGGAAAAAGGGTTCAGGACTTTTGTTTATTGTCTCCTCAGTAATGCATTTCATCATCATGTTATTTTGTTTTCCTAAGGAATCGACTCGATGGCAGTGGGTTTTTAACAGTTCTCTATTGATGACTAATATCATACAATGACAAAGCTGCTAACTGAAAATCTCATGACACTTTTTTTAGTATAGTTCTTGTAAGCCATTTCTCATATTGTATATGTGGTTTGGATTATTTTTTTAATTTGTCAAGGCCACTTTGAAGAGGTCAGTTTGAGTTTAGCTCTCACTTTCTGGGATGTTAGCAACTCTGCCTAATTTGGTGTGATCCACTAAACCTAAGATGCCTGTTCTCAACTCCATTCTGTTGTTCACTGCAGAAAGAATTTATTTAAACCTCCTTTCCCATAAATATAGTTTTCTGGCTTCCAAATAGCCTGAGTTCACATTTTAATCCTTTCCAAGACCTGCAGTTGATTATCTGAGCTTTACGTCGACTTATGAAAAAAAAAATCAAGATTCATTTCTAAATCTGAAGAAATATTGATGTTTGGCCACTACTCAGTTCCTGGAGGACAACCAAAATTGAATTTATTCTAAATACCGGAGGGACAGCAATGTTCTTTGGAAACAAAAGCTTGGCCTGGGTATCTGGAACTTACTGAACGGGCTCTGCCCCTTGCCCTAGGCTGGCATTTTAGTTATTCCTAAGCAGAGAAAAATTACAGTCTGGTTCCAAGCTAGGGAAACTATAAACTGAAGTACTAGAAATCTTTAAATATAGTTTTTTATATTATTTGTTATATCTTGTCTCCTAGTGAATGTAAGCCTTTTTAATAAAAGGATGTTTTACGGCTTTTTGTTTGCTCTCATATTTGTAGAGCTACCTGATGCATTGTTTACGTCAATAAATCCTAGACCTGACTGATCATCAGAATCACCGGAGGATCTTTGGAAAATTCTTACGGTTGTTCCCTCCCTAGGCTTCCTGTCTCCATCTTGGTGGTAGTTTTTGCTTGTTTGTTGGTTTTAATTTTTATTCAAATCAAGTCAGTCGCTCACACAAAAACTTATATACAGTTTGCTACATATTCCCAATTGCTCTCCCTTTAATGAGACAGCCCACTCCCTCCTTCCATTCTCTTTTCGTGTCCATTTTGCCAGCTTCTAACCCCCTCTACCCTCTCATCTCCCCTCCAGGCAGGAGATGCCAAATAGTCTCAAGTGTCCACCTGATCCAAGAAGCTCACTCCTCACCAGCATCCCTCTCCAACCCATTGTCCAGTCCAATCCCTGTCTGAAGAGTTGGCTTTGGGAATGGTTCCTGCCCTGGGGGCCATGACCACCAGGGTCCTTCCAGTCTCAGTCAGACCATTAAGTCTGGTCTTTTTATGAGAATTTGGGGTCTGCATCCCACTGCTCTCCTGCTCCCTCAGGGGTTCTCTGTTGTATCCCCTGTCAGGGCAGTCATCGGTTGTAGCCAGGCACCATTTAGCTCTTCTGGTCTCAGGCTGATGTAGTCTCTGGTTTATGTGGTCCTTTCTGTCTCTTCGGCTTGTAATTACCTTGTGTCCTTGGTGTTCTTCATTCTCCTTTGCTCCAGGTGGGTTGAGGCCAATTGATACATTTTTTTTTTCAGATGGCCACTTACTAGCGTTTAAGACCCCAGACGCCTCTCTCCAAGGTGGGATGCAGAATATTTTCTTAATAGATTATATTATGCCAATTGACTTATATGTCCCCTGAAACCATGGCCCCCAAACCTCTGCCCCTGTTATGCTGGCCTTCAAAGCATTCAGTTTACTCCAGCAACTTCTTTGCTTTTGGTTTAGTCCCATTGTGCTGACATTGCCTCTATTGTGTGTTATCCTTCCCATCACCTAAAGTAGTTCTTATCTACTATCTAATTAGTGAATACCTCTCTCCCACCCTCCCTCCCCTCTCCAGTAACCATCAAAGAATATTTTCTTCTCTGTTTGAATTATGTCTTGATTTCTTATAATAGTGGTCTTCTACAATATTTGTCCTTTTGCAACTAATTTCACTCAGCATAATGCCTTCCAGATTCCTCCATGTTATGAAATGTTTCACAGATTCATCACTGTTCTTTATCGATGCATAGTATTCCAATGTGTGAATATACCATAATTTATTTATCCATTTATCCATTGATGGGCACCTTGGTTGCTTCCATCTTTTTGCTATTGTAAACAGTGCTGCAGTGAACATGGGTGTGCATATATCTGTTCATGTAAAGGCTCTTATTTCTCTAGGATATAGTCCAAGGAGTGGGATTGCTGGATTGTATGGTAGTTCTATTTTTAGCTTTTTAAGGAAGCGCCAAATCGATTTCCAAAGTGGTTGTACCATTTGACATTCCCACCAGCAGTGTAGAAGTGTTCCAGTCTCTCTGCAGCCTCTCCAACATTTATCGTTTTGCGTTTTTTGGATTAATGCCAGCCTTGTTGGAGTGAGATGAAATCTCATTGTAGTTTTGATTTGCATTTCTCTAATGACGAATGATTGTGATCATTTCCTCATGTATCTGTTAGCTACCTGAATGTCTTCTTTAGTAAAGTGTCTGTTCATCATTTGCCCATTTTTTAATTGGGTTATTTGTCTTTTTGCAGTTGAGTTTTTGCAGTATCATGTAGATTTTAGAGATCAGGCGCTGATCATAAATGTCATAGCTAAAAAGTTTTTCCGCGGTCTGTAGGTAGTCTTTTTACTCTTTTGGTGAAGTCTTTGGATGAACATAGGTGCTTGATTTTTTAGGAGCTTCCAGTTATCTAGTGTCTCTTCTGCATTGTTAGTAATGTTTTGTATAGTGTTTATGCCATGTATTAGGGCTCCTAGCATTGTCCCTATTTTTTCTTTCGTGATCTTTGTCGCTTTAGATTTTATATTTAGGTCTTTGATCCATTTTGAGTTAGTTTTTGTGCATGGCGTGAGGTATGGGTCTTGTTTCATTTTTTTTGCAGATGGATATACAGTTATGCCAGCACCGTTTGTTAAAAAGACTGTTCCCCCCCCCCCCCCCATTTAACTGTTTTGGGGCCTTTGTCAAATATCAACTGCTCGTATGTGGATGGATTTATGTCTGGATTCTCAATTCTGTTCCATTGGTCTATGTATCTGTTGTACCAGTACCAGGCTGTTTTGACTACTGTGGTGGTGGTATAATAGGTGCTAAAATCAGGTAGAGTGAGGCCTCCCACTTTGTTTTTTTTCAGTAATGCTTTACTTATCCGGGGCCTCTCTCCCTTCCATATGAAGTTGGTGATTTGTTTCTCCATCTCATTAAAGGATGTCGTTGGTATTTGGATTGGAATTGCATTAAATGTATAGTCGCTTTCGGTAGAATAGACATTTTTATAATGTTAAGTCCTCCTATCCATGAGCAAGGTATGTTTTTTCCACTTATGTAGGTCTCTTTTGGTTTCTTGCAGAAGTATATTGTAGTTTTCTTTGTAGAAGTCTTTTACATCTCTGGTAAGATTTATTTCTAAGCATTTTATCTTCTTGGGGGCTACTGTAAATGGCATTGATTTGGTGATTTCCTCTTCAATGTTCTTTTTCTTGGTGTAGAGGAATCCAGCACATTTTTGTATGTTTATCTTGTATCCCGATACTCTGCTGAACTATTAGTTTCAGTAGTTTTCTGGAGGATTCCTTAGGGTTTTCTGTGTATAAGATCATGTCATCTGTGAATAGAGATATTTTTACTTCTTTCTTGCCAATCTGGATGCTCTTTATTTCTTCATCTAGCCTAATTGCTCTGGCTAGGACCTCCAGCACAATGTTGAATAAGAGTGGTGGTAAAGGGCATCCTTGTCTGGTTCCCGATCTCAAGGGGAATGCTTTCAGGCTCTCTCCCTTTAGGATGATGTTGTCTGTTGGCTTTGTATAAATGCCCTTTATTATGTTGAGGAATTTTCCTTCTATTCCTATTTTGCTGAGAGTTTTTATCATGAATGAGTGTTGAACTTTGTCAAATGCCTTTTCTGCATCAATTGATAAAATCATGTGATTCTTGTCTTTTGTTTTATTTATGCGATAGATTACATTAACTGTTTTTCTAATGTCGAACCATCCCTGCATACCTGGTATGAATCCCACTTGGTCATGGTGAATTATTCTTTTGATACGTCGTTGAATCCTATTGGCTAGAATTTTGTTGAGGATTTTTGCATCTAAGTTCATGAGGAATATAAGTCTGTAATTTTCTCTTTTTGTGGTGTCTTTACCTGGTTTTGGTATCAAGGATATGGTAGCTTCATAGAATAAGTTTGGTAGTATTCTGTCCTTTTCTATGCTCTGAAATACCTTCAGTAGTAGTGGTGTTAACTCTTCTCTGAAAGTTTGGTAGAACTCTGCAGTGAAGGCATCTGGACCAGGGCTTTTTTTTGTTGGGAGTTTTTTGATTACCTTTTCAATCTCTTCTTTTGTCATGGGTCTATTTAGTTGTTCTACCTCTGTTTCTGTTAGTTTAGGTAGGTAGTGTGTTTCCAGGAATTCATTTCTTCTAGGTTTTCAAATTTGTTAGAGTACAATTTTTCATAGTAATCTGATATGATTCTTTTAATTTTAGTTGGGTCTGTTGTAATATTGCCCATCTCTTTTCTTATTTGGGTTTTTTGCTTCCTCTCCTGTTTTTCTTTTGTCATTTTGGCCAATGGTTTATCAATTTTGTTGATTGTTTCAAAGTACCAGCTTTTGGTCTTATTAATTCTTTCAATTGTTTTTCTGTTTTCTATTTCATTTACTTCTGCTCTAATTTTTATTATTTGTTTTCTTCTGGTGCCTGAGGGTTTCTTTTGTTGCTCTCTTTCTATTTGTTCAAGTTGTAGGGATAATTCTTTGATTTTGGCCCTTCTCTTTGTATGTGTGCATTTATTGATATAAATTGACCTCTGAGCACTGCTTTCGCCATGTCCCAAAGGTTCTGATAGGAAGTGTTTTCATTCTCATTGGATTCTATGAATTTCTTTATTCCATCCTTAATGTCTTCTATAATCCAGTCTTTTTTAAGCAGGGTATTGTTCAGTTTCCAAGTGTTTCTTTTCTCTGCTTTTTTCTGTTATTGATTTCCACTTTTATGGCCTTATGGTCAGAGAAGATGCTTTGTAATATTTCCATGTTTTGGATTCTGCTAAGGCTTGCTTTATGACCTAATATGTGGTCTATTCTAGAGAATGTTCCATGTGCACTAGAAAAGAAAGTATACTTGGCTGCTGTTGGGTGGAGTGTTCTGTATATGTCTACAAGGTCAAGTTGATTGTGGCATTTAGATCTTCCATGTCTTTATTGGAAGATATCCTGTCCTTCACCAAAAGTGGTGTGTTGAAGTCTCCTACTGTAATTGTGGAGCTGTCTATCTCACTTTTCTATGCTGATAGAGTTTGTTTTATATATCTTGCAGCCCTGTCATTGGGTGCATAAATATTTAAAATGGTTATATCTTCTTGGTATATTGTCCCTTTAATCATCATATAGTGTCCTTCCTTATCCTTTCTGATGGATTTAACTTTAGAGTCTATTTTGTCAGAAATTAATATTGCCACTCCTGCTCTTTTTTGATTGTTGTTTGCTTGATATATTTTTCCCATCCTTTGAGTTTTAGTTTGTTTGTGTCTCTAAGTCTAAGGTGTGTCTCTTGTAGGCAGCATATAGACAGATGGTGTTTTTCGATCCATTTTGCCACTCTCTCTCTCTTTATTGGTGCATTTAGTCCATTTACATTCAGTGTAATTATGGATAGGTATGAATGTAGTGCTGTCATTTTGATGTCTTTTTTTGTGTGTTGTTGACAGTTTCTTTTTCCCACTTAATTCTATGTGCTGAGTAGGTTATCTTTATATATTGTCCTTTCCTCATATTCGTTGTTGTTGATTTTGTTTCTGCTGAGTCTGTATTTTTTCTTGTTTTATTTTGATGAGTAGGATAGTTTGTCTCCTTTCTAGTTACCTTATTATTTACCCCTATTTTTCTAAATTTAAACCTAACTTTTATTTCTTTGTATCGCCGTATCTTCATCTCCATATGGAAGGTCTATGATTACATTTCGTAGTCCCTCTTTATTGTTTTAATGTTGTCTTATATAATAACATCACTGTTACCCTGTTTCGAGCTTCTTTTTTTTTTTTTTTTTAACCTTGCATTGTTTTTTTTATTTTCCTGTCTTGTTTGACTTCTTTGCTCTGCCCAGCTTTCTAGTCTTGGGTTGATACCTGATATTACTGATTTTCTAACCAAAGAACTCTCTTTAGTGTTTCTTGCTGTTTTTGTTAGGTTTTTATGAATTTCCTAAACTTCTGTTTATCTGGAAATGTCCTAATTTCACCTTCATATTTAAGAGACAGTTTTGCTAGATATATGATTCTTGGCTGGCAATTTTTTTCCTTCAATTTTTTAAATAAGTCATCCCATTGCCTCCTTGCTTGCATGGTTTCTGCTGAGCAGTCTGAGCTTATTCTTATTGGCTTTCCTTTGTAGGTGACTTTTCATTTATCCCCAGCTGCTCTTAAAATTCTTTATTTTTGGTTTTGGTAAGTTTGATTATATCTTGGTGACTTTCTTTTAACATCTACCTTATGCAGAGTTTGATAAGCATCTTGGATAGATGTCTTCTCATCTTTCACGATATCAGGGAAGTTTTCTGCCAACAAGTCTTCAACAATTCTCTCTGTATTTTCTGTTACCTCTCCCTGTTCTGGTACTCCAATCACTCGTAGGTTATTTCTCTTGATAGAGTCCCACATGATTCTTAAGTTTTCTTCATGTTTTAAAATTCTTTTATCTGATTTTTCTTCAAATATGTTAGTGCCAAGTGATTTATCTTCGAGCTCAGAAATTCTGGCTTCTCCTTGCTCAATTCTGCTCCTCTGACTTTCTATTGAGTTGTCTACGTCTGTAATTTTATTGTTATTCTTCTGAATTTCTGATTGCTGTCTAGGGGTTTTTCCAGCTTATTAAAATTTTCGTTATTTTCCTGAATAATCTTTCTAATTCCTTCAGTTGCTTTATCTGTGTGTTCCTTGGCTTGTTCTGCGTATTGCCTCATTTCCTTCTTGATGTCTTGAAGGGTTCTGTATATTAATCTTTCATATTCTGCCTCTGGTAATTCCCAGAATGCACTTTCATCTAGAAGATCCCTGGATTCTTTGTTTTGAGAGCTTGTTGAGGTGATCATAGTCTGTTTCTTTATGTGACTTCATATCGACTGTTGTGTCCAAGCCATCTGTTATTGTATTAGTTTATGCTTGCTTACTGTGTCATAGCTTCTTGCTTTGTTTTGTCTTAATATACCCAAATGGGTTGCTTGAGTGACCTATCTTATTTTTGCCTTTGGAGCTCTGGTGCCCTGTCCCCAGATGGCTAGAGCTGTTATCAGGTATATCAGTCTAGGAGTCCATTCACTTTTCTTGTATGAATTCAGCTCAGGTGTCCAGGTAGCTGATCATCAAGTGTGTGATACAGGCTCTGTCCTACAGTCTTAGAGGGGCAGGAGTGATTGGTATATGTACCAGTATCTGATTGCAGCAGGGGGTCACGCTGTGAACAAGGCAGGGGGCTGAGAACTGACCCCCAAGTGTCTCTGAGGAAAGTGCATCCCTGTTCCCTGGAGCCAATCAGAAAGAATGTTGCTTATAGTGCCAGAGCACCTGTGCCCAGTGTTACCTCTTTGGATGCTGGATTGTGGACTCACTAGATTAGTTCAGGAGTGTGGCTTTGCCCATGGTCATGTCTACCTTCCCTTTATGCTATCCAGATTCTTGTATTGAAAATGCAAGAACTGGGCATTGCTCAAATTGATGCACTCAGAGGGGTCCTCTGGGCATCTAAGGGCCTCAAGAGTACTGCAGAAATAGGGCCACATGCTCTGCTTTCCAGCCTGTGACTGTGGATGCCTCCTTCCATTCAAGGCAACCCCAACCTGTGCTTCCCAACCCTCTTGCCTCCTCAAGGACTCAGCTCCTACAAGTTTCCAATCTCTCTCCTTGTTTCCCACCTCCAGTGGATAGCTCACCTAGCACAATACGTTTTCTAGTACCTCCTATCTCCAAAAAGCCAAAAATCACCAACAACCAAAAAACCCACCCTCTCTTGGCCCCACATTGCCCCCTAGCTACTGAACCATGACCCTATAGGGGACTTTCTCCCACCCTGCCTTGTCATGTGGGGTATTCTTGGGACCTAGCATTGCAAGGGAAGCCCTGGTGGTGTAGTGGTCAAGAGCTTCAGCTGCTAACCAAAAGGTCAGCAGTTCCAATTCACTAGCTGCTCCTTGGAAACCCTATGGGACAGTTCTACTCTGTCCTATAGGGTTGCTATGTGTTGTTGCATAGCAGATCCCCTAAAATATTTACGGGGGGAAAAAAAGACTAGACTTACTGGTCTGACAGAGACTGGAGAAACCCCGAGAGTGTGGCGACTCCCTTTAGCTCAGTAACGAAGTCACTCCTGAGGTTCACCCTTCAGCCAAAGATTAGACAGGCCCATAAAACAAAGTGAGACTAAATGGGGACACCAGCCCAGGGGCAGGGACAAGAAGGCAGGAGAGGACAGGAAAGCTGGTAATGGGGAACCCAAGGTCAAGAACAGGGGGCAAGCTGACATGTCGTGTATGGTTGGCAACCAAAGTCACAAAACAATATGTGTATTGTTTAATGAGAAACTAATTTGCTGTGTAAACCTTCATCTAAAATACAATTAAAAATAGAAAATAAAAATAATTGTGAATCAATAAATCAATGATTTAGGAAGATGCATTTACAATTCTAGGCTGGGAATAGCAGGTTTGCATCTCAGGGTCCTGACTTGAAAGCTAGCAGCTGTAACCATTGCTCTTCCTGGTTTGAAGTACCTGGATAGTTCAGCTACTGAGAGGTTGGATGTTTGAGTCCACCAAGAGGTGCCTGGGAGGAAAGGCCTGACCCATCTATTTTCAAAAAATGAGCCATTGGAAACCCTAAGGAGCACAGTTCTATTCAGGCACACATGGGGTTGCCCTAAAAGAAAAAAAAAGTCGGAATCAACTCTGAGGTAAACGGTTTTCTTCTTCTTCTTCTTTCTGGTTTCCTGTGGGAAGTAATGGGGAAAAAATTCTAGTTCTAAAAATCCACACAATTGTTCTTTAATGGGTACATGTTACAATGTGAGTCCTGTGATGGCGTTTAGGGCTCCTCCTCGTTTATTCTTTGTGTGCGATGACACTAGACTCCTGAGATGAGACCTCAAGCAAATGCTCAATTTGTGCCTCGTAGGCCTGCATCAGTGTATGATTACCAGCGCATGTTAAGGGATGTGTGTGAAAGGAACAGGATGAGTGAGTGTGGGGGAGGAGATAATTATTCCCAAGCTAAGCAACAGTATCTAGGTATGAACCAGCACATTTTACAGTCAGTGGGCTCAGAGAAGCCACACAAAAGAACATGCTCCCCTGAAGCAGAACAGGTTCTGTACAGCCACTGCCAGATTCATGTGAGGCCTGGCTGCCCACTGTTGGCATATGCTGAAGCTGCTTCATGTTGTCTGGGCACCTAGGGGATGTATTGAATTTTGTTACTGTGTTCATATTCCTGAGGGTATGTTTTCTTAACATTAGTATGCATGCTTTGGTCTGTGCTTGTTGCAAAATAAAAGGGTGGGGAAGGAGGGTGCAATACTCACCAGTCAGGTGAAAATCACATCCCAGTAGTTTGTAGAGGGCGTCCCTGGTTAATGCAAATGATTAACACACTCAGCTAACCGAAAAGTTGGGGGTTCAAGTCCACCCAGAGGCATCTTGGAAGGAAAATCAGCCATTGAAAACCCAATGGAGTACAGTTCTACTCTGACACACATGCCATCGCCATGAGTCAGAATCAACAGCGACTGGTTATTATTAGTTTATGGAGAGTTGGTACCTACTCATTTTTTCTCATCTTTCTTCCCACTACGTATTTTTTTATCTGTAAATATTTAAGCTTATACTCCTTAAAAAAAATGGGGTGCTTAAAAACCACAATACTGTCAAAAAAAATTACCAATAATTCCTTAATATCAAATATCCCCTATTAATTTTCTCTGATGGTATCATATATATATATATATATTTTAAAATAACTGGTTTTTCAAATCAGAGTGCATACATTGCATTCTGACTGCATCTACACATTGCATCTGACCGAGATGCATTTTAAATCTCTTTAAGAGACTTAGATCTCCTTTGGTCCTTTTTTTCCCAGTTATTTATTGAAGAAACTGGGTTGTTTTTCCTGTGAAGGTGCCCACATTTTGAATTTTTCTGATTGCATCCCTGCAGTATTATTTAACATGTTCCTCCTTCCCTAAAGTCCCTATAAACTGGGTGTGAAATTTAGAGGCTCGATCTAATTTGGGTTTTATTTTTTGGAAGGAATATGTCATAGATGGTGTTGTATACTGCCATGATACCAGGTGTTTTTCATGATGTCAGCTGCCACTGATAATCATTGCCTAGATCCATTATTCCATGAGAGTTTTGCAAAAAAGTAATATTCTAGCTCCATCATTCTTTCTTCATTTATTAATCTCTTTTGTATCTCAAAAGAGACTGACTTAAGACACCTCCTACATTAATACTGTCTTATTAACATAATGAAGAAAACCCATTTCCAAATGGCATTATAGCCACAGGTATAAACCAAAAAACCTGTTGCCGTCAATTCTGATACACAGTGACCCTATAGGATAGAGCAGAACTATCCCATAGGGTTTCTAAGGCTGTAATCTTTATGCAAGCAGACTGCCACATCCTTCTGAGGAGCAGCTGGTGGGTTCCAACTGCAGACCTTTTTGGTCAGCAACTAAGCACTTGAGCCACTGTACCACCAGAACTCTTCATATACGTATGTGTTTTTTACACACATGCGTTCTTACTATATTCAGCTTTTCTGTAACCTGTTTTCATCACAGGAACCTTTGAAATTTCTTCAAAGGCTAACAAATCAATAAAAGATAAATACAGAATCCATTAACAGAGAAGTAAGCGAAGGATATAAATGGGTTATTACTCACAAATGGAGAAACACATGATCAGTATGAAGAGGTGTTCATCCTTACTACTAATTGGAAGTAGAAATTAGAACAAGCATATGATTCCATCTTTCACTATTATAGAATTGGCAAAGATTCAGAGAAATGGTACTAGCCCGGCTTTGCGAGCAGCGAGAAAGTGAGCATTTGTATACGCTTATGGGGGTAGTGTGCTTTGAGGTGAGCCTTCTGGAAAGGAATTTGGCAATAAGGCTTGAGAATGAGGATGCTCTTTGATGCAGCAGTATCATTGTCAGGGCTTTCTCCTAAGGAAATGATCAGTGATTTGAGTTACAATATGTGTGATAAAATAGAGGACTGGAAGTTACATTGTGGCATATCCATGCCACAGAATATCAGGTCAGCTGCTGTTCGGTACCAAACCCAAAACCAGTTGCTGTCAACCCCATGTGTTACAGAACAGACCTGCTCCATAGGGTTTTCAGTCGCTGTAATCTTTATGGAAGTAGATCTCCAGGCCTTTCGTCCATGGCACCAGTGAGTGGATTCAAACCTCCAACCTTCTGGTTAGTAGCTGAGTGCAAACCATTTGTGCCGCCCAAGGACCTTGCCATCTGGTACAGGGCAATTAAAACCGTGTTTCAGAAGAGGATTGGCTGACTTCCAGAGAACATTCACGATGAACTCCATGTGAAAGAGAAATGTTGCAGATAAGGGTGTCTCTCCTTTTTGTTCATACATATATGCACCCAAATGACCGAAAGGAGATTCACCAAAACATTAACAATGATAAATGAGCCTGGGTGGTGAGATTATGGGCATTTAATGTTTTCTTTGCGTTCTTCATTGCTTTCCAAGGTTTTTTTTTTTTTTTTTACTGTGATGCCATTAAAAGTTCTTTAAACGAGAAGTACGAGTTGATACAGGGTGACGACAAATGGACTTAACACTTTAATTTTAAACAGTTCCAACATTCTAATGCTGGCCAGTGGGGGCAGAAGAGGTGACCATCCAAAGGTCCTAGGCTTGGATTGCCACTGTTTTGCCAGGATTCAGTGTGACCTGACGTCAAAGGATGAGGGCTCAGGCTCTCAGCAACAGGGCATTTCACCTCTTGCTCTGCTTAGGTCTCTGGGTTACAGGCAGGAGAAGTAAAGGAAATGAGAACAAGTCATTCTGCCCCAGGAGGAGGAGGAAGGCCAAGGTGCAAAGGAAGTGGTCCTGGAATCCAAGCCCCTTGGCATGGCTCACCCAGACTGCCTCAGGTATCACCCCACAGAGAGAAAGTCACCAGTACGGCACCAACTCAGAGACAAAACAACTTTTTGAGCCTGCCGCCAGACAGGCTGCTCCGGAGGTGGAAGCACAACAGTCTGCAAATACAACAAGGGGACAGTTCACCCTGTGTGCCCAGTGCCCTGGAACAGCTTTCTTTTGTAACCTGAAACCTGTTCAGAGGCAGCAGGGCTGGATGGTCATGGGGCCTGGAGGTGTCAAATTTATTTTTCTTTCTTCATATAAACACTGCCTGAGAGATCAGAACAGCCAAGCTGCGAAGCTAGTAAAGAGACTTCCCATATACACCACACCCGGTTTCCTGTTATTAACATATTAGTATGGTACATTTGTCACAATGAATAAACCAAAATTGATACATTATCATTTACTACAGTCCAAGCTTTATTGGGGTTTCCTTAGTTTCTACCTAATGTCCTATTTCTGTTTCAAGATCCCATCCAGGGTACCACACTACATTTAGATTCAGTCATCATGTCTCCTTAAGCTCCTCTTGGCATTGACGTTTTCTTTCTTTGTTCTTTATTTTTTGAGATATAGTTCACATACCACAAAAGTCACCCTTTTAGTGTACAGTTTAGTAGTTTTTAGTACATTCACAAAATTGTACAACCATTAGCGCGAATCCAGATCATTTTTATCACCCCAAAAAGAAACCCTAATGAAAGTACCTGTCTTTTCATTCTCTAAATTGCTGAATATTTCTTGGTAAGCTTTCACAGTACATCTCCTTAAAAACCTTCAAAGGCTACCCATTCAAGCCTGTTGCTTTCTGAATTACAAAAAGGGACCTACCAATGGAAGGACCCAGAACCAGACTAATATATGTATTTGGATTTCAGCCTCCAACCACCCCTTTGGCAGTGCTTTGTGCAAGGCACAAACTGCAAAAGCCCATTCCCATTGCTCTTAAGAGTATCCTTTGTATATTTGTGGACGTGTCCATGATCTGGCTCTTGCCTATCCTCTAGCCATACCTCAACCTTCTACCCTTCCTCTCTACACCCTAGCAGCTAAATGGGCTTTGCTTCCCACCTCAAGGCGTTTGTGTTTCTTCTGCCACAGCGGCCAGCTGACTTTTAAGATGACCCCCACCTCCTGATATTCACAACCTTGTCTAGCCTCCCATACCCTGAGTATGGGCTGGATCTTTTGACTTGCTTTTAATAAATAGAATATAGCAAAAGTGGTGGAGTATCAATTCCAAGATCAGATTATGAACGACTGTGGATTCTGTCTTGCTTGCACACTGTTTCTCACTTGCTCGCTCTGATGGAGCCAACTGCCATGTTGAGAGCTACTTATGGAGAGGCTTATGTGGCAAGGAGCTGAGGGAAGTTTTGGGCCAATAGCTTAGAGAAACTGAGGCCCTCAATTCAACAGCCTGCGAGGAACTGAATCCTGCCAACAGCCAGTTGAGTGATCTTGGAAGAAGATCTACCCCCCACCCCTCAAGTTGAGCCTTAAGACGGCTTTAGCCAAGGGTAACACTTTGACTGAAGCCTTTTGAGAGACTCTGAGCCAGAGGATACTGCTAAGCTGCTCCCAGATTCTTGACCTACAGAAACTGGGAGATAATAAATGTTGCTGCTTTAAGCCACCAAGTTTTGTAGTAATTTGTTTTGCAGCAATAAATAATGAATATAGCCAGGAATATTCCCATCCCTACTTCCCACCTCTCAAACTTTTATGTGTCTTCAAGTCTCAGGTTTAAATGTCAATTCTTCAGGGATAACTTCCCTTTCTCCCTGACAATCCCTCATATACCATCAGGTCTCTTCTTGGGTACTCTCATAGCATCATCTTTTTCTCTTTTGCAGCACTTATCACCATTGCAATTAATTCACTTTTTGATTAAGTATTTGTTTTATGTCCGTCTTCCACCAAGACTGTCAGTTCCATGACAGGGCAGGCTATATTTTGTCCACCACTGAATTCCCAGAACCTAACGTGGCACCTAGCACAAAGTCGGGATACAGTAATTGTAGAATGAATAAATGAAGTGAACCAAAGCCCCACAGTGCAGAGAGAAAAGCCCTGTGTACTAGTAAAGATAGTTACCAAAGCCCCAGCATAACCAGACTTTATTTTTAAAATACTGACTAAAAAACAAACATGTCAACATACTCTTGATGAAAATCTGTTATGACAAAGTTCATTACAACCAAATTCTCCACATAAATAAAAGGTCCAACAAAGTTGGCTGATAATCCATGGTTTTGATAATCCGGAAAATCTTTGTGGCTTTAACAGGAGTTGTAATGGGGGCTGACCTGAATAAAAAAGGGTCAGAGTGTGAAGACAGAATGCATGTTCAACAGAAGCTGCCCTACATCATCCATAGGTTTGGACTGGTGTTCCCCTGCCCTTGTTATTAGATCTGGGAAAGGTGCCCAGGTTTTTATATGATCCAAAATGCTAAAAGGAGGATTTGGACATTTGAGGATAAACCTGCGGTCACAGAAAGGCAACTTCAGTCCAGTTGTTTTAGTTGGCTAAATGCCATCCCTGTATTGAGCTCTTAGAATGATCATATTCTATAATCAGCAGATTTGTATTCCATCTTGTGAACTGGTTTTATCAGCTGTTCATAATCTTCACTGCCTACTAAATAAAATCTAACTAACTCCCTTGCTGGACATCAGGGACTCAGCTGACCTCTCCAACCTGCTCTTTTATTGCTCTCCATCACATAGCCTGTGCTCTTGCCATGCACCAATCACAGGGCACACCTTTCATCTCTGTTCCTTGGCACATTTCTTCCTCTGACTGGAAGGCCCCCTTCAGTGCCATCCAATCCCTACCAAGCCAAATTCAAACGAGAACTCTCTGGTGCCCCTGGAAGTGACCGCTCTATTGCTCTGTCCTCTCAGAGCACCTTGTATTATATTTGCCTCTTTTACGCCCTCTAACTTATTCAATATTGTATTGTGACCAAGCATGTATTTTACTTATCTTCTCTATTACACAGACCATATCCTCCAGGTTGATGATCTTTTTTCCTACATAACCTACCCTGGGCTTTTCGATGGACTAGAGACTTATGACATATTTGTTGTTAATTGAATAAATGAAAGAATAAATGAGACATATACCCTAAAAGGCTTGTAAATGAATATACTTTGTATCACAATGCCAATAATAATATAGCCATTAAAAAAAAAAAAAGCTACTTGCTGTTGAGTTGACTTTGACTCATGGTGACCTCACGTGTATCGGAGTAGAACCATGCTCCACAGAGTTTTCAATGGCTGGTTTTTCAGAAGTAGATTGCCAGGTCTTTCTTCAGAGGCCCCTCTGGGTGAACTCAAACTTCCAACCTTTTGGTTAGTAACTGAGTACGTTAACTATTTACACCACCCAGGGACATTAATTTAGCCACAGGAGTAGATTTAATGTTAAAACCAAAAACAAACCAAACCTAGTGCCGCCGAGTCGATTTCGACTCATAGCGACCCTACAGAACAGAGTAGAACTGCCCCACAGAGTTTCCAAGGAACACCTGGCGGATTCGAACTGCCGATCCTTTGGTTAGCAGCCGTAGCACTTAACCACTATGCCACCAGGGTTTCTGATTTAATGTTAAGAAAGTTTTAATTTGCCTTTTGGATTATGAAATTTTGTTTTCAATACCACCAAAGATGTTCTCTCAGAAGGCGAAGATGAACTAAGAAATCTGAATGAACAGAATGTTTCTTTACTAGTCCACTGAGTGAATGTTCTAATACATTATTCTAGTCACATAGTAGCCAAAGAAGTAAATAAATAACAATGGAAACTACTAGAAATAGGAAAATGAGCTTTTTAAGAGCTTTCTAGAATTCTTCAATAGCCTATTTTTGAACTTTAAACAAAATAATTTGAACTATTTTAAAAGTTTAACAATAACAACAAATATTAGACTTACATAAAGTATTAATTCAAAGTAGTTTACTTCAAATACAGTGACTTAATTATGGAAATGGAATGTACTAGATTATTTAGAGTGTTACTTGAGAGGATAGTGTTCTTAAGGCAAAGTCCAGTGTGCCCCGAACCCTGGTGTTACTTCTTTCTACCACAGAAGAATGTCTCCCAGGCGTTTTTGTGGTTTCTTCTAGTTCAAGAGGTTGAAGGGTATGGGGGTTAAACAGACATCGAGGTTCCCCTAAGATGCCAACTCTGTGAAAAGAATTATTGGTACAGCTCAAGCAACGATGTGTATGGTTGTGTATGTGTGTACACTAAAGCTGTGTATACTAAACAGCTCTGCCTGTTTTCCATGAGCCATCCCTGTAGTCTTAGATATGGGTCCAAAAACTCAACCCACAGCAAGATTTTTACAGGGCCTTCCCTCACTGCCCAAAGATGATTATTATAATAGGAAACTTTGGCCTTAAAAAGTCTGTTACTCACTCCTCCAAACTAGAATTATTTGGAATCTAGCATAACTTTCTAGCATTTATTGTCTAGTCTAGATGGGTATACCTAGAGATATCCAGAGAGAAAACAGATGGAGGGGAGCAGAAGCTAGGTAGGAAGACAGGTGTTTTCATCTTTGTTCAACTTTCTGACAGAGGCATAGGTCTGACCCTGCTCCTCCCTGGCCTGACCTAGGAAGTGAACCTCAGGGCTCTTCAGCTTCTCTTCTCAGGCCACTTACACTGGCATGGCTACAGTGTCCAGGCTCTCTAAGTGCTTTTGGATCTTGGCTTGAAGTTTGATGCTTCCATGGTGAAACTTTTTCTCAAAGATATTCTGAGCTTTTTCCCTGGGAGAAGGCAGCAGAGTCGACAAGACGGGAGAGCGCATGTTAATGGCTTTTTTAATTGCTGGGCGCTTTGCCATCATTCTCCTGTGGGTGGGAGGTGACATTTAGTTTATATCATTCTGTTTTCTAGAAATGCCCTTGAGTTTAGGAAAGCATCAAAAGGTCGTACCTGAATTGCACAAAAGTCATGCGTTTCTTTTCTCCCCCTGATTCTTCATCCTCACGCTTCCTTCGAGGAATGTTGAACATATTGCTACGAAAGAGTCTCCCTATTTCTTCTTCGATGTCAGTCAAGTGTTGACGTCGGAAGACAATCCAGGCTATGTATGCACAGAAAGTGTAAAAGGACTAGGACAGAAGATGGACGAGACTCATAATCCACAGCAATGATATGAAAAGCTCCCACCTATCTGTATAACACTGTTAAAACCAAACGAAAGCAGCTGCCATCAAGTCAATTCCAACTCATGGCGACCCCACGTGTGCAGAGTAGAACTGCACTTCATAGAGTTTTCATTGCTATGATCTTTCAGAAGCAGGCCTTTCTTCCGAGGCTCCTGTGGGTGGGTTTGAACCGTCAACGTTTCAGTTAGTAGTCAAGTGCTTAACTGCTTCACCACCCAGGGACTCCATATGACACTGCTAAGTAGACTTGAACCCAGATGGCCCAATTTCTCAATATTTCCAGTAAGCTGTGGAAAACCGTACATGTACTCACCTTGGCTGAAGGAAAATCGGACCAAAAATTTAGGGTCTAGCATATACCTTGTTAGCATCCTTTTTAGAAAGGACATTCACTACAAATAAATGACTGACAAATGGCTATTGGCCATTGCTACACTTTGTCTCATATCAAAGAGAAAAGCCTAAAACATAAATGACTCACCTCAAAGAATTTCCAATCTTTTTGTGTATCTGATATTTTCTCCCTGCAATACAACAAATCACAACTATAGTTTGAGAGGTAAGTTCAATCTTTCAGTAATCTAGACAAGCCCTTATTGTCCCCAAAAGGTCCTTTTGCAAGATCGCCCCATGATCATTTGAAGGACATAAATGCTATCAAAAGGAATTGATAATGAGTCTTGATATTTTCTTCAACTTTCTAGGTTAGCCAAATTGAAACCTCTAGAATATTTGGTCAAAAATTAATCAATATAAATTCAGCATAAACAAGCCAGAGAGGAAATGTATTCTTCCAAATCCTTCTGGTGCTGTGAGTGGTGAGGAAGCGACGAGAGTGGAATAGTGGTGAAGAGGTAGCACGAGGTATTAACTAGGTATGGAAATAAAGAACTAGGGGATAAGTCTAAAATGAAGAAAAAAGAAAATCTTAAACAAAGGTATGGCTATTGAATGCCAAAAGAAAACTGACAAAGATCTAGGCCATGCAATCAATAAGCAGAGCTGCTGTGTGCTCCTTCTTTTGAGTGAGGCACATAGACTTGGGTCTCATCTCTTCAAAGCAGGCATTTGTTCAGGAGTCCTTGCAACACACTGGCATGGGTACACTCCATGAACTTGGCCTCCCCTACCCAACACAGGCCATTCAGGTTCTGATTCCCAGCCTTAAGAAAGCAGGCATGCTCTCATCCATTGCTGGTGAAACTGTAAAATGGTACAGCTGCTGTGGAAAAAGTTTTGGCGGTTAAACAGAATTCTCATATGATCCAGCAACTCCACTCCTAGGTATACACCCAAAAGAACTGAAGCAGGGACACAAACATATACTTGTACCACCATGTTCATTGCAGCACTATTCACAATAGCCAAAAAATGCAAACAGCTTAAATGTACCTCCACAGACGAATGGATAAAAAAACATATGTATCATGGAATACTACCAGCCATAAAGAGAAATGAAATCCTGATACAGGCTACAACATGAACCTTGAAAACATTATGCTGAGTGAAATAAGTCAGTCACAAAAGGACAAATATTGTATGATCTCACTTGTATGCAACATCTAGAACAGGCAAGCATGTAGAGATCAAAGTTTACTAGTTGTTATTAGGGTGGGTGGGATGAAGGAGGAAAGGAAGACAATGCTTAGGGGACACGGAGCTTCTGGTAAGGGTGATGGTATGTATAATTTGGGAACAGGTAATAGTGAGAGTTGAACAACATGATGAACATAATTAATGTCACCGAACTGTACGTGTGAAGACTGTTGAAATGCCAAATATTGTTACATATATATATTTACCACAATAAAAATAAATAAATAAACAAAACTGAAAAAAGAATGAAGTGGATGTGGCCTGCAGAGGCCTTGCGAGTTGACTGAGGGGGCTGTGCACCTGCAGTCACTGGATCAGTCATGGGTGCAGAGGCCAAATACCAGGCACTATAAGGTTTTGCTTCTGCTGTTGCTTATGCCTTGCGGTGCAATTACTTTTGTGTGTGGCCTTTCGAGCCATGGTCTTTTAACTTCTACCCAGGTGACTGGGCAGGACTATGTGGTAATTGTGGCCCACTGAGAGGACTGGTCAGTATTGCCTTAGAAGAGAGCCAATTCCAGAGCAGAGAGGAGAACCCCACCACCACCAAGGAAGGAGGGACCAGCAGGAGAGGCCCAGCAACAGAGACCTGGCAGCAGGAGACGACTCAGTGGGCTTCCTGGCCCATGGAAAGAGAAAGCTGAGTGCCTGTGAGCAGAGGTCTAGAGCCAGGGAGAGGTGTGCTTGCGAGCACAGCTGAGAAGAAGCTATTATGATGGAAGAAATATATCCTGAGTGTTCCTGAGCCTGAGTTGTAACTGTTACTTCCCTAATAAACCCATAAATTGTGAGTATAGTCTGTGAGTTCTGTGTGGCCATTGCAGTGAATTATCAAACCCAGTAAAGAGTGCTATGGGAGGGATGGTTGGTGTCAGAATTGGTAAAGATGGCGGAGAGGGGAGGCATGCCTGACCTCTGCCTCACAGGAATCAGCCTTGGTTGTTGATCTTGGTTCTCCTTCCCCCTTGTGAAGTTAGTAGAGACCAGACACTGCCCCCAAGCTCTTTTTACAGCCTTCCTTGGAGTTTATGGAATCCTAGGATTGGCCTGGGTACCAGTTCTTCAGACCTATTCTAACTCCTATCATCTGAGGAAGATGACCAAATCCCTCAGGATCTCCAGCCTTCTCACAGGGACATTATGGTCTAGGTGAGCCCAAACCAGCTCTCCATTTGGGGGATGAGGATGAAAAGGTGGTTCAGCTTTTACTGGGGCTTGTCCCTCCCCTCCTGCAGTCTCTTCACTACACACTGCTTCCTTGTATGCAGTCTTCAATAAAGAACTAAGGCAATAGCAATTATAATGAAGATTTACTAAGTGCTAACTATGTGCCAGGTAGTATGCTAAGCCCTTTACATTTATCATCTTATTTATTGCTCATAATATCCCTATGATGTAGCTATCATTATTATCCCTACTTTACCAGTTGCTGTCAAGTTGGCTCCAACTCATGGCAATCCCATGTGTGTCAGAGTAGAATTGAGCTCCATAGGGTTTTCAGTGGCTGATTTTTCAGAAGTTGATGGGCAGGCCTTTCTTCCAAGGTGCCTCTGGGTAGACTCGAACTGCTAATCTTTTGGTTAGCAGTTGAGTGCTTTAACCATTTGCTCTACCTAGGCACTAACTCCATTCCCACTTCACAGCTGAGGAACTGAAGTCAAGATAGATTAAATACTTGTCCAAAGATATACATTTACTACAATAAAAACAAAAACATTAAATAGGCATTAACTAAGAAAGCAAAATACATATATATATTTCTCTGCTTTCTTTAGTTAATGTCCTGTTTAATGTTTTTTTTTTATTGTAGCAAATATATATGTAACAAAACATTTGCCATTTCATCAATCTTCACAGGTACAGTTCAGCGCCATTAATTATGTTCATCATGTTGTTCAACCATCACTATTAACTGCTCCCAAAGTTTTCCACTATGCTTAACAGAAGCTCAGTGTTTCCTAAGCACTGTGAGAAAGGCATATATCTAGTTAGGTGCAAAGCCTGTACTAAAACTTAAGCCTGTCAGAGACCCACATCTGTCCTTGTAACCAAAATGGTAGGAAAAGATTTTTCTTTAGAATACTTGGTGGTAAAAATATTAAACGACCACAGCCCAGCAGAAACTTTTCAGGACAAGCATCAGCATTTCTTCTGTGCCACCTGGGACCTCTACCTGACGGAGTGCATATCTGGTATTTCCACCCTTCCACTTCCTTGGCCAGCTGAAACCAGAGACCATGCAGACCTGTAAAACTGAAGTGGAAACTAACCAAACCATGTTTCTGGAATACCAAGTCAGCCTGCATTGTGGGAGAAGGTTTAGGAGCACTTACATTAAACCAAACAAACCATACCCAGTGCCATCGAGTCAATTCCGACTCATAGCGACCCTATAGGACAGAGTAGAACTGCCCCACAGAGTTTCCAAAGAGTGCCTGGCAGATTTGAACTGCAGACCCTTTGGTTAGCAGCCGTAGCACTTAACCACTACGCCACCAGGTTTTCCCTTAGCCAGCCTAAACCAGTACTACCTCAGCAAGGTTCCGGACCAAGAGAGTGATAACACAAGAAACACCCACTTCTCTTCTTTTTTTTTAAACATGAAGTGTAAAAGAAAAAGCAACATGAATCTCCAACACTGGATCTTCTTTATCTTTTTAGGACTAAAGCAAACTGATACAGCCCACACCACAGAAGTTAAATACAAAATGTAATGGGTTTCCTCTTCCTTTCTGACAGTAATGATTGTGGGGGTGGCACAGGACTGGGCAGTGTTTCATTCTATTGTACACAGGGTTGCTGTGAGTGGGAACCGACTCAACAGCACCTAACGACAACAACGACTAGACTCTTAGCTCCACACCAAAACAAGAAAGGTACATTTATTTTTATTCATCCCTAAAGGGGATATGAAGCCCAGAGAGAGGCCCATAGGGCTCTGGGCTGGGCAGAAAAAAAGTTTTGTTCCTACTTGCTCCCTGCTGCTTTAGGTAAAGTCAAATTCAAGTGAATGGCTGCCCTGTGCAAGGGAAAAAAGGTTTCAAAGGGATGTGTTTGTGGGGAGGAGAAAGAGAAAGATTATGAGCCTTTGCCTTGGTGCATGGGACTAAGGATCAGGTAGGGGAATAGGGCCTAAGGCTGATTTATACGCCTGAGCTTCAAAGGGACCACCTTCTTTCCACTCCCCTTCCACCCCCAACCTCTTTGGTCACCCACCAGGTGACAGCTGCATTGAGAGCAGAGGAGGAAGGTACAAATCCTATGGTGAGGTGCGAGTGGAGCCAGAATTGGCCATAACCAAAGAACATATCTAATTTAATAGCATGTGCTACAGGGGAGGTTTTCTTATCAATCCTGGAAAAGAAAGAGAATGTCACCGAACATGTTCATCAAAAATTTTGCCAAACTTTTTGGGATATCAGGATTTCACAGATGTATTAGGATGGTTAAGGAATGTAGTCCTACTTCTCAAAAGACATGAAAGCACTAAATTAACAGCCCCCAAATTGCTGATTCCATTGAGATCTTTAACTGCAGAGCAGTGTTCTAGCCCAATATTAAGTGTGCATACATTACAGAGAAAAAAAAATACACACAGCAGTGTTCTCATGGGAACATCAGCTTATTCACATTGGGAGGAAGTGAAATAACATGTTAGAATCAATTAATAACTCATAACTGGCAAAAACACTGTCCTGTTCTCCTGTCCTAGATAAAAACCACCAAAAGAACAATATAAACTCCTGAATTGAGGACTTAATCTTCAAAAATAGTAAGGAATAGAACACTCATGGCCAATTAGCAACTTCTAAAAAAAAAAGCATGCTGTAAGCCGTTTTCCTCTGTGTGTAAGCCGTTTCCCTCTGTGTGTTTTGTTCAGCTCTTTGATCTGCAGGAATTTGTTACATGACTGGTGGCAGTGAACTCTAAATTCATCTTCTCCAAACTGCTATTCAACATGCAGGAAAAAAAGCAGGAGACATTGCATTAATGGCAGAAAGACCAACACCTCCTGGAAAGGCTCAAAACATTAGAAATGAGCTGATACTAATCAGAGCCAATCACCTCCTTTCAAACATAATGAATTCCTTTAATACTCTGTATAAAAACTGTACTGTCATAAAAATGTATTATAAAAAGTATAACTTAAGGTCTTAAGGGAACTAAAAAATATGATAAAATAGCTAATTATGGTATAAAATGTTTATAGTTCTTTTTTAATCCCCAAATTAGTTTGCAATGTATGCCTGCTAGTAAAAGATTGAATGTTAAGTATGAGCAATAAAATTATTTTTCTACAGAAGTTATTTCTTCAAATTCTAGTTTTCTCAACTTAAACAGTTCTAACCAGGGACACAACAGAAGATCCTAGTTAGAATAGGAGAAAAATGTAGACCAAAACTCAAATTCCTAAAAAAGGCCAGACTTACTAGACTTAGAAAGACTAGTGGAACCCCCGAGACTACTGCCCTAAGATACCTTTTGAACTTGGAACTGAAGCCATTCCCGATGGTCATCTTTCAGCAGAATAAGAGACTGGCTTATAAAATAAACAATATTTTCAGTGAATACTGTGCTCCCTTAAGTTAATCCACCATATGAAATCAAATGGTCGACACTTACCCTAAACAAAGATGAAAAGGTAAGAAGAGGCAGGGAAGCTAGATTAATGGAAACAGAATGGAAATAATGGGAATGTTGACACATTGTGAAAAATGCAACCAGTGTCATGGAACAAGATGTACAAAAATTGTTAAATGGGAACTTAACTTTCTGTGTAAACTTTCACTAACACACACACACACACAAAATTGGCCAGTGAAAACCTTATGAATAGCAGCAGAACATTGTTTGATATTGTGCCAGAAGATGAGCCAATTAGGATGAAAGGCACTCAAAATACGACCGGGAAAGACTTGCCACATCAAAGTAAAATTGACCTTAATGATATGGAGTAAAGCTTTCAGGACCTTCATTTGCAGATATGGTATGAATCAAAATGAGAAGAAACAGCTGCAAACATCCATTAATAATTGGAACATGGAATGTATAAAGTATGAATCTATGAAAATTGGAAATCATCAAAACTGCAATAGAGCACGCGAACATCAATATCCTTGGTATTAGTGGGCTGAAATGGACTGGTATTAGTCATTTTGAATCAGACAATCATATGGTCTACTATGCAGGGAATGATGAATTGAAGAGGAATGGCGTCGCATTCATCGTCAAAATGAACATTTCAAGATCTACAAGATCTACCCTGAAACACAATGCTGCCAGTGATAGGATAATATCCATACGCGTACAAGAAGGACCAGTTAATATGACTGTTATTCAAATTTATGTACCAATCACTAACGCCAAAGATGAAGAAACTGAAGACTTTTACCTGAAATTGATCTGAAACTTGCTCTTGAACGCAGACTAGGTAAAGCAAAAGGAAGAAATGATGAAGTAAAAGAGCTGAACTGAAGATTTCAAAGAGCGGCTCCAGAAGACAAAGTAAAGTATTAATGGAATGTGCAAAGACCTTGAGTTAGAAAATCAACAGAACAAACTCAGCATTTCTCAAGCTGAAAGAATTGAAGAAAAAATTGAAGCCTCGAGTTGCAATACTGAAGGATTCTTTGGGCAAAATACTGAATGATGCGGGAAGCATCAAAAGAAGATGGAAGGAATACACAGTCACTGTACCAAAAAGAGGTGATCAACATTCAACCGTTTCAGGAGGTAGCATATGATCAAGAACCAATGGTACTAAAGGAAGAAGTCCAAGCTGCACTGAAGACACTGGCGAAAAACAAGGCTCCAGGAATTGACAGATACCAACTGAGTTGTTTCAACAAATGGATGCAATGCTGGAAGCGCTCTATTGTTTATGCCAAGAAATCTGGAAGACAGCTACCTGGCCAGCTGACTGGAAGAAATCCATACATATGGTCATTCCAAAGAAAGGTGATCCAAAGGAATGCAGGAATTATCAAACAATATCATTAATATCACGTGCAGGTAAAATTATGCTGAAGATAAATTAAAAACGGCTGCAGCAGTACATCAACAGGGAACTGCCAGAAATTCAAGCCTGATTCAGAAGAGGACATGGAACAAGGACTATCATTGCTGATGTCAGATGGATCTTGGCTGTAAGCAGAGAATAATAGAAAGATGTTTATCTGTGTTTAACTGACTACGCAAAGGTACCCTCAACTGTGTGGATCATAACAAATTATGGATAATGTTGCAAAGAATGGGAATTCCAGAACACTTAATGGTGCTCATGCAGAACCTGTACATAGACCAAGAGGCAGTTGTTCAAATGGAACAAGGGGTTACTGCATGGTTTAAAATCAGGAAAGGTGTATGTCAGGGTTGTATCCTCTCACCATACTTACTCAATCTGCATATGAATCAAACAATCCAAGAAGCTGGACTATATGAAGAACGTGGCATCAAGATTGAAGGAAGATTCATTAACAACCTGCAATATGCAGCTGACATAACCTTGCTTGCTGAAAGCAAAGAAGACTTGAGGCACTTACTGATGAATATCAAAGACTACAGTCTTCAGTGCAGATTACACCTTAACATAAAAAACATAAAGGAAATAAAAATCCTCACAACTGGACCAATAAGCAACATCATGATAAGCAGAGAAAAGATTGAAGCTGTCAAGGATTTCATTTTACTCCGATTCACAATCAACATCCATGGGAGCAGCAGTCAAGAAATAAATGATGTATTGCATTGAGCAAATCTGCTGCAAAGGACCTCTTTAAAGTGCTAAAAAGCAAAGATGTCACCTCGAGGACTAAGTGCACCTGACCCAAACCATGGTATTTTCAATCACCTCATACGAATGGGAAATTTGGACAATGAATAAGTAAGATCGAAGAAGAATTGATGCCTTTGAATTATGGTGTATATACCATGGACTGCTAGAAGAATGAACAAATCTGTCTTGGAAGAAGTACAACCAGAATGCTCCTTAGAAGTGAGGATGGTGAAACTTCGTCTCATATACTTTGGACATGTTATCAGGAGGGACCAGTCCCTGGAGAAGGACATCATGCTTGATAAAGTAGAGGATCAGTGAAAAAGAGGGAGACCTTCAACTAGATGGACTGACACAGTGGCTGCAACAGCGGGCTCGAACATAGCAACAACTGTGAGAAGCACAAGACCAGGCAGCGTTTTGTTCTGTTGTACACAGGGTCCCTATGCAGCAGAACCAACTCAGCAGCGCCTAACATGTTAAAAACAACAAAAACAACCACGTAAGTGCATATGTGTAATTGGATATAAAACTAGGACATACACCAAACGAGATGTAACAATATTTAACTTCAGGAGAGGTGAATGAGATTGGGGAAGGGCAGAGGAAGTGGAGACTTTCATTGTAACTCTACATACCAGCTAGTGTATTGTTTGAATTTTTACCCTCTGGTAATGTTTCCAAAGTACTTGTATAACTAAAAATAAATGAATAAACCAAAAATCCCACATTGTTATAAAAACTTAAATACCTGAGTGGTAATTTAACTTAGGACCACAGTAAATTCTTTCAAAGATTATTACGTAAAACTTTAATGAACAAAATAAAGGATGATATATAAATGGAGAAATACATCTATAGCTCTCTGAGAAGATTTAATATAGTAAAGATGACACTATTTCCTAAACTAATCTATGGGTTTTAAGTTCTTTGCCACTTTATAACAAGGATCACAGTCATGGATTGAATTGGGTCCCCCCAAAATATCTGATAACTTGGCTAGGCCACGATCCCCAGTATTGTGTGAACTCTCCACCATTTTGTCATCTGATGTGATTTTCCTATGTGCTGTAAATCCCATTTCTATGATGTGATGAGATGGGAATAGTGGCAGTTATGTTAATGAGGCAGGGCTGAATCTACATGATTAGGTTGTATCTTAAATCAACCTCTTTTGAGATACAAAAGAGAGAAGCGAGCAGACAGACAGGGGAATCTCATACCACCAAAAAACAAGAGCCAGGAGAACAGTTCATCCTTTGGACCTGGGGTCCCTGAACTGAGAAGCTCCTCAATCAGGGGAAGATTGATGACAAGGACCAGAGGGAGAAAGCCTTCCCTTGCAGCTAATGCCCTGAATTTGGACTTGTAGCCTACTAGAATGTGAAAGAATACATTTCTCTTTGTTAAAGCCATCCACTTGTGGTATTTCTGTTATAGCAGCACTAGGTAACTATGACAATCACCTTTTCTCCAGTGTTCAATAACATGTTTATTATTTCCTCTTAAGGCCTTCAACTAACTGATTGGATGAGACCCACTCACATCATGGAGGGTAATCTGCTTTACTTAAAGTCAACTGATCATCAATGTTAATCATACTTTCATGGGAACATTCAGATTAATGTTTGGCCAAACAACTGGGCATCACAGCCTAGTGAAGATGACACATAAAATTAACCATCACCAGTAAATATTATTGGAAAATTGGATATCAGTAAAGAAAAAATATATAGATTCATAGCTTATATGATATGTTGTAACAAATTTCAAATGGATCAAAGACTTTAGCATTTTTAAAAACTAGAAAGGAACGCTAAATAGTTTAACCAAGGAATGGAATAACTTGTGTAACTACTGAATAGCATCAGAAATGAGGTGGATGTGGACATACAAACAAGTAAAGATCTAGTAAAGAATTAAGTGTGCACTTACTTTCCACAGCACATGTGATGCTTGTCAGGCATTGCCAGGCCCAGTACGAGGATACAGTACTTTTGTGCCAAGTATTTCTGTGCTATATCCAACTTACTTAACACCAATTTCATCTCTTTTTTCTCTACAAGAGCCCTGAAAAGAAAAATAGATTAATTTTGGAAAAATGCCTATGTTAATTAATAAAAAGTCAGAATTATAAACTACTTTGAAGGAAATACAAGTGAGTCAACAGATTTCACTCATTATCTATTTTCTTTGAGCTATGGCGTAGGGCGGTCCTCAAAGTCCCCTGATACTTATCATTGTACTTAACATTTCAAGTTTATGGTGAATTTTCTAAATTCTTTATACTTTTTATGCTATGTATCCTCAATTTCACATACCAAACCAAACCCATTGCTATCGAGTAGATTCTGACTCATAGCGATCCTATAGGACAGAGGAGAACTGCCCCATAGGGTTTCCAAGGAGCGCCTGGTGGATCTGAACAGCAGACTTTTTGGTTAGCAGCCGTAGCTCTTAACCACTACACCACCAGGGTTTCCATTTCATGTACAGGTAGTACTAATTTATAAAGAAAAGCTCAACTAACAAATTACCTATAGAGGTCGCTGGGGTAGTCAGCAGCTCATGTTCCTGTTGTTTTGGTAAAACAACTGTAAAGACTCTGTGCCACATCAGCTTTCCATGGGTTCCCAATGTTACTACTGAGTTTGGGGGCTCTGTGCTTGAATTTGGACCTACTCTTAGTTCTGAGTGTAGCTGTGTTTGCTAAGGTTGGCATTTGTGTACTACTAAGCCAGTGCCCTCGAGTTGATTCCGCCACCAGGGTTTCCATTTGTGTACTACTACCCTGGACACTTTGACATCAATTATGGTAAGATTGCTTCCCGATGAAAACATGGCCCTGGTTCCACTGAATTGCCAATGAACTTTTAAAAAGACAACCTGTTCTTAGATTACAGCATGTCTGAAGCATAATTTTAGAAGTTTTGCAGTATAATATAGTAGGAAGCAATATTGCTGACAATACAGTCCAATGTACTATTACCGAAAAGCGAAGTGTCACTAGCTTTTTCTCTGCCTTTTGTCACAAAGATTTAAACCAACTGAAATGCACTCTAAACTACAGAGGCAAATACTGCCCCTTCTGCTGTTATCCACTAGACTGACCACATGGAGATACACTGTGGGGTAGAGGGACAAATTTAGGATAATACATACATTAAAAAAAAAAAAGAAAGAAAACCAAATCCATTGCCATCGAGTTGATTCCAACTCATAGTGACCCTATAGGACAGAGAAGAACTGCCCCATAGAGTTTCCAAGAAGTGCCTGGTGGATCTGAACTGCCAACCTTTTGGTTAGCAGCCGTAGCTCTTAACCACTATGCCACCAGGGTTTCCTTAGGATAACACATGTATTTCAAAGAATAAAAAGTTACCGTAGGTAATCAAGAGACTTGTGAGTCACTGAAATAAGTTTCTGGAACAGATAAATACAGTAGGCAGGCTCCAACTGAATGTGCTCAAATTCCGTATGACCCAAACACACATCCCTACACCCGAGAATGGCCATCACTGTGCCTGCCTCCCTGTTTCTTTCTGCAGTCCCCATCCCTGTCCTTCACCTCTACTTTGCCAGAGCTGCAGGTAGCTAATACTCCTGCTGCAATGAAACTGTTAGGCTAAGGGTTCTTGAAACTTTACTATTCAAACGGATTGAGTAAGAATTGCCTGAAGTGCTTGCTAAAAAGGTGCAGCTTCCTAATGTGACCCTTTTCCCAAGGTTTGGTAGGTCTGGGTAAAAGAAAAAAAAAAAAAAATTTTTTTTTTCTTTTGTCTGGGTAGAGCCCAGGAAATGACATTTAAAATAAACACCCTACGTGATTCTGAGGTAGGTAATCCTTGGACTACATTTAGAAATACAATTATTTTATTTACATAGAACCTATGGGTTAAAGTAGAAAAAAAGGAAAAGCTATGGCAAAAAGAGCTAAGGGAAGCTAATCTAGGAACAAAAATTCCAGGCAGAGCAGTCCTGATCACATGAAAGCTCCCTGGGTGGAAACCATCCCACCTATACTATTGCCAAACTTCATTTTGTAACACTGCCTTAAATATTACCAGTTTGTCATTCACGTGAGTAAATAAACACATTCTTTAAAAAGTGCAAATGATATCATTGTATATCTATTAAATAAGAGAAAATAATGATAATTCCCAATGCTGACAAACTTTGGATGAAACTGATATATTTGTACATTGCTGGAAACCCTGATGGCGTAGTGGTTAAGGGCTATGGCTGCTAACCAAAAGGTCAGCAGTTCAAATCCACCAGGCACTCCTTGGAAACTCTATGGGGCAGTTCTACTCTGTCCTATAGGGTCACTATGAGTCGGAATCGAGTCGACGGCAGTGAGTTTGGTTTTTTGGTTTTGGTAACATAAAATTGGCATAATACTTTGAAAAAAAAATTGATAATAATTTCAAGTACCACAGAAATGATCACAAATTTTGATCAGTAATCGTTTGCCTAGAAATTTATTCTTTTCAAAAATCATTCTAAATTAAGGGGAAAATTGTATGCATAAAGTTATTCAATGCAATATTATCAAAAAACTGGAAATTGTCAAAATATATAAAATAGAGGGATAAAAGTAATTAATAGTAATACAACCAGTTACTGTTGAAGGACTTGACATTTATAATCTAACATGGGATTTAACACAGGCTGCAGGGTACCAAAGTCTGTACCCTAACCACTGTACTATATTGCCTTTCAATAGGTAAGTCAATTAACACACATTGGCTTGATGGAAAGTTATGCTGCTGTTAAAAATTATAATTATGAAGACTATAATAACTGAAAAATATTTATGCTATGATGTTTAAAACTGCATATATAATTGTGTCTTTGGGCAGACGCTATATTATAAATGGATAAACTCTGAAATGGATATACGCTGACAAGCCTAGATAAATGGTTAAATTCTGAAAAAGAGAACAGTTGATTGGTAAGGTGTGGTGGGCACCATCACACAGTGGTTAAAGCACAGGCTGTGGAGTTAGATCTGGGTTCTAATCTCAGCTCTATCGCTTACTAGGCGTGTAATCACTAACAAGATATTTAACTTCTCTGAACCTTAATTTTTTCATCTGTAAAATGGGGATAAGATTCCTTCTGGAGTTAGAGCTTTTAAGCATCTAAAATTATTTAATGTATTTTTTTTTTGTACTTTAGATGAAGGTTTACAGAATAAACTAACTCCTCATTAAACAATTAGTATACATACTGTTTTGTGACGTTGGTGACCAACCCCGCGACATGTCAACACTCTCCCTCCTCCACCTTGGGTTCCCTATTACCAGCTTTCTTGTCCTCTCCTGCCTTCTAGTCCCTGCTCCTGGCCTGCTGTGCCTCTTTAGTCTCATTTTGTTTTATGGGCCTGTGTAATCTTTGGCTGAAGAGTAAACCTCAGGAATGACTTCCTTACTGAGCTAAAAGAGTATCTGGGGCCCATATTCTCGGGGTTTCTCCAATCATGTAATGTATCCTGGGTATCCTACATCCCTTACTGCTCTCCTGTCCTAAACTCTAGGCCTTCCTCCCAGGAGTAAAGTGCCACATGCCAAGCACTGGGTTAAGATAATACACATTATTTCTTTCTTTTTGTTTTCTTTTATTGTGCTTTAGGTAAAGGGTTACAGCTTAAGTTAAATTATGAAGGTTACATCTTAAGTTAATTTCTCATACAAAACACATATTGTTTTGTGACATTAGTTGCAATCCTCACAATGTGACAGTACATTGCCTCTTTCCACCCCAGGTTCCCTGAGCCCATTCAACCAGTTCCTGTCCCGTCCTGCCTTCTCATCCTACCTCCAGACAGGAACCGCCCATTTGGTCTTGTATCTGATAGAACTAAGAAGCACACTCCTCACCTGTATTATTTTTTGTTTTATACTTCTGTCTAATCTTTAAAGAGTGGGCTTTAGGAATGGTTTCAATTCTGGGTTAACAGTGCGTCCAGAGGCCATAGTTTCGGGGGTTCCTCCAGTCTCTGTCAGACCATTAAGTCTGTTTTTTTTTTTCACATGAATTTGATTTCTGATCCCACGCTTTTCTCCCGCTCTGTCTGGGACTCTGTTGTGTTCTCTGTCAGGGCGGTCATTGGTGATACATTATCTCTTTAATATGCACAATAACTTTACAAACCAGGTACTATTATGATCCCTGTTATTCCTCACTAATTTGACTGAAATCAATTTTTTTCTTAAACTTATTTTTTGGGCAGATGCCTCAATGTAACCTACACTTAATTCTATTATAAAAAGTAAAGCAGGAGGCGGGGCCAAGATGGCAGACTAGGTAGACGCTACCTCGGATCCCTCTTGCAACAAAGACTCAGAAAAACAAGTGAATCGATCATATACATAACAATCTACGAACCCTGAACAACAAACACAGATTTAGAGACGGAAAACGAACAAATACGGGGAAGCAGCGACTGTTTTTGGAGCCTGGAGCCAGCGTCCCAGCCAGGTAACCTTGGCGTCGGGCTTCTGGGCCCAGGGGAACTGAACTCATAAATCTTGTGACGGCGCAAACAAGGGGCGCAGCCCTACCCCCCTGAACTGAACCCGGGAGGGAGCCCAGCCGGTCCGCGCGGGCAGGGTGGCGACGCGGCTGGTGGGAGAAGTCCCCGGGAGGCAGTGACTGGTTTTGGAGCCGGGAGTGCAACATCCCAGCCGGGGAACCTTGGCGCTGGGCTTTTGACAGGGCGCTGTCAAGGCGCAAGCACGGGGCGCAGCTCTACTCCCCTGAACTAACCTCGGGAGGGGGCCCAGCCGGTCCGCGGGAGCAGCACGGTGACGCGGCTGGCGGGACAAGAAGTCCCCGGGAGACAGCGACTTATTTTGGAGTCGGGAGAGCAGCGTCCCAGCCGGGGAACCTTGGTGCCAGGCTTTTGACTAGGCGCTGGCACGGCACAAGCACGGGTCACAGCTCTACTCCCCTGAACTAACCCCGGGGGGGGGCCCAGCCCGTCCACGGGGGCGGCGCGGCCACGCGGCTGGCAGAGAGAAGTCCCGGGAGGCAGCGATTGATTTTGAAGCCGGGAGTACAGCGTCCCAGCAGGGGAACCTTGACGCTGGGCTTTGGACTGGCAGCGGAGGATTTGACCGCGGCTTCAGCCGGCCAGACCCCCGGGGGCAATCTCCACACAGCCAGCAAACATAGGCAACACGCCCCCCGGGAATCTCAGATAAAATAGTCATTCCAAGCAAGACAAGCAACTCTGGCTATATTCCGAGGTGCTACTCTCCTATCTCTCTGATCCCTCCCCCAACCTTCCCAGGCGGCTTCATTAACATTGGAATTTCCTGAGCCAGAGGGAGAACGGCTCCGGCTCCGCGGCGGCTTTGCTTCCCCCCCCCCTTTTTTTTTCCTTTGGTCTTTTCCTAACCCATTCTTCCAGCCTGAGAGAAGGAACCACAAAAAACCCAAGGACCAAAATCTGTCCCTAATTGGACTAAAAACACAGAACCAGCTACAGCCAAGCATATATGACCCAAATCTCAGACTTTCATCCTTACAGGGAACAAAGTGGTGGTTATAATCCAAAGGCAGTTCTGATAGGGATCTGACTGCATTTTTTTTTTAGCGGATTTTCTGGAAAAACAAGTTTCCCAGTGATGGCTCGGAGACAGCAGTCGATATCAAACCACATAAAGAAGCAGACCATGACAGCTTCTACAACCCCTCCAACAAAAGAATCAAAATCTTTCCCAAATGAAGATACAATCCTGGAATTATCAGATACAGAATATAAAAAACTAATTTACAGAATGCTTCAAGACATCAGAAACGAAATAAGGCAAACTGCAGAAAAAGCCAAGGAACACACTGATAAAACAGTTGAAGAACTCAAAAAGATTATTCAAGAACATAGTGGAAAAATTAATAAGTTGCAAGAATCCATAGAGAGACAGCATGTAGAAATCCAAAAGATTAACAATAAAATTACAGAATTAGACAAAGCAATAGGAAGTCAGAGGAGCAGACTCGAGCAATTAGAATGCAGAGTGGGAAATCTGGAGGACCAGGGAATTAACACCAACATAGCTGAAAAAAAATCAGATAAAAGAATTAAAAAAAACAAAGAAACCCTAAGAATCATGTGGGACTCTATCAAGAAGGATAACTTGTGTGTGATTGGAGTACCAGAACAGGGAGGGAGGACAGAAAACACAGAGAAAATAGTTGAAGATCTCCTGACAGAAAACTTCCCTGATATCATGAAAGACGAAAGGATATCTATCCAAGATGCTCATCGAACCCCATTTAAGATTGATCCAAAAAGAAAAACACCAAGACATATTTTCATCAAACTCGCCAAAATCAAAGATAAAGAGAAAATTTTAAAAGCAGCCAGGGAGAAAAGAAAGGTCTCCTTCAAGGGAGAATCAATAAGAATAAGTTCAGACTACTCAGCAGAAACCATGCAGGCAAGAAGGGAATGGGACAACATATACAGAGCACTGAAGGAGAAAAACTGCCAGCCAAGGATCATATATCCAGCAAAACTCTCTCTGAAATATGAAGGCGAAATTAAGATATTTACAGATAAACACAGGTTTAGAGAATTTGCAAAAACCAAACCAAAGCTACAAGCAATACTAAAGGATATTGCTCGGTGGAAAACTAATAATATCAGATACCAGCACAACACAAGGTCACAAAACAGAACATCCTGATATCAACTCAAATAGGGAAATCACAAAAACAAATTAAGATTAATTAAAAAAAAATGCTCATAACAGGGAATCACTGAAGTCAATATGTAAAAGATCACAATAATCAAAAAGAGGGACTAAATACAGGTGGCACAGAACTGCCATATGGAGAGTGATACAAGGCGATATAGAACAATACAAGTTAGGTTTTTACTTAGAAAAATAGGGGTAAATATTAATGTAACCACAAAGAGGTATAACAACTCCATAACTCAAGATAAAAGCCAAGAAAAACATAACGACTCAACAAACATAAAGTCAAACACTATGAAAATGAGGATCTCACAATTTACTAAGAAAAACGTCTCAGCACAAAAAAGTATGTGGAAAAATGAAATTGTCAACAACACACATAAAAAGGCATCAAAATGACAACACTAAACACTTATTTATCTATAATTATGCTGAATGTAAATGGACTAAATGCACCAATAAAGAGACAGAGAGTCTCGGACTGGATAAAGAAACATGATCCGTCTATATGCTGCCTACAAGAGACACACCTTAGACTTAGAGACACAAATAAACTAAAACTCAAAGGATGGAAAAAAATATATCAAGCAAACAATAAGCAAAAAAGAAGAGGAGTAGCAATATTAATTTCTGACAAAACAGACTTTAGACTTAAATCCACCACAAAGGATAAAGAAGGACACTACATAATGATAAAAGGGACAATTGATCAGGAAGACATAACCATATTAAATATTTATGCACCCAATGACAGGGCTGCAAGATACATAAATCAAATTTTAACAGAACTGAAAAGTGAGATAGACACCTCCACAATTATAGTAGGAGACTTCAACACACCACTTTCAGAGAAGGACAGGACATCCAGTAAGAAGCTCAATAGAGACACAGAAGACCTAATGACAACAATCAACCAACTTGACCTAATTGACTTATACAGAACTCTCCACCCAACTGCTCCAAAGTATACTTTTTTTTCTAGCGCACATGGAACATTCTCTAGAATAGACCACATATTAGGTCATAAAACAAACCTTTGCAGAATCGAAAACATCGAAATATTACAAAGCATCTTCTCAGACCACAAGGCAATAAAACTAGAAATCAATAACAGAAACACTAGGGAAAAGAAATCAAATACTTGGAAAATGAACAATACCCTCCCAAAAAAAGACTGGGTTATAGAAGACATCAAGGAGGGAACAAGGAAATTCATAGAATGCAACGAGAATGAAAATACTTCCTATCAAAACCTCTGGGACACAGCAAAAGCAGTGCTCAGAGGCCAATTTAGATCGATAAATGCACACATCCAAAAAGAAGAAAGAGCCAAAATCAGAGAACTGTCCCTACAACTTGAACAAATAGAAAGTGAGCAACAAAAGAATCTATCAGGCACCAGAAGAAAACAAATAATAAAAATTAGAGCTGAACTAAATGAATTAGAGAACAGAAAAACAATTGAAAGAATTAACAAAGCCAAAAGCTGCTTCTTTGAAAAAATTAACAAAATTGATAAACCATTGGCCAGACTGACTAAAGAAATACAGGAAAGGAAACATATAACCCGAATAAGAAACGAAAAGGGCCACATCACAACAGACCCAAGTGAAATTAAAAGAATCATATCAGATTATTACGAAAAATTGTACTCTAACAAATTTGCAAACCTAGAAGAAATGGATGAATTTCTGGAAAAACACTACCTACCTAAACTAACACATTCAGAAGTAGAACAACTAAATAGACCCATAACAAAAAAAAGAGATTGAAACGGTAATCAAAAAACTCCCAACAAAAAAAAGCCCTGGCCCGGACGGCTTCACTGCAGAGTTCTACCAAACTTTCAGAGAAGAGTTAACACCACTACTACTAAAGGTATTTCAAAGCATAGAAAATGACGGAATAGTACCCAACTCATTCTACGAAGCCACCATCTCCCTGATACCAAAATCAGGTAAAGACATTACGAAAAATGAAAATTACAGACCTATATCCCTCATGAACATAGATGTAAAAATCCTCAACAAAATTCTAGCCAATAGAATTCAACAACATATCAAAAAAAATAATCCACCACGACCAAGTGGGATTTCTGGTTTTTTATGCAAGGCTGGTTTAATATTAGAAAAACCATTAATGTAATCCACCATATAAATAAAACAAAAGACAAAAACCCCATCTTATCAATTGATGCAGAAAAGGCATTTGACAAAGTCCAACACCCATTTATGATAAAAACTCTCACCAAAATAGGAATTGAAGGAAAATTCCTCAACATAATAAAGGGCATCTATGCAAAGCCAACAGCCAACCTCACTCTAAGTGGAGAGAGCCTGAAAGCATTTCCCTTAAGAACGGGAACCAGACAAGGATGCCCTTTATCACCGCTCTTATTCAACATCGTGCTAGAAGTCCTAGCCAGGGCAATTAGGCTACACAAAGAAATAAAGGGCATCCGGATTGGCAAGGAGGAAGTAAAATTATCTCTATTTGCAGATGACATGATCTTATACACAGAAAACCCTAAGGAATCCTCCAGAAAACTACTGAAACTAATAGAAGAGTTTGGCAGAGTCTCAGGTTATAAGATAAACACACAAAAATCACTTGGATTCCTCTACATCAACAAAAAGAACATCGAAGAGGAAATAACCAAATCAATACCATTCACAGTAGCCCCCAAGAAGATAAAATACTTAGGAATAAATCTTACCAAAGATGTAAAAGACCTATACAAAGAAAACTACAAAGCTCTACTACAAGCAATTAAAAAGGACCTACTTAAGTGGAAAAACATACCTTGCTCATGGATAGGAAGACTTAACATAGTAAAAACGTCTATTCTACCAAAAGCCATCTATACATACAATGCACTTCTGATCCAAATTCCAATGTCATTTTTTTTTTATTATTAACTTTTATTAAGCTTCAAGTGAACGTTTACAAATCCAATCAGTCTGTCACATTTAAGTTTACATACATCTCACTCCCTACTCCCACTTGCTCTTCCCCTCTTGAGTCAGCCCTTTCAGTCTCTCCTTTTGTGACAGTTTTACCGGCTTCCCTCTCTCTCTATCCTCCCATCCCCCCTCCAGACAAGAGTTGCCAACACAATCTCAAGTGTCCACCTGATATAATTAGCTCACTCTTCATCAGCGTCTCTCTCCCACCCGCTGACCAGTCCCTTTCATGTCTGATGAGTTTCTTCGGGGATGGTTCCTGTCCTGTGCCAACAGAAGGTCTGGGGACTATGGCCACCGGGATTCCTCTAGTCTCAGTCAGACCATTAAGTTTGGTCTTTTTATGAGAATTTGGGGTCTGTATCCCACTGCCAATGTCATTTTTTAAGGTGATAGAAAAACAAATCACCAACTTCATATGGAAGGGAAAGAAGCCTCGGATAAGCAAAGCATTACTGAAAAAGAAGAAGAAAGTGGGAGGCCTCACTCTACCTGATTTCAGAACCTATTATACAGCCACAGTAGTCAAAACAGCCTGGTATTAGTACAACAGGCACATAGACCAGTGGAACAGAATTGAGAACCCAGATATAAATCCATCCACATATGAGCAGCTGATATTTGACAAAGGCCCAGTGTCAGTTAATTGGGGAAAAGATAGTCTTTTTAACAAATGGTGCTGGCATAACTGGATATCCATTTGCAAAAAAATTAAACAGGACCCATACCTCACACGAAGCACAAAAACTAACTCCAAGTGGATCAAAGACCTAAATATAAAGACTAAAACGATAAAGATCAAGGAAGAAAAAATAGGGACAACCCTAGGAGCTCTAATACAATGCATAAAGAGAATACAAAACATTACCAAAAATGACGAAGAGAAACCAGATAACTGGGAGCTCCTAAACATCAAACACCTATGCTCATCTAAAGACTTCACCAAAACAGTACAAAGACCACCTACAGACTGGGAAAGAATTTTCAGCTATGACATCTCCGACCAGCGCCTGATCTCTAAAATCTACATGATTCTGTCAAAACTCAACCAGAAAAAGACAAACAACCCAATCAAGAAGTGGGCAAAGGATATGAACACACACTTCACTAAAGAAGATATTCAGGCAGCTAACAGATACATGAGAAAATGCTCTCGATCATTAGCCATTAGAGAAATGCAAATGAAAACTACAATGAGATTCCCTCTCACTCCAACAAGGCTGGCATTAATCCAAAAAACACAAAATAATAAATGTTGGAGAGGCTGCGGAGAGATTGGAACTCTTATACACTGCTGGTGGGAATGTAAAATGGTACAACCACTTTGGAAATCTATCTGGCGTTATCTTAAACAGTTAGAAATAGAACTACCATACAACCCAGAAATCCGACTCCTTGGAATATACCCTAGAGAAACAAGAGCCTTCACACAAACAAATATATGCACACCCATGTTTATTGCAGCTCTGTTTACAATAGCAAAAAGCTGGAAGCAACCAAGGTGTCCATCAACGGATGAATGGGTAAATAAATTGTGGTATATTCACACAATGGAATACTACGCATCGATAAAGAACAGTGACGAATCTGTCAAACATTTCATAACATGGAGGAACCTGGAAGGCATTATGCTGAGTGAAATCAGTCAGAGGCAAAAGGACAAATATTGTATAAGACCACTATTATAAGATCTTGAGAAATAGTATAAACTGAGAAGAACACATACTTTTGTGGTTACGAGGGGGGGAGGGAGGGAGGGAGGGAGAGGGTTTTTTACTGATTAATTAGTAGATAAGAACTGCTTTAGGTGAAGGGAAGGACAACACTCAATACATGGAAGGTCAGCTCAATTGGACTGGACCAAAAGCAAAGAAGTTTCCAGAATAAAATGAACGCTTCAAAGGTCAGCAGAGCAAGGGCGGGGGTTTGGGAACCATGGTTTAAGGGGACTTCTAAGTCAATTGGCAAAATAATTCTATTATGAAAACATTCTGCATCCCACTTTGAAATGTGGCGTCTGGGGTCTTAAATGCTAACAAGCGGCCATCTAAGATGCATCAATTGGTCTCAACCCACCTGGAGCAAAGGAGAATGAAGAACACCAAGGTCACATGACAACTAAGAGCCCAAGAGACAGAAAGGGCCACATGAACCAGAGACCTACATCATCCTGAGACCAGAAGAACTAGTTGGTGCCTGGCCACAATCGATGACTGCCCTGACAGGGAGCATAATAGAGAAGCCCTGAGGGAGCAGGAGATCAGTGGGATGCAGACCCCAAATTCTCATAAAAAGACCATACTTAAAGGTCTGACTGAGACTAGAGGAATCCCGGCGGTCATGGTCCCCAAACCTTCTCTTCGCCCAGGACAGGAACCATCCCCGAGGACAACTCATCAGACATGAAAGGGACTGGACAGTGGGTAGGAGAGAGATGCTGATGAAGAGTAAGCTAATTATATCAGGTGGACACTTGAGACTGTGTTGGCATCTCCTGTCTGGAGGGGCGATGGGAGGATAGAGAGAGTTGGAAGCTGGCAAAATTGGCACGAAAGGAGAGACTGGAAGGGCTGACTCATTAGGGGGAGAGAAAGTGGGAGTATGGAGTAAGGTGTACATAAACTTATATGTGACAGACTGACTTGGTTTGTAAACGTTCACTTGAAGCTCAATAAAAGTTAATAAAAAAAAAAAAAGTAAAGCAACTGATTACTGGAAGCCTAGTCATAAAAATTTATTATGATTGTTTGAGAGACACACTGCTGTAGAATCAATAATTTTAAGGTTTGGACTGGTTTGGTTTTTGCCATTCTGTAATGGATTCCTTTTAAGAAATGATCTGTCTTACACTACTGTATTCTGTGAAGTTTTAGGCCATTTTTAAAACCTTCCTTCTCTGTTATCCATTCCACAAATTCAGAAATGAAACAAATCTTTTTGCTAGATTAGCAACAAACCTCAGAATTAGAAAACACCCTATGAAATATAAACTAAAGTACCACCAAAGTCTATTAACTTTCTATTTGGGGACAGTAAGAATACAAAAACCCTAACACCAGAGCTGGCTTTATGCCTTTTGGTTGCTACCATAGAAACATTTCGTGATCTCTGGCTGCAGAGCTGTGAAATGCGGTCCTCAAATGACACTGCTGTTGCATATTATGATGGCTTTACTGAAGCAGCAGTGTCTGAGTTATTTATTTGGTTTTTATAAAACTGTTGTGCAGATACATTTATCTATTCATAAAATGTTTTCAAACTGCCTGATTTCATTACAAGGGTTTTTCATTTTGAAAATGCAGCAATAAATTAATGACTCTAGCCAGCATTCCTAACCACTAAATCACTGGGTTGGTTCCACACATGCTGGGGCATGCAGCTTGGGCACTCGGAAAGTTCCATGGCTTGCAAAAGGTCACTAAGCCTGAGAGGCATTGTTCTGCTCTCCTGGATTCTTGTTCTGGGTGTACAGCTCTGAGCCACTTCTGCCTAAAGCAGTTAAATTCTTCATAAGAAGCCGAAGAAACTTTGTTTTCTTCTGTGATTTAGAATATCATCTTGGCCACCTGTTAATTATTTTTTAATTCTTCTTGTTGATTTTTTTTTTATTAGATGCTTGTGAATGCTTTAGCATGAATTTTACAAACACATAAGTGAAATAAGCTGGACACAAAAGGATAAATATTGTATGATTCCACTTACATGAAATACCTAGAATAGGCAAATTCATAGAGACAGAAAGCAGATGAGAGGTTTTTAGAGACTACGGGGAGGAGGGAATGGGAAATTATTGCTTAATGGGCACAGAGTTTCTGCATGAGTTGATGAAAAAGTTTTGCAAGTAGATAGTGGCGAAGGTTGTACATCATTAATCTAATTAAAGCCACTGAATCGTACATTTAAAAATGATTTAAAAAAGAACTTGTAAGCATAAAAAGCATACAAACATATATCTATGCTGTCCATATAGCAGTCACTGAGCACTTGAAATGTGCCTAGTACAAACCGCAATGTGCTATAAGTATAAAACAGACACTGGATTTCAAAGGCTTACTATGAAAAAAAGATAAAATACCTTATTAATAACTTTCTAATATTGATTACATTGAGACACTGGGTTAAATAAAATATATCACTAAAAGCAATTTCATCTGCATCTTTAAAAATTTAAATACGGCCACTAGAAAATTTAAAATTACACACACACAGCTCTCATTACATTTCTATTGGGCAGTGCTGGTCTATATTATTAGCAATATTTTGTTACTGGGAATCCCATCTGAATTATTCAGTGAGCTTTAAAAACTGGCAAACTCCTTCCATGCAAAATGGTTAAGCATACTCCAAGCTTTAAAAATTTCAATCGTTTCTTTACTCTAGATAAGAGCTTAGTTTTAATATTGGCAGTGATAAATCTACAAACCACACTATGAAATCTATAAACCACACTACTTACACCATGTAGCTTTTGGGTTTCCTTTCCAGTGAGATTTTTTCCAAAAAATACGATAAATAGTATAATAATGCCATGAGGAAATTGTCAAGATTCTTATTCCTACGGGGAGATTAAAAAAATAATAAAAAGGAATTAGTACGGTAATGTGTTTCAAACATAAGGTTTCTCATAAAAAAATATATATGGGTACACAACACAAGAATAAGTGGAAATATATGTTGTTATGTCTATCACAGCTATCTTACCACTTAAAGTTTTATATACTACACTGTTAAAGATGTAAATTTGATTTTTGTAAACAAAACTTTTTTTGGAAGTTAAACACTAAATTCTTTCAGTTTTGCTTATCGATTAGTTTCCATTTTTAAAAAGTTTTTACTATACAAGTAATATATTTTCATTATTTAAAAAATGTTCAAGGATGCCCTTTATCACTACTTGTCACGGATTGAACTATGTCCCCCCCAAAATGTGTGTATCAATTTGGCTGGGCCACGATTCCCGGTGTTATGTGATTTTCCTAAATGTTGTAAATCTTGCCTCTATGATGTCAATGAAGGAGGATGGGCAGCAGTTGTGTTAGTGAGGCAGGACTCAACCTACAAGATTGGATTGTGTCTTGAGGCAATCTCTTGAGATATAAAATAAAGAAGCAATCAGAGAGACAGGGGGGGCCTCATACCACCAAGAAAGTAGCACCGAGAGCAAAGTGTGTCCTTTGGACGTGGGATCCCTTGCCCGAGAAGCTCGCAGACCAAGGGAAGACTGACAAGAAGTACCTTCCTCCAGAGCTGACAGAGAAAGAAAGCCTTTCCCTGAAGCTGATGCCCTGAATTTGGTCTTCTAGCATACTAGACTGTAAGAAAATATATTTCTCCTTGTTAGAGCCATCCACTTGCGGTATTTCTGTTATAGGGGCACTATATGACTAAGACACTACTCCCATTTAACACTGTGCTGAAAGTCCTAGCTAGAGCAATAAGGCAAGAAAAAGAAATAAAGGGCATCCAAATTGGTAATGAAGACGTTAAATTGTCCCTATTTGCAGACAATATGATAGTATACATAGAAAACCCAAGAGACTCCAAAGAAAACTACTGGAACTAAGAGAGATTCAGCAGAGTAGCAGGATACAGGATAAACATAAAAAAATCAGCTGGATACCTATACAACAATAAAGAGAACAATGAAAAGGAAACCAGGAAAACAATACCATTTATAATAGCCCCTAAAAAAATAAAATACTTAGGAATAAATCTAACCAGGGATGTAAAGGGCTTATACAAAGAAAACTATAAAAGAAACCAAAAGAGATCTACATAAATGGAAAAACATACCATGCTCATGGATAGGTAGGCTCAACACTGTGAAAACGACAGTTGTACCCAAAGTGATTTACAAATAGAATGCAATCCTGATCCAAATACCAACAACACTCTTTAAAGAGATGGAAAAACTTATTAACTTCACATGGAAAGGGAAGAAGTCCTAGATAAGGAAAGCACTACTGAAGAAGAATAAAGTAGGAGGACTCGCAATACCTGACCTCAGAACCTGCTCATACAGCTACTGTAGTCAAAACAGCCTGGTACTGGTACAACGACAGACACATTGACCAACGGAACAGAACTGAGAACCCAGATGTAAATCAGTCCATCTATGGTCACCTGATCTTCGACAAGGGCTCAAAGTCCATCAAATGGGAAAAAGACATTCTTTTTAACAAATGGTGCTGGCAAAACTGTGTGTCTATCTGCGAAAAAATGAAACAGGACCCATACCTCATGCCATATACAAACACTAATTCAAAATGGATCAAAGACCTAAATATAAAGCCAAAAACCATGAAGTTCATAGAAGAAAAAATAGGATCAATGCTACAGGCCCTGATGCACGGCATCAACAGGATACAAACCACAACGAACAACACACAAACTCTAGAAGATACGCTAGATAACTAGGATCTTCTAAAAATTAAAGACTTACGCTCATCGGAATTGACTCGGCGGACCTGGGTTTTTGCAGGGATGCTCATCAAAAGATTTCACCAAAAGAGTAAAAAGAGAACCTACAGACTAGGGACAAGATTTTCGCTATTATAAATCAGACAAAGGTCTAATCTCTAAAATCTACAAGAAAATTCAACATTTCTACAACAAGAAGACAAATAGTCCAATTAAAAAATGGGCAAAGGAAATGAACAAACTATTTATCAAAGAAGACATTCAAGCTCCCCACAGGCACATGAGGAAATGCTCGAGATCACTAGCCATTAAAAAAAAAAAAAAAAACCTGTTGCCGTGGAGTTGATTACGACTCATAGCGACCCTATAGGGCAGAGTAGAAATGCCCCATATGGTTTTCAAGGATCGCCTGGTGGATTCGAACTGTCGACCTTTTGGTTAGCAGCCACAGTTCTTAACCACTATACCACCAGCGTTTCCCACTAGCCAGTAGAGAGAGAAATGCAAATCAAAACCACAATTAGATAGCATCTCACCCCAGCATTACTGGCACAAATCAAAAAAAACAGGAAATAAATGCTGGAGAGGCTGTGGGGAGATCAGAACTCTTATGCACTGCTGGTGGGAATGCAAAATGATACAACCATTTTGGAAACCGATATGGCACTTCCTTAGAAAGCCAGAAATAGAAATACCATATGATCCATCAATCCCACTCCTAAGAATATATCCTAGAGAAATGAGTCATCACACGAATAGACAGATGCACACCCATGTTCACTGAAGCACTGTTCACAGTAGCAAAAAGATGGAAACAACCCAGATGCCAATCAAAAGATGAATGGATAAACAAACTGTGGTACAAACATACAAAACACTATTATGCAATGATAAAGAACAACGATGAAACTGTGAAGCATCTCATAACATGGAAGAATCTGGAGGGCATTATGCTGAGTGAAATTAGCCAATCACAAAAGGACAAATATTGTATAAGACCACTACTGTAAAAACTCATGAAAAGGTTTACACACAAAAGGAAACAATCTTTGATGGTTATGAGGGAGGGGATGGGTGGGGATGGAAAAACACTAAACAGACAATAGGTAAGTGTTAACTTTCGTGAAGGGTAAGACAGTACGCAATACTGGGGAAGCCAGCACAACCTGTACAAGGCAAGGCCATGGTAGCTCCATAGACACATCCAAACTCCCTGAGGGACTGAATTGCTGGGCTGAGGGCTGTGGGGACCATGGTCTCAGGGAACATCTAGCTCAGTTGGCGTAACATAGTTTATAAAGAATATGTTCTACATTCTACTTTGATGAGATGGCCTGTGAGCGGTCATCTAGGATACTCCACTGGTCTCACCGCTTCCAGAGCAAGGAAGAATGAAGAAAACTAAAGACATAAAGGAAAGATTAGTCCAAAGGACTAATGGGCACATCTACCACAGCCTCTGCCAGACTGAGTCCAGTACAACTAGATGGTGCCCAGCTACCCTCACTGACTGCTCTGACAGGGATCACAAAATAGGGTCCCGGACAGAGCTGAAGAAAAATGTAAAAGAAAATTCTAACTCAGAAAGAAAGACCAGACTTGCTGGCCTGACAGAGAGTGGAGAAACCCTGAGAGTATGGCCCTCAGACACCCTTTCAGCTCAGTAAATGAGGCCACCCCTAAGGTTCACCCTTCAGCCAAAGATTGAACAGGCCCATGGAACGAAACAAGACTAAAGGGGTGCACCAGCCATGGCGCAGGGAACAGAGGTAGGAGGGAACAGGAAAGCTGCTAATAGGGAATCCAGGGTTGAGAAGGGAGAGTGTTGATATGTCATGGGGTTGTTAACCAATGTCATACAACCATGTGTGTACTAACCGATGAGAAACTAGTTTGTTCTGTAAACCTTCATCTAAAGTTCAATAAAAATTAAAAAAAAAGAAAGAAAATATTCTACATTCTACTTTGGTGAGTAGCATCTGGGGTCTTAAAAGCCTGTGAGTGGCCATCTGGGATACTCCAATGGTCTCACCCCTTGGGGAGCAAGGAAGAATGAAGAAAACTAAAGATACAAGGGAAAGATTAGTCCAAAGGACTAAGGGACCACATCTACCATGGCCTCCACCAGACTGAGTCCAGTACAATTAGATGGTGCCCGGCTACCACCAGTGAGTAGTCTGACAGGGATCACAATAGAAGGTCCCAGACAGAGCTGGAGGAAAATGTAGGACAAAATTCTAACTCAAAAAGCAAGACCGGACTTGCTGGCCTGACAGAGACTGGAGAAACCCTGAGAGTATGACCCCCAGACACCCTTTCAGTTCAGTAATGAAGTCACTCCTGAGGTTTACCCTTCAGCCAGAGATTAAACAGGCCCATAAAACAAAACGAGACTAAAGGGGCACACCGGCCCAGGAACAAGGACTAGAAGGCAGGAGGGGACAGAAAAGCTGGTAATAGGGAACCCAAGGTTGAGAAGGGAGAGTGTTGACATGTCGTGGGGTTAGTAACTAGTGTCATAGTATGTGTACTAACTGTTTTATGAGAAACTAGTTTATTCTGTAAACCTTCATCTAAAGTACAATAAAAAAAAATTCTTTTAAATGTTCAGAAATGTATCAAGTAAAAAGTTCTTACCCCTCATTTTTTTGTCACCATCCTCCTCCCTCTGTAGGCACTGTTAAGGCTCTGGTATACTACACAAAAAACTACAGCTAACATAGTTCACTATACTAGGCCCTTCATTGTCATCTCAGTGACGTGGCATCCAAGGCTTACTTCTCAACCAGCGTACTGGATTTGTTCTGTGTGCTGGTATGTAAAGCAGTTACTACTATTCAAGTATTTTGTCTTCAGATGTTCCAGTCACTCTACTTAATGTTCTCTGTCTGAAGGCATAATTAGGATTTCAAGATATTGATATGAAGATAGCCAACAGAACAAAAATTCAATGCTTTATGGGTTACAATAGAAAAGTGAAAGAATAATAAAGGATATATGTGGCCCACAAGTGAAATACTTTGTATTAGTGTGTACCAGTGCCAGTTGCCACTGAGTAAATTCCAACGCACGGCAACCCCACGTGTGTCAGAGTAGAATTGTGCTCCACAGGGTTTTCAGTGACACATTTTTTTTCGGAAGCAGATTGCCAGGCCTTTCTTCCAAGGTGCCTCTAGATGGACTTGAACCTCCAATCTTTTGGTTAGCAACAAAGTGTGCTAACCATCTGCATCACCCAAGAATTCCATTCATGTGTACATATGTTAAGTGTTAAGAAAATAATGATAGAACATTGTCAAACCTATTGGTCATATCAATAAATTCAACAGTTTTTTTTTTTAATTAAAAAAAGGCAGCTTTAGTATTGACCCTTCCTAAACTTTTTAAAGCATAAACCACCATGCCACCACATACCCCACATGCCACAACGCACACGCACATGCATGAATATACACCTTTAAAAATTTTTTTTGCTAACAGGCAGGGATCATACTGTATACACAGTTCTTTATAATATGCTTTTGTCACTTACCTGTGTGGCATGGATTTTTTTCTATGATACTACATATAGATTTTCCTTTCTTTTAGACAGCAGAATATAGTATTTTAGATCTCATAATTTATGTCACCAGTCCTCTATTAAGGAGTCCTGGAGGTGCTGTGATTAGCAGCTCAGCTGCTAATCGAAAGGTTGGCAGTTTGAATCCACCAGCTGCTCATGAGAGAAAGACACGGCAGTCTGCTTCTGTAAAGATTACAGCCTTGGAAACCATATGCAGCAGTTCTAGTCTGTTCTATAATGTTGCCACGAGTCGGACTCAACAGCAACAGGTTATGTTTGGTTTAGTCCTCTATTAATGGATATTTAGTTTTTTTAAAAATTAAAGACATTGCTCCAGTAATTATCTTTATAGCCATATCTTTCAGCAAATTCCTAAAGGTGCTAATATATGCACATATTAAATTTTCGTAAGTCTTTCTCTCCAAAAAAGGAGCCCCTGGGTGGCACAAAAGGTTAAGCGCTCAACTACTAGCTGAAAGGTTGGAGGTTTGAACACACCCAGAGGCGCCTCAGAAGACAGGCCTGGCGATCTGCTTCTGAAAGGTCACAGCTTTGAAAACCCTACGGAGCAGTTCTATCCACACACAAGGGGTTGCCATGAGTCAGATGCTACTCATTAGCAACTAACAACAGCTCTCCAATAAGACTGCGCTCATTTACAATCCTGTCTCATTTGTTTTTAACAATGATCTCTTTCAAAATATTCTTAAAAGACTTTTCTGTGTCCTTATTAGCCCCAAATGGAACTTATTTCTCTGGCACACCTTCCTTACCTAGACCTTTTGAGTAAGGTGAGTCTTGTAAATTTTTTCCCAAGATTGTAACAGCTACCTGTCTTAGGTGAGCCTCCCAGAAGCAGACCCTGAGACAAAGATTTGAGAGTAAGTAGCTTATTTGGGAAGTGATGTCAGGTAACATCCATATGGGAGCAGAAGTGAGATGGGAAAGGAGAGGAAGCCAACAAAGGGTGTGTTAATAGGCTAGTTACCACTGAGGACAAATGTAGCTCAATCCTGTGGGGACTTCGGGGAGACAGTATAGAAAACAACCCGGAGTTATCTCAAATGACAGGCAAGGAGGCTGGGGTATTTATCTACCAACCCTCCCTCTGTCAGGTCACTGATGGAGGGCTACTGCTGGGGACACTGATTCTCTAGTGCTCCTAGCTTGCCCTGTGGTCAGGCTGAGTGTGCTCTACTGTGGAATAAGGCCTTCAGACAGAGTCTCTCAGGTGTCTGCCATTGGCCGCCTTCATGGCAACGCTGAGGGTGTTGGGTGGGCACCAACAGCATCTGGAAAAAACTCTTCCTGAGCATTCGCTAAGCACCAGGTACCATGGGAAGCACTTTCCACACACCGCCTTAAGAAGGAGACACAGTTACTTCCCAATTTTGCAGCCGAGGAAACTGAGACTTAGAAAAGTGAAGTAACTTTCCCACAATCACCCACCAAGTACTTCTTGGGGCTGTCAAACATAACTAGTGAGAAAACTGACCTTCAGTAAATGGGTATAACCCTTAAGTGTTAGCTAAACACAGTGCAGTCTTTATGGGTCTCTGACAACATGCTCTCCACACTTCTGGTCCTGGGACTCTACTGGGGGCTCTCTGACTTCTGCTTCTTCTCCCTGATTCTTTGGTCTCAGTCTTTTGAGTCCTGAGAGGGCAGTCTGTATAGAGCCAGCCTTGTGCCCTTTCTCCAAAAATTAGATTTGTCATCACCCATCAGATGGGATTACTTCAAAATAAAGGACAAAAGATCTAAAGCGGTCTCATAAGCATTACATACTTCATAAATGTTGTAAAAGAACAGATCCGCTGCATCTCAGTCTCTTGTAGCAAAAGCAAAGCAACGTCTGAAAGGAGAGAAGATGGACAATTGAAAGAGCGACGAAGAGCTGCCTTAGAGGTTCACACCAGACAACACATTGTAAAGAGGAGGAAAGGTACTCACATTTAACATCATCTAGTGTAACGTAGCCCTGCTCACCTCGCTTCTCTAAAGCTTTAGTTGACTTATCATCTCTTGCGGCACTTCTTTTATCTGCCAACCTGTTTTGGAATATAACAGTCTTCAGTAGCATTTTGAAAGGTTTCAGTTACAATTAACCTATTCTGAAGTGTACAAAGCTTTTGGTGGTACAACAGTTAAACGCTCAGCTGCTAACAGAAAGGTGGCAGTTGGAACCCCCCCAGGAGCTCCAAGGGAGAAAGACCTGGTGATCCGCTCCTGTGAAGATTGTTGCTGTTGTTGCTAGGTGCTGTTGAGTTGGTTCTGACTCACAGCAACCCTGTGTACAACAAAAAGAAACACTGCCCGGTCCTGTGCCATCCTCACAATTGTTGCTATGTTTGAGCCCACTGTTGTAGCCACTGTGTCAATCTATCTCGTTGAGGGTTTTCCTTTTTTGCTGACTCTCTACGTTACCAAGCATAATGTCCTTCTCCAGGGACTGGTCCCTCCTGATAACATGACCAAAGTATGTGAGACAAAGAGTATAGCTCAGAAACCCGACGGGGCAGTTCTTCTCTGTCACGTGGGGTCACTGTGAGTCAAAAATCCACTTGATGATACCAAACAAGCATGAGGGACTGAGTATCATGTGTGGGTTTCATTTAATGGAAGATCATTTCGGAATACATTTTATTAAACATTATATTTACTATGCTAGGGGTGAGAAGAATGCCCGCTGCCCGATATGTAAATACCAATTCCATCCAAAAGAGATCATTTAAATCATCCACTTATGGTGTAGCCACCACTTTCAGATTGAAAAAAAAAAGGTATAAAAAGTTCAAAATTTGCTGATCTTCAAATTACCACAGGGATATGTGTGTAGGAACTATTGCAACCCTCACTGTAGTTCTGAAATAATACATATTCTTTCCTTGGTGGGTGTATGCATTCAACCTAGGATAATGGGGATGACGTTTTCTTAGAGTTTGTAAAGGCTTAAGCCTGTCTGCTGAGATGTGTGACCAGCAACACCGGCATGGTTGGAAAGTTAAGTTACCTGTCTGAAGCTGGACCATCAATTTCAGCAAAGTGAACTGCTTTACCTTTCTTTCCTTTTTCCTTGAATTCTATTGCAGGTGTAAAGCTGAAATAGAAATATGAAAATTAAGAACTTAACCTTTTCCCAGAGGAAAGTGATTGATCTTATCATCACCATAGCTCATGTAATCTTAGGACTAGCATGTATTGTGAGTGGAGTCTGAAGAGAATTTGAGGCACAGCAGTATTTGATTCATGTATTTACTCATGGGAATCCTGGAAACGGATTAAAACTTTCAGCTTCCCATTCAGCCTCTAACCACGAGCAGTCTCCAGAATACCACCACACACAGAACACTTCCTCTTGGAACTGCTGCAGTAACTTTACAAGAAACAGAAAACGCAAGATCAGTTTGGAAAGATTTTTTTGATGTATTGAGTACTGATTTTGTTCAAGGTGCTTCTGGCACAATCTCATTTAATCTCCACAGCAACTGCAGGAGGAAAATAGTACTACTGTTGCCATTTTTAGAGATGAAAAGAAAAAAGGAAGTTTAGAGAGAGTAACCTGACCAAGATCACTTAGTACATGGCAAAGCCAGGATTGGTGTCCAGAGTCTCTAGCTGTACAGCTATGTGGTTAACCACCAGGCAATCCTGCCTCCTGAGCAGCCATCTCCGTTTTCACTGCTGTGGACTTTTCTAAAGACCTGACCTATCTTCAGGAAGGTATCAGGACCCTTTACTTAACTCAGGATTTCTTGAACTCTATGGTTATCATATGAGCATTACTAAGCAATCAGGGGCCTCAGCAAAACCAAAACCAAACCCGCTGCTGACGAGTCGATTCCGACTCATAACAATCCTATAGGACAGAGTAGAACTGCTGCATAGGATTTCCAAGGAGTGGCTGGTGGATTTGCACTGCCAACCTTTTGGTTAATAGCCAAGCTCTTAACCATTGTGCCACCAGGGCTCCAGGGGCCTAGCAAGGGATCATAATTAAGAAACAAATATATACTGAGACCCTACGACGTGTCAGGCTTTGCTCTGACATTGAAAATAAGATGGTGTCTGATTAGAACTGTCATGGATTGAATCGTGTCCCCCCAAAATATGTTGTCAATTTGGTTAGGCCACGATTCCCAGTATTGTGTAGTTGTCCTCCATTTAGTGATTGTAATTTTATGTTAAAGAGGATTAGGGTGGGATTGTAACACCCTTACCCAGATCACATCCCTGATCCAATGTAAAGGGAGTTTCCCTGGGGTATGGCCTGCACCACCTTTTATCTCTCAAGAAATAAAAAGGAAAGGAAAGTGAGCAGAGAGGGGTGACTTCACACCCCCAAGAAAACAGTTCCGGGAGCAGAGCGTGTCCTTTGTACCCGGGGTTCCTGCATGGAGAAGCTCCTTGTCCAGGGGATGAATGATGACTAGGACCTTCCTCCAGAGCTGACAGAGAGAGAAAGCCTTCCCCTGGAGCTGACACCCTGAATTTGGACTTTTAGCCTACTGTGAGGAAATAAATTTCTCTTTGTTAGGGCCATCCATTTGTGGTATTTCTGTTACAGCAGCACTAGATAACTAAGACAAGAACCAATGCACAGACTCTCAGGAGTATCGGCAAAGGCTAAGTGGGAAACAGAGAAGATCTTTTCAAAGACCAGTAGGCTGTGGTTCCTTGCCTGAAAGGGGATTTTCTGGAAGAAGTGCAGCGTCTGCCAAATACAATAGCTTTTATTATTCTGCCTGAAACAATGCCATGTTGATTACATGACCCAGAAACTTAATCTCTGCCCAAAGTTATATGTCTCTCTGTCAAGCTTAGCGTAGATGTAGTAATAGCAGCACTTTCCCCCCAACATTAGTCCTTCCCTAAAAATGGATATCAATCAAGTAGATTCTCCTTACCTTGTTTTCAACCTGGGCGTCAGAACAGATTCAAACCCCTGCTGAGTATCTGCATTTCTAAGACATTCCCAGGTGATGCTAATGCTGCTGGTTAGGGACCAATTCTGAGAACCACTACCAGAGCAGTTGTTCTAAAGATTTATTAGACATAAGAATCACCTGGAAATCCTGTTAAAATGTCGATTCTGATTCAGTATATCTGTCGTGGAAATGCAAATTCTCAGCAGGAGTTTGAACCAGAATGAACAGTTTGAAACCCTGTTTTCAACACAACAGTTTTGAAACAACTTCCTTGAAAGATTTGTTATACCACAAAGAAATTATTTGAAAGAAATAACCTCCCCATGGAAGTAATTAAGTGAGTCAGTTTGGCACCTTCTTCTTCCTGGAGCTTTTGGCAAAACCTCCTGGCAAATCAGGTTGTAGAACAGGTTAGTTCCCAGAAGCATGTACATGATATCACCTCAAGGGAATGATTTTTTGTATTTTCTACTTTTTACCATTAGCACCAAGTCAGCCAGTGGCTGATTTCTAAGCTTTTCATTCTTTCTGGTGCTCCTCTTTGTTCTACACAGATTGGGGATTTAGGGGAGACAGTGTGCTAAAATACTGATGGGGGAGGTGGCTGGAAGGGTATAAAAATCCTCAACAAAATATCAGTAATTCAAATGCAACAGTGCATAATGCAATTAGACAAGAAAAGGAAATAAAAAGTATACAGATTGGGAACGAAAAAATAAAACTGCCTTTTCCACAGATGACACGAATGTCTATATAGAAAATTCCGAAGACTTGACAAAAAAAAACTCCTGAAACTAAGTTACTATGCAAAAGCCAATTGCTTTCCTATATACCAGCAATGAATAATTGGGATTTGAAATAAAAAACATAACACCATTTACACTGACACCAAAAAAGTGAAATAACCAAAAAACCAAACCCACTGCTGTCGAGTCGATTCTATAGGACAGAGTAGAGCTGCCCCATAGAGTTTCCAAGGAGTGCCTAGTGGATTCGAACTGCCAGCCTCTTGGTTAGCAGCTGTAGCACTTAACCACTACGCCACCAGGGTTTCCAAAAAAAGTGAAATACTTAGAAATAAATCTAACAAAACATGTGTAAGGTCTATATGTGGAAAACTGCACTCATGTGTAACTGTCCAGCTCTGGGGCCTGTGCTGTGCTCTAAGGCCCTCTGGAGCATGGAAGTAGCTCTGGGGCCCCAGCGACTAGCTGGAGGTCAGGCATGGAAAGTTCTCAATAGATGTTTGCTGAGGTGAACCATACCTGACGTATGCTCAGTAACATTTTGTTGAGTGATAACAAAGCCAGGTAAGGCAGCAGAGACTGAACTGACCTTCCATCTCTGTGGCTTCCCTCCCTCCTGACCACTGGCTACTCTCAACCACCTCTCTGCCTCTGCTCTGTCTCTTCACCATGAATTGGGGTGAGCTAAGTCTCTGGGAGCTTTGTCTCTGAAAAAATAGCATGTACCAGCTCACAAGTTCTTCCTGACTTTAAATCTACATTTTGTGATGGAGTATGCTTAGACTTTAAAAAAAGAATCAATACCTATATCTCCACTGACTCCAAACACTAACTCTGGCCTAAAATATACAAAGGTCCACTTTCCTTTACCTCGGCCCATCCCTGGAGTCCTTGGGTGGCGCAAACATTAAGTACTCGACTACTAGACTGGAGAAGGACATCATGCTTGGTAAAGTAGATGGTGAGCGAAAAAGAAGACCCTCAACTCAACGGGATGGATTGATACAGTGTCTGCAACAATGGGCTCAAGCATAACGATTGTGAGGATGGCTTAAGACTGGGCAGTGTTTTGTTCTAGTGTACATGGGGTCGCTATGAGTCAGAACTGGCCTGATAGTACCTAACAACAACTAGCTGAAAGGTTGGTGGTTCAAACCTACCCAGAGGTGCCTTGGAAGTACGGCCTGGCCATCTGCTTCTGAGAGGTCACAGCCTTGAAACTAATGGAGCCGTTCTATGCTGCACACATCAGGCTGCCATGAGCTAGAATCAACTCAATGGCAACTAACAACAGCAGCAACAGTACTGTCCCTACCAGCTGGACTCCAGGGTAATCCTAACTTGCACTCTGAGGCCTGCCGCACCGAGCTGCTTAAACACAAAGCAGCTCTACCACAAAAGGGATGCCCACCTACTCTTCATGGTATGCCTTCCCCCGTCTCTCCTAACCGTCCCGATTTGTGTACTTACACAGTCCATATGTTTTACTTTTTAAATTGAGGTATAACTTACATATAGTGACGTTTATAAATCTTAGGTGTACCGTTTGATAAACTTTTTAATACGTATACACTTACGTAACCACCACCACTGAAGAATTTTGAATATCTCATGGATTGCCAGAAGAACAAACAAAACTGTCTTGAAATAAGTATAGCCAGGATGCTTTTTAGAAAGGAGGATGGTGAAACTTCGTCTCACGTACTTTGGGCATGTTATCAAGCGGGACCAGTCCCTGGAGAAGGACAGCATGCTTGGTAAGGGAGACGGTCAGCAACAAAGAGAAAGACCCTCAATTAGATGGAATGACATGGTGGCTGCAACAGGGGCTCAAACACAGCAATGATTAAGGATGACGCAGGACCAGGCAGTGTTCCGTTCTGTTGTACACAGGGTTGCTATGCGTCAGAACCAACTCAACAGTGCCTAACGACGACCACCCACCACCACCACCCAGATCAATATGTAAGAAATTTTCTACCCCAGAATGCTCCCTTGTACCTCCTCCACAGTTGAAAACCCCTCAAAAGTAGCCACTATTCTGATCCCTATCATGCCAGTTCTTTTTTGCCTGTTTTTTATACTTCATATAAATGGAATCAGAGGGTATGTACATTTTTGTGTCTGGCTTTTTTGCTCAATATTATGTCATACAACCTACCTTTTAAATCACACCATCAGAAATATATTCTCTAAAATTGCTGGAAATTGATCAAGTCATTTTTTAAGAGCGATTTGATAGGAAACCAAAAGAAACTTTACTATGAATATAAGTATTTTGGAAACCCTGGTGGCGTAGCGGTTAAGAGCTACAGCTGCTAACCAAAAACGTCAGCAGCTCAAATCCACCAGGCACTCCCTGGAAACCGTATGGGGCAGTTCTACTCTGTCGTATAAGGTCGCTATGAGTCAGAATCGACTGGACAGCAACAGTTTATGGGTTTTTTTTAAATGAGTGTTTTATGTATACGAAATAAAACATGAAACTGGCATCTGTGAATTTATTAATAGTCTCAGATTTGAAATAGTGCCACTTGGGGTGGGTAATCTGTAGATCAGTACTATCGGAAACCCTATTGGGCAGTTCTACTCTGTCCTATAGGTCCCTATGAGTCGGCATCGACTTGAAGACGATGGGGTTTTTCCTGCAAAATTAGTTTGAAAATACCGCCAATTAACTTCATTTACAAACAAGTTCAATAAGAAAAAAGTATGGTTCGTTCTTCATCATCATAAGAGAGAACTGAGATAGATATGAGAAAAAGAACATGTTGGCCCTTAAAATTTATACCTACATTGTGCTCTAAAATATATTTTGACCCCTGTGACTACCTTGTCTGCTTAATCCCAAAGCTCTCTCACTCTCCTTATCAAGGATGTTTAAAGAGCTACTCAACAGAATCTTCTGTGACATACGTGAAAACAAAAGCTGAAATTACTCCTTTAGAAATATCTGATTCCTCGGCAATACTGAAACAAATATTCTAAGAAATATAAAGCTTTGATTTTGAGTCTAATAAGGTGTTAAGCCTTTAAATTACTTATATTCAATTGATATTAAATATGTCATATTTATAATTAGAAATGACTCCTTTCCTGGGTTTCAGCCCCATTTGTTCAATAGCCCAAGAGATGTATCCATGTGCATATATCGTACCAACCTCAAACACTTCACCAGTTTTGCCTCTTTTATTCTGTACACAGACGGGCAACCCTAGCCACTGAATCATTGAAGCAGACACCTGAGAGTAAAACCGAGACACCTCCTTCTTCCTTTTCCTTCACATCCAAATACCACATCCTATCAATTCTACCCAAGCATGCTGCCAATTTCATCTCTTAAATATTTCTTAGCCTTGTACTTTTCTCTCCATTCCTACCAACACTGACTTAGTTATGACTCTATTTCTTACCTGTATAACTACTGATAATCCTCCTACAACTAGCCTTCTAGTTGGTTCCCTGCATCTAGTCTTGCTCTCCTTGAATTCTGCTGGTTCGGTAAACACCTGGAGAGTGCCTATGCTGGATCTACAGGTATGCTATATTATACGTGCCCCTGTCTCTACCACTGCTAATGGACATAATAGCTACTAATAGACATAAAGTATGTGTTTTAGGGTGAGCTGATTGCCCTCTGAAGAAACCCACAGCTCTACCTTAGTGGGGTAAAGGAAGGGCTGTTCTCTGGTACCAGTAAATCTATTAATAGCCTGAACAGGGGCAATAAATGATGTCCATTGCCTACAGGGGGCCATCTACTTTTATTACCCCTTTTAGCCCTTATTGTCCCGTTTCATTACCTCCCCCACCCCCCCCCCCCCACTCCCGCTCTCTGTACATGCTAATCTGGCATGTAGACATGGCTGTCTGATTATTTAATTGAGGAAGAGAGGAAGTTAAGTATTCTCCTCCCAATAGGCAAACTGGGGCAGGCTTGGTTACCATCTAACATCACTCTGTGCCCAGGAGCCTAACTTCAGGGAACCTAGGCTGATGACGATGCATGCTGTTTTATTCATCCATGTTTATTCTGTGAGTGATAAATGTCTGTTGATCACGCCATTAGAAGTGTCTGGTCTGTGCTCTGCTCCAGTCTTTCACTAAGAACTTATGGATATAGTGACATTGCAGCCTACTTTGTAAAGTTTCAGGACATGAAAATAAGTAAGACAGCTCCTCTCAATGAGGGACTTATGTCTAGTAGGAAAGGAGCCCTAGTGGTACAATGGTTAAGCGCTTGGCTGCTAACCAAAAGGTCAGCAGTTCAAATCTACCCAGCAGCTCCACAGGAGAAAAGACCTGGCAATCTGCATCTGTAAAGATTAAACAAAACCAAAACCTAACGCTGTTGAGTCAATTTCAACACATAGTGACCCTACAAGACAGAGAAGAGCTGCCCTCATAGAGTTTCCAAGGCTGTAGATCTCTACTGAAGCAGACTGTACATCTTTGATCCTGCAGAGCTGCTGGTGGGTTCAAACCACCAACCTTTCAGTTAGCATGCAGGCACTTAACCACTGTGCCACCAGAGCTCCTCTCCTGTAAAGACTACAGCCTAGGAAACCCTATCGGGCAGTTCTACTCTGTCCTATAGGCTTGCTATGAGTTGGAATTGACTCAACAGCACACGACAACAACAACAACAGAGTCTAGTAGAAGGAGACAGCGTGTATAGTGGAAAGGCCTTTGGCATCAGACAACTCTTGGTTCAAAATGTCAGTTCTGCTACTTATTGGCTATATGACTTTAGCTCAGTTGTTTAATCTCCCTGAGCCTTGTTGCTTCATCTATAAAATGGGAATATTAATGCTGACCTTCTATGGCTATTGTAAGGATTAGAAAAATATTCAAATGTCTGGCACAGAACAGATACATAACAGATTGTCACTGTTGTTAGTTGCCATCGAGTAGATTGCAACTACATGTGTGCGGAGCAGAAATGTATTCCATCAGGTTTTTAAGGCTGTTCAAGGTCTTCAGAAGCAAATCACCAGGCAACTCTTACAAGGCACCTCTGGGTGGTTTTGAACCATCAACCTTCTGGCTAGTAGTTGAGTGCTTAACTGTCTGTACCACCCAGGAACCCCTAACAACAGATAGTGGCTAGTGTTGTTAGTTTAGCAATACACTTTTTTAAAAAATTACTGTGGTAATATATATATAACAAAAAGTTCACCATTTTAAGCATTTTTGAGTAGACAATTCAATGACATCAATTACATTCATCACATTGTGCAACCACCACCACTATGTATTTCCAGGAGTTTTTCACTACCCCAAACAGAAACTCAGTACTCCTTAAGCAGTAACTCCGTAGTCTCCCTTCCTGCCAGCACTGGTAACCACTAATAAACTTTTGTCTCTCTGCACTTGTCTATTCCAGGTATTTCATGCAAGTGGGATCATACAATATTTGTCCTTTTGTGTCTGACTTATTTCACTCAGCATAATGTTTTCAAGGTTCATCCTCGTTGTAGTATTAGAACTTCATTTCTCTTTATGGCTGAATAATATTCCATTGCATGTATACACTACATTTTCTTTATCCATTCACCTGTTGATGGATATAGGTTGTTTCTAGCTTTTGGTTATTGTGAAAAAGCTATACACTTTTAATAGATTCAGCATTTTCTCAATGGACATTAAAATTAGTTTTTTCTAATCTAGTAATTTCACCGGAACCCTGGTGGCGTAGTGGTTAAGCCCTCAGCTGCTATCTAAAAGGTTAATGGTTCAACCCACCAGCAGCCCCGCCGGAGAAAGATGTGGCAGTCAGCTCCCATGAAGATTTACAGCCTTGGAAACCCTATAGGGCAGTTCTACTCTTCTTCTAGGGTCTCTGTGAGTCGGAATCCACTCGATGGCAATGGGTAGCAATTTTACCTCGTAAAATTTACCTTTTATTGCATCACATATAATATAGTCCCGTTCATGTGAGACTGCATTTCTAACTCCAGAAGACAACGTTATATAGTATTTAAGAACATGGACTCTGCACCAAACACACCTGGATTAAAATCATTTTAGCCACCTCCTAGGTATGTGATTTGGTCAAGTCACTTAGCTTCCTCAAATTGCTTAGCCCTTCCAAACCTCAGTCTCTTCATCTGTAAAACTGAGTGGATATGTAGCTATTTTAAAAGGTTGGTGAACTGATTAGTTGTGTCTGGCACACAGGAAGCCCGTTGCCATCTAGTAGGACAGTGTAGAACTGCCCCATAGAGTTTCCAAGGAGTGGCTACTAGATTCGAACTGCTGACCTTCTGGTTCACAACTGAGCTCTTAACCCCGCACCACCAGGGCCCCATAGAAAGCAGTTGATAAATGTTAACAGAAAGTAATAATACCTGGAGCTGTTCAAATTCTTAACAACCGTTATCTCCAAATAGTGGAACTGCTGCCCTAAAGGCAAATAAAAACCTGTTGCCATTGAGTCAATGCCGACTCACGGTGCAAATACAAACTAGAAATAAGGAAGACACCTCCCCAACAGTCACACCAACCACTCCCACCCCTGCCTTTTAGTTTCAGCATTTACTTTACTGCACTTGTAATCGTGCAAGTTCTTTCTCAGTCTCTTTGAAAACTATGTAAATCAAAAACTCCTACCTCCTACTTTCCTGAAAGGAGATTAGCATAACTTCAGGTATCCTACCATAAAGACTCTTGAAAATCAGCAATTTTATTTTGAAAATACAAACACATGGTTAGTTGTATCCACTTAACTATATAAAGGGTACAATTTCTTTCTTTTTTTTGGGGGGGTGTAAAATTTCTGTCTTTGCAAACTATCAGATTGCCGTGATGCATCACATTCTGGTTTAATGCTTATTCAATAATAAAAGTTTTCCTTTTTTTTTTTTGTGGAGAGATTTTCTGGATTGGGAGTAGATTTTGTTTTTAATTATATTTCCTCAACACTGCAGATACTGACATTATTCTTTGTAGTCTTCTTCATTGCTTGAATTATTTTTTACCCCAAGCACATATAATTTTTATAAAAAGAAAATAAAGCTTTGTTAAAATTTACCTTCTGAATATGGGGGAGGTCAGCACAATTGGACTAAATCAAAAGCAAAGAAGTTTCCTGAATAAACTGAATGCTTCTAAGCCTACCATAGCAGGGGCAGGGGTCTGGGGACCATGGTTTCAGGGGACATCTAAGTCAACTGGCTTAATAAAATCTATTAAGAAAACATTCTGCATCACACTTTGAAGAGTGGCGTCTGGGGTCTTAAAGGCTAGCAAGCAGCCATCTGAGATGCATCAATTGGTCTCAACCCACCTGGATCAAAGGAGAATGAAGAACACCAAGGACACAAGGTGATTATGAGTCCAAGAGACAGAAAGGGCCATATGAACCAGAGACTACATCATCCTGAGACCAAAAGAACTAGATGGTGCCCAGCTAAAACCGATGACTGCCCTGACAGGGAACACAACAGAGAACCCCTGAGGGAGCAGGAGAGCAGTGGGATGCACACCCCAAATTCTCATAAGACCAGACTTAATGGTCTGACTGAGACTGGAAGGACCCTGGTGGTCATGGCCCCAGACCTTCTGTTGGCCCAGGACAGGAACCATTCCCGAAGACAACTCTTCAGACACGGATTGGACTGGACAATGGGTTGGAGAGGGATGCTGGTGAGGAGTGAGCTTCTTGGATCAGGTGGACACTTGAGACTATGTTGGTATCTCCTGCCTGGAGGGGAGATGAGAGGGCAGAGGGGGTTAGAAGCTGGCGAAATGGACATGAAAAGAGAGAGTGGAGGGAGAGAGCAGGCTGTCTCGTTAGGGGGAGAGTAACTGGGAGTGTGTAGCAAGGTGTATATGGGTTTTTGTGTGAGAGACTGACTTGATTTGTAAACTTTCACTTAAAGCACAATAAAAATTATTAAAAAAAAATTTACCTTCTGAATTCAAGAGTTTTGGCATCATCTCTCCAGTACCACATCCCTAATCGTAATTCCGAATGCTGTAAAATGAAATGATTGCAGCAAAAATAATCAGAAGTTCAGTTTACAACGCACAGGGCACAATGAACCTTCAATAATAACTCCTACTAGTTGCTCTGACACAGTGGCTGCAACCATGGGCTCAAGCGTAACAAAGACCGTAAGCATGGCGCAGGACCTGGCAGCGTTTCTTTCTGCGGTATATAGGATCGCTATGAACCAACTCCACCACACCTAACAATAACAAGTTGCTCTTAACCAGATTCAATAAAGACGTAGAAATTTAAAGTTTTTTTTTTAAGTTAAAGCCAAGATTTTATCCTTTTTGTTTCTAGGTGTTTCAGTTTCTAGTTTCAGTAGAAAGGAAGGAAAGAAACTTCACTTATGTTGCACATGGCTCAAGGCTCAGCATAACAGTTTACAGATGAATTGGGGCTCGTACAACAATAAACTGATGGCTAGGGAAGCTTTAATCTATTCGCTAAGACAGACTTTCCTAAGGATAAGGAGGACCCCTGGTAGTTCAGTGGTTAAGCGCTCAGCTAAGGTCACTGGAACCCACCAGCTGCTTCGTGAGAAAAACGTGTGGCAGTCTGCTTCCATAAAGATTTACCGCCTTGGAAATCCTATGGGGCAGTTCTACTTTGTACTACAGGGTCACTACGAATCGACTCGCTGGCAACCCGCTTGGGGTTTTTTGTTTTGTTCTGTTTTGAACAGGAGGCGGCGGCTATAACACTGACGCCGCCCATCTGGGGGAAGTCGGCAAAGAACAAACCTATCCTTGGCACTTAGTGGTAGATCCCAACGTACCAGCCTTTCATCTCTCGGGTCCCACCCAGAGCCAGACAGCTTTCTCCGCAGTAGGGATATTTTGCAATCAACCAATTAGAGGTGAGAAAAGGGAACTTTCGTAAATATCTAAATATTTGCGTAGGGAGCCAGAATTCAATTCCGTGTGCCGAATGCGCCTCTAGGTTTGTTTTTGTAGGCAAACTGCCCACATCACTTGAAGCACTGCTCACCCAGGGACTAAGGTAGCGACTCGCCTCTGGCGAGGAGGGCAGGGGGCGCAGCAAAGGTAAATGAGGGCGTCTCGGTCCCCCGACGAAGCAGCACTGGCTCCCGCCGCGCCTCCCACCCGCTGCGGTGTGGGGGCCGCCAAGTCTGCACTTACATGCTGCCGGGCAGCAGCCTGACCGTTCAGTTTCTTTCTCCTGGAGTAAAACTCGGGCACCGCAAACATGGCCTCCTCTTGTTCGCGTCACAGCGTTGCGGAGGCAACCGCCCGCAGACACCTGGGAACGCGGCCCGAGGCGCCCCGTGGGGCGGGCAGAGACCCCGCTTCCGCCATGGACTGCGCAGACGTCTGCCCGCCAGCAAGGCGTTCTCCTGAGATCCCTGCAGCATCCCCTGTTACTCCATCCACCGCCGTACAACCTTTGCTCGCGGTGACTTCTTGGTTTTCCCATAGTAAAACCGACCAGGGGTTAATTCTTTGGTTTACTCACAGCATCCTAACCGTTAAGATAAGCCACTTGACTGTCGAATTGGAGTAACTAGATTCAGTTCTGGAGGGACCATCCATTTGGTCCAGACTTAATGTCGGCACTCTTAAGGTTCAAACCCGGATTGGCCCTAGACTGATGGGCAACGTGGGGTGGGGGAGAGACGTAGTGTAGTCTAAGTATGGAAATAAGGTTTTCAAAACTTGGTTCTGCTCCTTCACTAGCTGTGGAATCTAAGTTAACTCTGATCCTGCTTCCTCATCTTAAAACACCCAAATCAAGGGTTATGAGAATTTTTAAGGAGTAATGTGTGTAAAGCATTTGGTTTAATACTCTGGGGCTCAAAGCAGAGAACCTTGCTTTATGTCAAAGGGTACTCCGTTGATATTTTTACATTTACACTTATTTTCACTTTTCAAATCATGTGTCTTGTAATTCTTGCTTCTGAATTGACAGTGCAGATTCTGGATATTTTTTTCCTTCCCACACCAATGTGGGCAACGCTAGATGATGCAACATGATTGGGAATGCTTAGCAGCATTCAGCTTTTGTATCTCCACAGCTTAACTGGCATAAGAGATGCTCGGTAAATGACTGTGTATTTCCTTAATAAACTTTAAAAATATGGCAATAGATATCCCACTATATCCTTCCACCACCACTGCCCTCTCAAGTCTCACTACTTGGTAACACACAATCACTGGTTACCAAAACCAGTTGACTTTTATGACTCATGGTGATCCCATGTGTGTCAGAGTGGAACTACAGTCCAGTGGCTAATTTTTTGGAAGTAGAACGGTGCCTCTGAGTGGACTGGAGCCTCCAACCTTTTGATTACCAGCAAATTAATACTATGTTTAAAGTGAGCTTGTTTTGAAATTTCACACATCTCAAATGCTGTAGACAACCTGTTATATCTTGTTTTGACAGGTGTCTAGATGTATCGCCTTAGAACACCACACAGTCACTGGTTACAGCAGTATAAAATTGTAATCACCTGGATTCATGTATCACTAACTTGAGTCAGTTGTTGGTAGCTGTTCAGGTTGGCTCAGATACACTGAAACCCACCTACGCATTGGCAGTGGTGGATTGAGGCCTGCTTATTACAGGATGAGTCACTTAAAAAGGAATGAGAATATCCCAGTCGCCAAAAGCTTTTCACCAGTTAATTTAAACTTGGGGAGGTAGGGAGGCAGGGAGAAATAATAAGCTAAAGCTCCAGAAAGGACAAAGAAAGACCAAGCAATCTGGATGGGATTCAGTCACCTCACGATCATTATCAGCAAGATCTTATTAAATATACTAGGTCAGTCAACCTCTTGCACTTGATCCCAATGAGTGGAGAAGTGCTAACACAAAACCCAAATCTAATATAACTCACCATAGTCAGTCTAACTTTAGGCTGTCTAACGTACAAAAAAACTGAGGTATAAATAAGTTACTGAGAACCCAAAACAATGACTCATAAATTACATGACAGGTTATTTCACATGTGGTAGAGGGATATAATATTTAAAGGAATTTTATAACTCTGAAGGGACTTTATGCTTCTGTATCACCATACCCTAAGAAAAGTGCTAATTATAGTAAGGAAAGAAAAAAAAAGAAAATTTTTTTTTTTTTTTTTAAGGAAAGAAAAGATGGATCTAAATCATTATTTATTCTAAAAAATGACGTGCTGATTGCTTAGGTTAGATTTTTCACCAGTTAAGTTTTTCTTAAAAATAATGAAATTAGAAATTCACAACTTAAACTGCAAATAGAATTTTTTTTCCTTTTCAAAGCAAATTCACATTGTAGTGTAGGTATAAAGGTACCTTCTAAATATTTGTAATTTCAAGTGTTAAATGAGGGAAAGATTTTTTTTGCCTAATTAACACAAGCTCCTCAATGTCATTGGTTGCCCTCAAGTTGATCCTGACTCATGGCGATCCATGTGTGCAGAGTAGAACTGCTCTGGAGGATTTTCAAGGCTGTCACATTTCAGAAACAGATCGCCAGGCCTATCTTCAAGAGGCCTCTGGGTAGGTTTGAACTGCCAACTTTTTGGCTAATAGTCAAGCACTTAATGCTTTGTACCACCCAGGGACTCCATTCAAGGTCATATTAACTACCTAAAAATAGAACTAAATTGCTTGTCTCAGGTACTAGGCCCAAGACATTAACTGAAAACAGCGTATGTTTATACTATGGAAAAGCCGTAATGGACAGATTTGCATAGTGTTGTTAACCCTAACTAAAAAAATTAACTGTACATGTAAGAAAACAGAAATGTCAGATTTTGGATTATCAACTCCATTTTTGGTTGCTTATTTCCCCAAATTTCTATTCACAAACATAACAATCTAATCTACACTGAAAGGGGTGAAGGAAAGGGCCTGTGGCTTTTGATTTCTTCTAAGGGAAAGACATTTCAACTTTTAGTATCCCCTTATTAAATTTCAAAATGCATATATACCCTGAAATATTCCCATTCTCTGAGATAGATCAAGAATACTGGCTTTTTCTAAAGATCCATAATTTTTCTTCGAAGAATAAAATTCTGTATCTAATTTTAACATTTAAGGATAGTTCTTCCAGTTTACTCACACCTGAAGTGTTTACACATTAAGTAAATGGAAGCCATTGAATATTCCTGTTGCTCCTTAACCTAAATATATATATATATATATATATTCCCTTAGCAACTGTCTTGTGATGTTTGGATTTAAGAATTTCCAAAACTTCAATTTAAATCCAGTGTTATGTTGAAGGGGAACATACCTCACAACACAACTTTTATAAACTACATTCAATTTAAAGTAGGTGAATGCTTTATCGTGGTCCCAGTATTTGAGATTCATAAAAATATTATCTTTTTATCTCATCCAGATGGCCTGTTGAAGATTATACATATGAAAATATTTAAATTCTCACTAAGCGTCGTTGACATATTGAATAGGTGATAAATACCCTATTGCATATGTTAAGTTTAAAAATGTAAATAACATCAATATGCCTAATGTACAAGTTTTAATGCTTTTCATTATACATACCAAATTAATACTATGTTTAAAGTGAGTTTGTCTTGAAATTTCATACATCTCAAATACTGTAAACAACCTGTTATATCTTGTTTTGACAGGCATCTAGATTTATTGCCTTTGAACAAGCACAAGTATGTTTATCAGACATTTCAGGCAAGAAGAATTTAAGTACCTATTCTGAGAGGTGTACTTTTTCAATCCTTCAGCATTCTGCTTTAGTCATGACTAGTCTCTAGCATAATTTATTAACTTTCAAGTTCAAGAGATTCTAATTATTCCTTAAACTGTAATTTAGCCCCATCCTATATCAAGTGTTTTTTCCATTGTCATTTGACTATACAGTTCCCAGGAGTTACTGGGTTACCAGTTTCAACTGACTTCTGGAAACAATGAATGGCTACTTTGGTGGCTTTATCTTAGTAATATTCAGATCTAGATAAATTTGAGAAGACAGAATTAAAGAACACTCCTCAAGAAAGCTAAGAGTCAAGAAAGCTAAGAATTATCTAAATATTACCTCCCCTTTCCCCAAGTAAGTACTTTTCAAAATAACAGAAAATGAAATATCTACGTAGATTGAGAATAGTGTTATAACAAGTCAGCAGAGGCCAGGCCATAGGGTCAAGGAGACTAACATCAGCCATTTTTGTGATACTTTAGAAACTAATCTCTTCTAAAGTGAGGTCTGAGTCATACTAGTACCAAACTGCACTTACAAAAAAACTCCATTATATTTTGAAGTTAGGGCAAGGAATAAACACTTTCAACAAATAAAAGACTAACAAAGGATTAATACAATGGGTATTATCTTGGTAAAACTCCTATTTATGTTAAAAGTTACTCTAAGACTAGCATTCACCTGACTCTGTTAAGTACTAAGGTAGTCTGTCAAACATTTCTGTAGTCAAATGAAACACCCTTAGTACTTCCGCATTGAAAACTTTCCACCAACATGGCAACGCGAGCACAGGTAAACCCGAGTCATCTTCAGCTTTTTAGAGTCAATTACCTTTAAAAAAAATTTGGGCTTATTTTGAAATAATTTCACAACTGCCGTTCTGCCCCCGACTTCCCCACCACTATGAGACTTGAGACCTGCTAAAAAGAGAAAAAAAGCTTCTATGTACATAAGATTCAAGTCTTGCGAAAGGGTCATTACCAAAGCCTAATATTCTTAGGCTAAATTGTTCTAATTTTTAAATTGTAATTCTTAGCATTATTCTAAAAGGTGATCTCACCATATGACACAAAATGGTCCACTACTAAATTCAAAATATTGTTTCTGTAATTCTAACCAACAACATGATGCAAATCTACATCACTTGGAAAGAGATATCAAAATGTCTGTGTGGTAAAAACATGCATTTTTAAAATTAGCTTTATTGAATTTCTCAAAAGTTCCCCTCAAAGAGAATAAATCAGAACAAAGCAGGCATCACTCCATGAAAAAATAAACACGAGCCCCCTTTTCCCAAGGATGTGAATTTTGAAGCTTAAGCCTGGGATAATGGATATTCCTATCTGCAAGAGTCTCAAACCAGGTTTATAGGAAAATGGGCAAGTTGTATATTAACAAAATACAGAACTATCTTGTAGTTTGTCTTTAAAAAAAAACTATTCTAGTGATCTAAGGCAGGCATTGCAATGGCATTATGATCCTCAAATCAGAAAAAAAAAATTACCTAATATTAACTTGCCTCCTCCGAAGTAATTATAACAGCTGGAAAAAAAAATGTGTCCTAGAATGGAATTTGCCTTAGACTCATAAGTTGAGGTGTTTTACAAGAATATGAAAGTTTAAACAAGTTTGACTAAATTTAGATTCAATATTAAGTCACTTTAAAGCTTGCCTGCCGGCTCTGGTTTCAGGCGTAGTTATCTCACAGAAAGCAACTTATTTCCATAACCTGTGGATATTGTTAGAAAACAATTCCTGCCTCAGCTATGGTTAGTTTAGAGAAAGAATTAGTTTATACTTAACCCCAGAGTATAGCTTTTATTTTGTTGGAATATTCAGGTGAGTTCTCATTTGAACACTTAAGCCAAACCTTAGGAGCCTGGATACACTGGAAGACCCCAGTTTCTGTACAAGTTTCTTTATTAAAAAGAAAAAAAAAAGTTTACCCAGATCTTCTCCCCTTAAATTGTTGGTAATTCAAGGCAGGAACCTCATCTGAGAATTAGACAAGATTAGGTTAGATAAATTTCACATCATACTAATATCTTAAAGACCAACATGGGTAAAACAGTAAAATTAGGGAAAATTGAGAACTCCAAGGCAGTAATTTTGACATCAATTGCAGCTTTACTTTAAAATTTGTATTCATGCATTTGTTTGCAAAAAGTATGCCTGTCCTTAAAATTACTGCAATGTTCACTTTAAAGTACTATGTAAAAATAAACAATTCAAGCTTCTATATTTTTTATAGCCCTAAACTTCCAAGGACAGGTGTGCAAACGTCAAGTTTCTCATCTCAAACAAATCTCCATGCACAAACTAAGCTAACCAAAAATGCTCAAGTCAGTAAACATGCAAAATGCATTAAAGAGAAACCTCAAATAGTGATTTTTAAAATCAAACTTTAGAACTAACCTTTTATAATTAAACTAAGTTTTTGCACCTTTCCTTTCACATGCATACACCGGCCTAAAGACTTTCAACAATAGATTTTGTACTTGGCACAATGGCATTTCAAAGAAGAAACAAAAACAACAGAAAAAAGAGAGAAAGGAAAAGAGGTTTACGCTGACTCGAGTGCAAGTTTAGTCCACTTCCTCGATGGTCGGTCCCCCGGAGGCTCCGGACCCGCCACCGCCAGGGCCGCCTTGGTAAAGTTTGCTGATGATGGGGTTGCACACTCTTTCGAGCTCCTTCTGCTTGTGTTCATACTCGTCTTTCTCTGCCATCTGGTTTCGGTCGAGCCAGCTGATCACCTCCTGGCACTTGTCGAGGATCTTGTTTTTGTCCTGCTCGCTAATCTTGCCCCTCAGTTTCTCGTCTTCCACCGTCTGCTTGATGTTGTAGGTATAGGACTCCACTGCGTTTTTGGCGGCGACCCGGTCGCGATTGGCCTCATCTTCCGACTTGTACCGCTCCGCCTCCTGCACCATCCGGTCAATGTCATCCTTGCTCAGACGACCCTTGTCGTTGGTGATGGTGATTTTGTTTTCCTTACCGGTGCTCTTGTCGGCGGCGGTGACGTTGAGGATGCCGTTGGCGTCGATGTCGAAGGTGACCTCGATCTGGGGGACGCCGCGGGGCGCGGGGGGAATCCCGGTCAGGTCGAATTTGCCCAGCAGGTTATTGTCCTTGGTCATGGCCCGTTCGCCCTCGTACACCTGCACCAGCACGCTGCTCTGGTTGTCTGAGTAGGTCGTGAAGGTCTGCGTCTGCTTGGTAGGGATGGTGGTGTTTCTCTTGATGAGTGGGGTCATGACGCCGCCAGCCGTCTCGATGCCCAGCGACAACGGGGTCACGTCGAGCAGCAGCAGGTCTTGCACGTTCTCCGACTTGTCCCCGATGAGGATGGCCGCCTGCACCGCGGCACCGTAAGCCACCGCCTCGTCGGGGTTGATGCTCTTGTTCAGCTCCTTGCCATTGAAGAAATCCTGCAGCAGCTTCTGGATCTTGGGGATGCGCGTGGAGCCGCCCACCAGGACGATCTCTTGTATTTGGCCCTTGTCCAGCTTGGCGTCGCGCAGCGCCTTCTCCACCGGTTCCAGGGTCCCGCGGAAGAGGTCGGCGTTGAGCTCCTCGAAGCGGGCGCGGGTGATGGACGTGTAGAAGTCCACGCCCTCGTAGAGCGAGTCGATCTCGATGCTGGCCTGCGTAGACGAGCTCAGGGTGCGCTTGGCGCGCTCGCAGGCGGTGCGCAGCCGCCGCACGGCCCGCTTGTTGGGCCCAATGTCCTTCTTGTGCTTGCGCTTGAACTCCTCCGCCAGGTGGCTCACCATGCGGTTGTCGAAGTCCTCGCCGCCCAGGTGGGTGTCCCCGGCGGTGGACTTCACCTCGAAGATGCCGTCCTCGATGGTCAGGATGGACACGTCGAAGGTGCCGCCACCCAGGTCAAAGATGAGCACGTTCTTCTCGCCGCCCGCGCAGCCCTTCTTGTCCAGGCCGTAAGCGATGGCCGCCGCCGTGGGCTCGTTGATGATGCGCAGCACGTTGAGGCCGGTGATGGTGCCCGCGTCCTTGGTGGCCTGGCGCTGCGAGTCATTGAAATAGGCCGGCACGGTGATGACCGCGCTCTGCACCTTGCCCCCCAGGTAGGCTTCGGCGATCTCCTTCATCTTCGTGAGGACCATGGAGGAGATCTCCTCCGGGAAGAAGGTCTTGATTTCGCCCTTGTACTCCACCTGCACTTTGGGCTTCCCTCCCTCGCTCACCACCCGGAACGGCCAGTGTTTCATGTCCGACTGCACTGTGGCGTCCTCGAACTTGCGTCCGATCAGCCTCTTGGCGTCGAAGATGGTGTTGGTGGGGTTCATGGCCACCTGGTTCTTGGCGGCGTCGCCGATCAGGCGCTCGGTGTCGGTGAAGGCTACGTAGCTGGGGGTGGTGCGGTTGCCCTGGTCGTTGGCGATGATCTCGACCTTGCCATGTTGGAAGACCCCCACGCACGAGTAGGTGGTGCCCAGGTCGATGCCGATAGCCGGGCCGCGGGCAGACATCCTGATTGAAAGGCAGGCAAGCGAAGTTAGAGGAGAAAACTCGGGGCAGAAAACGCTACGGTGTCAACAAACGGCCGCCTCACACCGTACACCGCGAGCGCGACCAGCGTCTCCTCGCTACCCGCCTGGGCTCCTCGCTTTTATAACCGCCTCCCCGCCGCCTTCTGGAAACGCCCAGAGCCTATCCACCCTCGGGACTGCCCGAACAAACTCTTGCTGCCCCGCCACAGGCTTGCCCGGCTTGGAGTGACCGGCCTGTGGCCCAACAGATTTCAAATTGGATGAGGGGCGGAGCCCGGCCGGCGCGAGGAAGGCAAGGGGCGGCCGTTATGCAAATGAGCCGTCTCGGCGTCTCCGCAGCCGCTTAGACCGCGGCGCCTTGCACGAGGCCGGCAGCTTGAGGGCGTTAGGCTCGCGCCCCGCCTCGCCCCGAGCTTTTTCGCGATCTTTGCCTTTTCCTAAGGCGGGATTCGTCGACGCCCACCGGATTGGCAGGGCAGGCGACCAATGAACGTCATGGACTCCAAGGCGGGGCGGGAAAGGTTTGGGCGTGGCGCGGGGAGGAGGCGTAGGGGCCGTCTCGGTGGGAGGGGTGGCTTGTGCTCTTGGTCGTGTGCTTCAGGGCGTTTAGTGCCCGGATCCTGACTAAGAGAACGCGACAGGGCGGCGGGGTTCTTGCTGAGTTGGTTGCGTTGAGGCTTTGCGGCCGGAACCGGCTTTTTTTTCTGTCTGCACCGTACAAGATGAGGGGACGGGCACTGGCATGGCCAGGGAGCTGGGGCGGCTTGCACAGCTGGGGACAAAAAGATACGAAACGGAAGTTCTTGAACGGTGGTCGGTCTACTAGACTTTTATATTGAGTGCTTCGCAGTGTCTCTGGGTGTGAGCGCTCGATAAAAACTGCGTAGCGGGGAAAAGCTGAGCCCCAGGAGAGGTGACCGTTTCCCGCGCCAAGCTCCAGGCGCCTGAGGCATGGGGACGGGAATGGCCGCCACTCGGCCTCGCAGGACCCTGCGTTTGAACTTTGTACGCATCACTTTTCTTTTTTTCCTACTTGTCATAGCATTTTAAGCTTCCTGGTTTCATCTCTCTGTTCTCCCTGTTGTTTTCCTTATTTTCGGTTTCAAGTGCTTTATCCACCCCTTAAGTTCTTCACGGGAAGATATAAAAATTAAAATCTGCACGTTGACACACTATAAAGTAACCCAGTCTCGCTCCCTGCACGACTCTCTCATCCCCACCATATGCACACACGATCCTGCTTATGACCGAGTTACCTCGAGTTAACTGAATAAGATTCCTTTTTTTTAGCCATGATGAAATTACATTAGAAGCATAAGCCCTCAACGAGAAAGCAGATGAATAGAAGTGCAGTGCATTCACTCATGTTTAAGAAGAATATGAGAATAGTCTGCAAAGTACTATCTGTCGCCAGATGACAGGAGGTAGAAGCTGGCTATTATAAGTGCACACTGTGCTAGGCATGGGGTACAAAGGCAAATGGTCTGTCCTTAAGAGGTTGAGTGTTTAACAGAGAAGTAAACAATTCTAGAGAAGTGCTGGGAGAAAGATGCTATGGGAACACAGAGGAGGAGCCACAAGACAGGAGAGAGTGTGTTCGTGAGGGCTTCCTGAAAGAGATGACATGTCTGAGCTCAGCAATGATGTTTGCCAGCAAAGAAGAGAGTCGGTATGAGTCGGAATCAACTGGACAACGGATTTTTTTTTGGCGGGGGGAGGCAAAAATGAGATCAGTGTGCGCTAGGGAGAAGTACAAGTTCCCTGGGAAAGATTAGTGTCACTAGAAGTGGATGGGTACAGGCAAGAAATGGCCTCTTCAAGTTGTTTTTGTTTTTGGTTGTAGTGGAGTTGGTTCCAATTCACAGGGACCTTACGTACAACAGAAAGAACACTGCCCAGTCGGCTGTCATTCTCACAATCGTTGTTATGTTTGAGCTCATTGTTGCAGCCACTGTGTCAATCCATCTCTTGAGGGTCTTCCTCTTTTTTGCTGTCGCTCTACGAAGCATGATGTCCTTCCGGAAGGACTGGTCCCTCCTGATAACATGTCCAAAGTATGTGAGAGTAGTCTCGCCATCCTTGCTTCTACTGAACATTGTGGCTGTACTTCTGTTTAGGTGGACATGATCAATTTAAGGGCTTTGTGCCATGGTCTTTTTCCTGAAGTTATGGAAGGGGAAGGGGGAATTGTGGGAGGGAACATCCTTTGATGCAGGCTAGTAAGGTAAAGTGCATATGAGAGTTGTGTGAGACAGTACTGAAGAAAGCTTTTGTCTGAGAAACACAGAAGTTACGTGTGACGAAAAGGTAACATTGACAAATTCCTATAAAGTCAATGAAGGTTTAAGGTTCTTTTACCTAGCTGTGTATGTAATTTCTAGCTTTTAAAAAACACACATGCCATTAATGTGTTAGTCTCATTGGTTAAATAGTACTGTTTTTAACCACAATTATCATCCTCTTCTCCATTAAAGAAGTTAAAAATTCTTGAAATTGGAAACATTTTTTAGAAAGTATTAGAAAACAGTGACAAAAAAAAATTTCTATTGAAGCTTCCTTACATTGTGAATACACATCTCTTAGAAATTCTTGTCTTTTATGTAGTTAAACAACTGGTCAGTTTTTTGTACTGTGGTGGCTTGCATGTTGCTATCATGCTGGAACCTATGCCACTGGTATTTCAAATTATCAGCACGGCCACCCATGGTGGACAGGTTTCAGTAGAGCTTCCAGACTTAGATAGACTAGGAATAAAGGCCTGACGATATACTTCTGAAAATAAGCCAGTGAAAACCTTATGAATCATAACACAATATTGTCCAATATAGTGCTCGAAGATGAGCCCCCTAGGTTGGGGGAAAAAAAAAAAAACATTGCCATTGAGTTGATTCCAACTCATATCAATCCTATAGGACAGAATAGAACTGTCCCATAGGGTTTCCAAGGAGCAGCTGGTGAATTCAAACTGCGACTTTTTGGTTAGCAGCTGAGCTCTTAGCCACTGCACCACCAGGGCCCCCCTGGGTTGGAAGACGCTCAAAATACTGGGTAGCTGTAACAAGGGACTCGAGCATACCAATGATCATAAAGATGGCACAGGAAAGGACAAAGTTTTATTCTGACCATGAGTCAGAGCTGACTCAAAGGCAACTAACAACAACATTTAGCTTGAAAAAGAAAGAGAGAAAGAGAAGAGGGAATTAGTGGGCTGGAGAGTAATACAAATTCCCTGTGGAACTGATGGTATGATGTGACTTAGAGACAGGATCCCAGCTATAATGGAAAACAGAAAGAACTAAGGAACAAACACAAAACTGTAAGAAACACACTTAACCCAAACAAATTAAGGTTACAGAAAAAGCAAGCAGGTTTGAGTGCTCACACACAAACCCTAAAATTAGAGCTTCAGAAGAGAGAGGTTCTTTTGTATAGTAACCATGTACCACCTCTATGTACAGTTACTACAAACAAATCTTACAGTTTAACCACCAATTCATCTTTAACACAGCTTTCTGAAACCACAGTAGCAATTATAGCTGCATTTCCCTTAGCTCTATATATTTTTTCTGCTTTAACTTTTCACCTAGTAAATTAATGTTTTATATTTTAAATGGCATCCTGAGCTTTTTCCAAAAAGACAGTATTTGCATTTTGATTTTATATGAAATAAACTTTTGCAATTCTATAACATTATTTCATGCTGATCATTCTTGGAATTTTTACACTTTCCTTATTTGTGTTGATTTTTAAAAAATCTCATTCTTTTTTTCTTTGATGACTGTGGCTCAGAATTAGTTAAAAGCATAGTCCATTAAAATTCATCAAAATAACAAATTTATGATCAAATAATATTCATTAGTGCCAGCAAGAGTGCAGCAAAACGGGCAAACTGGTGGGAATACAAATTAGTGCAATCTTTATGGAAGGCAATGTGACAATATTTATTTTTGACCTTAAATACGATCATACCCTTCATTTACTATTACTGTTTGTGGAATTCATCCTAAGGAAATAATAAAACATGCAGGCAATATTATTTATGATAGCAACAACAAAAAGGAAATGGCTTACGTTTCCAACAGTAAGAGATAACATAAAAAAAGAGACTATAGTATATCCATATGATGAAATATTATGCAGCCATAAAACGGTTTATAAGATTTTTAATCAGACAAAAATGTTCTGGGTATAAGACAAAAAAAAAAAAAAAGATGTAAGACTGTATATGCAGGATAATCTTATATATGTGAAAAAGACAACAAAATTGGTTGTCTCTAGATGGTAAGATTATTGGTAATTTTTTTAAAATTTCCTTATTGTACTTTTAAAATTGATTTTTAAAAATTTGACTATTAACATTCAGTTGAGACAGTGTTCACTAGCCCTATTAAAAAAAATTACGTACATAGAAATTAATATTGATTTTCTAAAGTGAAATCAGTTTGGCAGATTGTAAATATTAGAATATGAAATATTCCTCAAAACCCAAACTGAGGTTCCACAAAGGTTTAATGGTGGAAAAAAACTAAGAGCTTTGACAACCATCCAACTTTCTCTCACTTATCCCCAGCACTCAGAAAAGTACCTGGAACATAGTAGTATTTTACAGCTCAGCATTTATTAAAAGTGACAAAAGATACATTATTTAACCGAAGAATTGGGAATAAAAACTTCATTTTTTTTTTTTTTCCTGTAGACGAGGAAGATCCTCTGACTACCTCTTGTATTTCTCTACTAAATGGTGTTGCAGAGATTAAAAGCTAAAACAATATTTAATAAGATTTGTATAAGATACAAGGATGGATAAGGTGAGGTCTAGAGCTATGATCATGGGCAGTAAGGCATACCCTATGGATACTAGCTGAGCAAGAATAATTCTTTTTCCATTATTACTAGAAAAAAACAAACTTGTGGATTTTCCCAGAATGCCTTCAACTCCCACCCAAGCACAACCTTAATAGGGGTTTTGGATTGTTTGAAGAAGTACTGCTAGCCTGAGTAAAAGGTGAGGTAAGTAGCAGCCTATCATTTGAGGACCTATGAGCAAACTGGAGTCAAACTAGCAATTATATTTAAGATTTCCATAAATACTGCCATTTTACAATTATTTGAAAGTGTCCTAGCTCAAAATATTTCTCCAGTCACCTGCCGCTATAGGAAAACTTTCACCATTTGTTTGAGTCTTGAAAAACTTAATCTTTAAAAGTTACAATTAAACAGTAGATATAGATAGTACATTAAAAAAACAAATAGTAGAGGCTTTTCCAGAAGAGACAAGAATCTGTGGCAACAGCAAAGACAAATCATGCGTACTTCAGTTTTGTAGAGTGCTAAACCCTGGGATAGACCCTTGTGGAATAGTCTGAAATACTCTGAAGAAGTGAGGCTGTCCTATACTTGCAGAATTAGACTCAATATGCCATAACTGTTAATCCTTATTAAATTCTTAGACTGAAAATACTCCCTTCTATGTGAAACAAAATGGATTATACTGGTAAGGAAACTACTTCTCTGAGTAGTAAATTATGTTATTTTAAGAAATGAATTAACCCTCTGAGAGAGCTGAATACTATCTCAGTGGATTTTTATAATTGTTTCTTTTTGCGTTATGAGGAAACCCAATTAATGCTTTGCCACCAGTGTTTACCATGAAATAGTATTTTTCCAATAATTTCTCTATATTGAAAGAAGCCAGGAATCGGCAATAAGAGTTTTAGTTAATTCTCTTTGCTCACCTCTTAAGCTATCCAGGAACACCAGACTTAGCTATATCAGATACTTTATTATTGTGGTATTAGATGAGGGGAGTTGATGGTAACTTCACACTAGTATTTTTTTTTGAAGAGCCAGGTTGAAAAGGTTACAGTATAAATAAAAGTAAATATGCAGACAGTTTAGCTTCTGAACACAGAGGAGGAAATTTTATTAGATAAAAGCAATGAATTAAAAAATTAACAGAAGTTCTCTTTGTAACCCAATAATTTCATATCATACCAGTATACAGAAAATAATCACATTGTAGAATGTATTTGTACTACTTATAATTATTGTAGTCATTGTATCTGTGGTATAGCACAGTTCAAATATAAGCCATATTCTTTTGTAGATCTAGTTTCACTAGTTAATCAAAAATTAGTTGAGTCTCTACTATATTGATCTGATACCTGTAATTATTAGTAATATTATTTTATCTTTTTTATTTCCTAATTTTTTTGAAGTGCTAAAGCTCCATATGTTTCCTCATGTTCCCAACAGAGATTAACTCTAGTCTTTTTTTTAATATAACACTTTTCTATATGTCTTTTTTTTCTCTTAAATTAGTTGAATTCATATGGATTTGAACTCTTTAGTGGATTTCTTTTTTCCCTTCTTCCCACTCTGCCCACTATCGCACTGCAATTAAATCTTTCTCTGATTTTTTAGTTCAAGTTAATCATCCTGCTTAACAGCTAGAGCTTTAAAACGACTTAAATAACTTCTGCATATACTATTATCTAGTTAGATCTCTTTGGGCAACTCCTTATTAAAACATTTAAAGAAATAGGCATAAAAATGAAATAAGCATTTCTGACAGTATACAACTTTTTCCTATTTCACAAGAAGCAAAATAATAATAATAAAGAATTGGGCTATACAGTTAACCAAAAGTAAAACTGTAAGTGTGTTTACAATAAGGAAATAATATGGTTATAAGATTCACATGGTTAAGAAATGTTAAGTGTTTTTATAGCCAGGTTAAAATCTAAACTAGCATTTTAATTCTCCATGGACAGTTTTTTTTTTTTTTTTTTTTTAACGTATTAACCATTGTTTCATTCAATAGTTGAACTTTAGCTTGAATGTTGGGAAGCGTGGAATTATCCATCAGTACTGAGGAAAAAATGGTCAAAAGAAATCCATTCTGCCTCAGGATATGTCGGTAAGTTCAGGAAAAATAATGTGTCTTATATTCTTTTTGGTTTTCCGTCATTTGTGAAAATCTACCACTATTGAAATAATAACGACTTCTTCAAGTTAACAGGCTTAATCGGGAACTTCATTAATATTAATAACCAAGTATGTAACTGGTATATACAGTGAAAAAGGAAGAAAGGCAAATGTTACTTTATCATAATAACTAGATTACCTTGTTAAAATACTGGTCTTAACATTTTTATTTCTGAATACTCACATCTTTTTACTTATGCTCTAAACTACAGATCTTAGGGTGTAATTTTTTAATTGATTAACTGTATTTCATACTATGTAAGTTGTAATTCTGATTATTTTAAGTTTAAAATTATTATACAGATATATAATTATCTAATATATTTACAGTAACCCTAGCAAGCCCTTTTATTTTAAAACAGACCCTGGAAGAAAATTAGCATACAAAGTTTCATTTTAGTTTAGCTGTAACCTTTAGTGTCAAATGAATTTTCTAGTTACTTTTCTTTAGCAGATTTTCCACAAATACTAGTAGAGTCACCATGAATCAGTTTTGTCACAACAAAGTGATTCCAAAGTGATCTTTACTGAGTTTTCTTGGCTCTTTGCAACTGGAACTTTTGGGGTTGATGAAGTTTGTCAGGAAGACAGAAAAGATGGTGCCACTTCAGATCTGATATTCCTGGGTCTGGATTTAAAGATATCTGTTGAAGAATGATTCTTCCCCATGTCCTCTCCAAATTCAGATCTCTCACTTCTCCAGAGCTTTAGAAGGCCCTATTTCACCACTGCCACACAGAAAAAGACAAAACTCAAGAAAAAATATTACGAATTGACTGCCCTACAAGATACAACATAGCTTTTAGCTCAGAATTTCATGGCTTTGGGCACCGGGTCACAACATCGTTACTAGAACAAAGAACGGGGACAAGAGCATAGTTCCTAGGAGTTAAGTTTCTTTAATTACTTCCCCAGTGTAACTCACTGTAGCCTTCCAACATAAGATATTCTTGTCATTAATATAGTTCCTCAGCTACAGGGGCGCCTTTCATTTTTATTCTTGTGTGATCTGGGCTGGAGTGAACCAGGGACATAAGTATGTAAAACAAAGAGGAGGAGGTCAGCCAGGTAGAAGAAAGTAGGGAGGAAGGACACGGTTAAGAAGTGTTTTCCTTTAAATTAAATAATTTTGCAATCTAACTTGTTAATGGCAGATCTGTGATTAAAACATAGGTCTAACCAATTTAAAAGCACACATTCTTTTTACTGAGTGCCTTCAGCTATCACACTAACACTGCTTTCTTCAAATATTATATGGTGTTGTACACTCTGCAATGAAAATAAAGTTGACACACATATACACAGGAGGAAGATGAGTCGTCTTCCTTCAAATACTGTGGTTCTTAGCTCTCCTAATCTGCCCCAGTGATACTGGGTATAATTATCATTTTTGTAGCAATATTTTGCCCTAATAATTGTTATCCTAAATTAAAAAAAAAAATTATCTTACAGTGTTTTTCCACATCAGGCAGCATAAGCATTTGAAAGAAAAGATGGCTTTGATAATATGGATCCTTAGAGTTGTATTTCTGTCGCGTAAAAATGAGCTCTGCTGATTCTGACGTGTGTAAGCACTTGGTTTAAGTCGACTTAAGACAACATAGTAATTAGTAACTTTTTAAATGAAGCTAAACTGGGGAATCACAGGCTATATGCTTAACTCTCTTCTTTTCTCAAAAAGGTCAGTCCAGAATTATGCAAATTTTCTCACATAAAATTGCTCATATTCCTAACTTTGAAATAAAGTTACCTGTTTAAGTGTCTGTAATCCTTTGGCAATGGATTTTCCTGTGGTTTTTTACTTATTGCAATACTGGTTAGTACCTTCATACATTCAGTTCAGAGCCAAATACTGAACTATAATCATACCGTCTTTTTTTCGTCAGCAAATGAATAGGGTAATGAGAAATTATAATGGTTTCCTGCCCCCTAGTGACCTACGGTGGATTTTGATAGAAAGAATGAACAACTCTGCCACCACTGATTGACCTAAATGATTTGGTTTTCCTGAATAAGAGTAAAACTTAATGTAGTATTTAGAATTAGTTTCTTAATGCTAAAGTTAACTAAGCGTGTACATAAATATATTAATGGTATCAAATTGGCTGAAAATTAGCATGAATAAGCTGCGATTGTCATTTCATTAGTTTATATTTACCAGTAGTCATTCATAAATACAAACACCCTAAATCCTTGCCTTTTTTTCTCTTGCCAGTGTATAAATTTACAAGTAGCTAAACTTCAACCGTTTTTAGCATGAGACTACACCCATGTCAGAAACCCTGGTGGCGTAGTGGTTAAGAATTCAGCTGCTAACTAAAAGGTTGGCAGTTTGAATCCACCAGGTGCTCCTTGGAAACCCTATGGGGCAATTCCACTCTGTCTTATAGGGTCACTATGAGTTGGAATCGACTTGATGGCAATGGGTTTGGTTTTTTTATAGCCATGTTACCAAGTAATAGAATTTGATAGAAAGCAATGAAAGTGGGCCACTTAAGTGATTATATAGCCTTTATCCACAGAATCCTCATTTTATTCTTCTATTCTCACTTTAAAAATAACATTTGGCAGGTAGTAGAGAGATTATTACACTAGTAGATTTGGCATGGTAATAATAGTAGTAGTAGCAGCACCAGTAGTAGTAGTAAAACCTATTGTGTAGGTTTTAGAAATCAGGTAATAGATGCATAAAGTTAAAATTAGATTAGATTGGGAGAGGCGTGTTGTTTCACTTAAACCATTACATAACTATCCATTTGTAAAAACTTCTGTGCTAGCTTAGGGTGGTTATGCAGCTGTCTTTTTCTGAAATTATCTATTTTATGAGTAAGATTGTCTATAAATGTACACTAGAAATCCACAGATGTTTTGGTAAATTGAATTAAAAATGACCAGAAAAACTAACTTTTATTTTTAGCAAACTTAGATTTGCTCTATAAATCTTCATCAGGTCAATCACAATACGGTAATTAGGATTGCTTTAGCTAAAGAAATCATGAATTTCTTCTTACATCATCTATTAAGGCAAAATGAGGAACTAGTTATTCTAGGGTCTTGTGTTTTGTTGGGAATATTTATTTTCAAATGATTTGAGTTGTTCATCAATTTCATAACCATGTAAGGAAATGGTGAATGGTGGCAGAAATTAAGGGCATAAGGAGCAGGTACAGGGAAAACAGAGAGGGAAAAGTTAGAGGTGGAAATATGGAAGTTGAATTCAAATGAATTTTTAATTAAGGACCTACTACAGGCCCAGAAAAATGTCTGATGATACCACTAAATGGCTTAAATTTAAACAAAGGAAAATGAAAACATATACCAGCATTTAATATTTATTTCTAAAATATCATTCTGAATGATCCATTTAAATACTTTTGTTTTTCACTCATAAATTTTCACATTATTCAGCATGTTCATTGGATACCCATTATGACCAGGCACCTTACCAGGCACAGATGATGAACAGGAGCACACAGTCTCATAGGAGCTCTACCACATGTGTTCCTAGGCTAAAAAGGCCCTTCTTTGTACTTCTTGGTTGATGGAGCAGAGAAATGGAGACATCAGATTGCTCTACTTTTTAGTTGCTATGTGATCTTAGGAAAGATATTCAATCTCTCTGAACCTCAGTCCCCCAACTGGAAAATTAGTATACTTACCTCATAAGGCTGTGAGGATTAATTAAATTACATATGTAAGCACTTATTAGCAGAGTTTAACCAAGAACCAAACCACACCAGTTGCCGTAGAGTCGATTCTGACTCATAGTGACCTGACAGGACAGAGTAGAACTGCCCCGTGGGTTTCCAAGGAGTGGCTGATGGATACAAACTGCCAACCTTTTGGTAGGCAGCCGAGCTCTAATAAATGAATGCTGGGGTTACTACTGGATCATGGATGTCCACATCTAAGCTGCAGCTTCAAGTTTGTAACACCAGATATAACTCTACTTGCTTCAGTTCGCTGGCATTCAACCTATTACACCAAGTATCAAGTTATCAAGGATATGGAGGGATTCCAAAAGGATATGTCCCCTTAAAGCTTTTGCTATCCAGGGATTCTAGGAATTGTTGGTGCTAGGGTGCCTGCAAAGCACTGTCATTTTTTATCACTGAGAAGCATTTGTTACAAAGCGATGGGGGGGGGGGAGGTGAGGGCAGTGAGGAACTGATCATCAAAGTAGATTAATAGCAAAAAAAAAAAAAAAAAAGAAATTTTGTAATCCACAATAAAACCCAGTTAAAATGAAGAAATATACCAAATTTCTTTATTCTCACCTGTGTGCACATACACATTCAGGTTTTTTTCTTTTGGTACTGATTTAGCTTTTGACCACATGCATTATTTTGCTGGAGTTTGTGGTGTTAACAACATCAAGTTTGATGTTAATTTAAATATTACAACTGTTACGCTCTTTTTTTTCTTTTTGAATGTTCCAGATATCTATTAAACATGGAAGTTCCTTAACTAGTGATGTAGAGAAACTAATATTGTTTAAACAGGGAGAAAGTTGCTAATGACTAGCCCTCTCTTCCCACTTATTTTAAAATATAAGAGTTGGTATATTATCTCAAGTATTTCATCATATCCTTGGCATATTCATAGCAATTGTTGCATTAGGCATTCTGCAGTTCTAATTAAATTACTTTAATCTTATTTTACCCAGAATTTTCAAATGTTTGATTTTTTAAATTCAATTTTTATATCTAGTTCATATTTTGTTAACAGTGCTTAAACATGACTTTTCATGTCAGTATATTCAGTCATCAAAGCCATGTCCTTTTTTTTCCCCTTTTAATTGGTGGTCTGACTGACCTAGCAAACTAGCAAACTCTGACCTTATTCTAATTCTTATAACCAGCCCCTCTGGAATCCTTATGTTCTTTCTTCTAACTTACGTCGATACTCAAACTGTTATTTCACACATTAAACATGAGCCATGTAACATTTTACTCATGTGAGTCACTTAATATTTTTAAACATGGGAACATATATTTTACCATGATTAAAAAAAAAGAGAAATTAAGACAAATTTCTGAGTCCTAATCCACTGCCACCTTGGTTGTACTTTGTTACTCTTTGAGATTCTTAGCCCTGTTTGCTAAGGACTCACAGAACATCTGAGTTGCACTGTGATTGGTGGCAAGCTTGTTAGGCACTGACTATATCCCTCCTGGATTTTTTGCTGGTCAGAAAAGGCCCTTTTAGACAGGCTGCTTGTTTGTGAGACAGAAAGAGGGACCAGCTTCCACCTGTATCTATGTAGATTTTCTTTCATTTTTAGATTTGGAACCTAAACACATAAATTATAAAGGCAGGAGAAGCAGACACTCCTATAATCTTAATTTATTGCCTTCACAGCACCAGAGGGCAAGAAGCAAGAGTTGCAGCTCTGCAGCTCCACCCCAGAGGGAGGATGGAGGTGAGTGGAAACGAGAGGGGCTGGGTGTTTTTCTTTCCCCTGATTTTAAAAGGCAAGTAGCCTTTAAATGAATACTTGGCCTTGATAAAGAAAACTGTACATTCTACTTAGAGAAGCCTGTGCTGTCCCTGTTTACTGTCCCAAAACAAAAAACCCCGCAAAGGTGTATGTCCTGTGTAACACGAAACTGGAAGAAAACATCATGGGGTGTGGCTTTGTGAAACTATACACGTCAGTTATTTAAAATTAGAGATTATATTTAAGGTTTACATATTTGCTTACTAATTGTTGCCTGTTAGAATGTGTCAAACATTAAACCCCCCTTCTTAATGGAATAGGTAATCCTATCTACAAGTGGTGGTATTTAGAAAGAGCCCCCATTCTTTAATGGTGGGAAGGCCACTACAACACAGATTTTGATGAGGATCAATGAAAAAAGTGATCTCAAAGAAAATTATAATCCATGAAGAATCTATATACAGTAAAACTTGTGAGAGCTAGAACTTGACCGGACTGCCTTGCTTTTCTGTCTTGCAAGTTTTCCCTCTTTGACAGGGTGCAGTCTTACCACTTTTCTATCACTCTCTATTAGTGGAAAATATTTGAGTTTTCCTTCTCTGACAGGCTTCCACCTTACACAGGTTCTAGCTTTCACAGATTTTACTGTAAATAGTTTGGAAGTTCGGTTTGATCTTCTCTTTATACTACTCTCTGATGGTCTCTGGTTTGTGACAGAACTTTTGTTCATCAGGTTCCTATCAGTAATGTTAATTGCCATCAAGTTGACTGTGACCCATGGTGATCCCACGTGTGCAGAGAACTGCTCCATAGAGTTTTCAAGGCTGAGACCTTTCAGAAGCAGATGGCCAGGCTTATCTTAAAGCACTTCTGGGTGGGCTCAGACTACCAACCTGTCAGCTAGTAGTGGAGTGCTCAACCGTTTGTGCCACCGAAGGGACTTCATCCGTAACGTATACACCATGTTTCGTTGTAAATTGCATTTCAGATTTAATTACTTGATAAACTGTTGTATCTAAGACTAAGATGAAATGCTTTTCCTGCTTCCTCTGTTAGCTATGTGGCTTTTTAAAAAAATCCCTGACTTCTCGTTTATCTTCTTGTGTATTTCCCCCTTCCTCTGCTTCTCATTATTTTGTCTGTATTTGGCACTGGCTCTTTTGGTATTCCTATCCTTATTTACCTCCACATATCTCTGAGCTCATACTGGGCTCTAATATGCCTCTTTCAACTAAATCTGGGCTAGTCGATGTCTCTCAATTTTCTTGGCAACTTGTTCTTTTATGCAAATTGTAGACAAAAATATATTTGCACATCTTTAAAAAATCTGATGTAAACCAAAAGAGCAATGGTGTTGACTCTTCACAATCACAAAATTATATTTTCAAATACAGGGGTTATTTAAAATCCCTTTCATCATGAGATGGGTATTACAATGAAAGTAATTATATTCACATTAAAAGGCATTCTATTCAATAGATGTGTTAACTGGTGGGTCAGTTTTGCCAGTGTTTTAATTCACACGTAATTCATGTAGACCCTGTGTTAGCAACAACTTAACAGTAATATACTACTTTAACTAAAAAAATGAGAAGCTGTTTCCATTTATATTCTCTGTGGTTATTTTCTATTCCTCAAATTTTGTAGTCCTTTACAGGAAAAAAAAAAAAAAAAAGGCATGGTGATTTGCCACAACACATATTTTCCAAATCTAGAAAGTATAAAACACAAGAAATTTTTTTTTGCACACTCTACTTTTATAGAACAACCAGATTTATAATTGATTTCTTTATTTTATTAGATTTATCAGTTTACATGGCAACTTTCTCAAATCTCAAAGTTCCAAAAGTATGTAATTTTAAAGATGAAAAATCATTTTCCTTTAGATGTCATATTCCTAGAAAGATATTAAAGTCTATTTATAAACAAGAATAATTGATAAGCTAACACACTTTAGAAATCAGAATATTTTAAATTAAAATATTTTAAATGAATACAAGATATGTCTTTTTAATTAACTATCATAGTTAAATTTAATATCACAAAACAAAATGGCTTATCCCCACTAATTTATCAAGTAGGGTAAAGTCATTGGGTTTTACACTTAATATAAGTTTTTAAATGTGATTATTAAATAATAATATTTTATCAATTATAGGCAATATTTATTTATAGGAATTTTCTCACATCCATCAATCTTTTTAGGCCAAGTGTGGGCCCATGTCAATCTTCAAGGTTAGCTTCAGTGCACCTAACCTGCCTAGTAAACCCATTGCCAAGTAGGCCTATCAATTTAAGAATCTGAATTTAATTGATAATAAAGGGAATAAACAGTAGCCAAATCACTGTTGAACTGACAACAACAAATAAAAAAGTGAATGGGATAGTTTCAAATAACTAATTAGAAAAATTTTTTAACTTAAACAGGAACGCCCACTAATGTTGGGTTTAAAATTTCACAAAATAACCTTAAAAAAAAAAAAAAAGGCACATAGAAATAGTGAAGTCATCACCTTATTGATTAAAAAAAAAACTAAAGTTTAATAGCCATTGAAGGGGTAACAACCACTTGTAGTCTGCATTTAAAAGTAATTTTAATCATAGCTAAGACAAACTAAAAACAAAGACTTCTATTAAGAAACAAAAATGATATCAAACATTTAATAACTCCTAAAATGTAGATACTTAAGATCCTAAACAAAAATATTAAAGGAAAAGGGCCTTGAGATTTTTTTCCCCAACAATTTATATTATAAAATCAATTTCTAAATAGCTCATATCCTTTGCTTTGGTGTTTTGTCTGCTACCAACTAAACATTAGCACAGTAGAAAATCACTTATGGTCTTTTCAAATGCTTGGCATTATAATGGGATCTCATATCTTTCCTCAAATTAAATTTTGCTCCACATATTCCACATGTGTACAGATGAACATCCATGTGCTGCTCCAACTGTTCATTATTTGGGAATATCTGAAAGCAGACCTGGCATATAGTCTCACCAGCAGATAAATGAGAAATCATATGCCGTACATGGTCATGTTTTCTGAAGTTTCCTTGATCACAAATGGAACAGACATACCTGGCCATGCCTTTGTGCATATCATTGTGCAGTCGCAACTGACGTTCTCTTAAAAACTGCTTTCCACATGTCTGACAAACAAACTGTTTTTCCTTAGTATGAACAGTATAGTGTTCTCGTAAGTGACACCGCTGATAAAATCCTTTTCCGCAGAGATTACAGAAATGCTTTCGTCTGTGATCTCTCTCATTTTCTTCCATGATGGCACTCTTAAACATATCTTGGTCTAGGCAGGTAGACATATGTTCAACCACTAGATTTTCAGTTTCAAAACGCTGGCCACAATTAGGACATCGAAAGGGACAGGCAGAATGTTTAAACAACTGCTTTTTTTGGATACTGTTTATCTGGAAATGATTGTCCCTGAAATCATCCAACATTTCCACAAACATATCTCTTATTTCAGACTGCTCATCAGGATTCTCTTCCATGTCCATTTTCTCCTCAGTATTTCCTAACCCATTCATTGTCAGGTCCTGGGGTTCTCCACACCTTTGAGCATGTTCCTGAAGTTGTCTGCCCTTGACAAGTATCTGTCCACATTTGCCACACGCACAGATATTTTCAATGTGTTTGGCTAAGTAATGAGACGAGAGGTCCTCCTCGGTTATTGTGAGTCCACACAGCTCGCAGGATGCGTTTTCGGTGTCCTCCTGCACCGGACTGCTATTGTTAGGGGGTCTCATGTTTTCTAAGCCACCTCTTTCATCAGCATTTATTGACATCCGAGGTTTTAGAGTTTTCCTACCACTTTTTTTAATATTGACATCTTCTTCAACGTAATATCTATAAAATGGCTCTTCAGGTTCATCTTCTAATTCGTCATTGTCAGTGGATTCATTACAGTCTTTGTCGGTAACCTTAATAATGTTGAAGTCTTTCAATTCATCCGTAGGAATATCTTCTGGCTCCATCTTGATAATGATTCTTTTTCTCTCAGCAGCTCTACTTTTTTCTTCACTGGCTATTTCAGATTCCACTATGCTACCTTTTCTGCTTCCAGTGGTTGAAGCTGAATCATCAGCAGCAGCCTGGTTCGTGTCTCCTCTGTACTTGTCCGTCTGTGCAGAAAACGTTTTAGAAGAATCCTTCTCAACAAATTCAGCTTTGATGTTACTGTCTTTTCCATCTCTAATATCTACTATTCGGTGATAAGATCTTGCATTTTGGTATGAATGTCGGTTAGTACAGGTTAGCACATGCTCATCTAATAATTTTTCACAGCTAAAGCCAAATCCACAGCTATCACAGGTAAAACTCCGTCCAAAGCGCCTTGACACACGTTCTTTTGGAGTAGATAATTTGGATACAGAAGTTTTTTTACATACATCAAATAGTGGTTCAGGAAAATTACTTAATTGTAAAGACTCTTCATCAGGCTCTCTATTATGTGGTGTGTTTACTGTCGAACTTGGCTCTGCACACCACCTGTTGGCTTCACTGCCATTTCTTGTCACAGTGTCTTCATACATTCGTACCCCAAATATCATTTTGCTGTTCTGTTTGCTGGAGGCAGAAGACGAACACTTGGAACTAGAACAATCTGCATCTTGTATGTCTTCTAAGCAGTCAGGAACATTGTACAGCTGTAGGTAGTTCATTGCTACTTTAAACTGCTCAAAACTGGAGGGAGCTGTCATAATTTTCCCTAAATACATAAATTGCAAAATGAGATCAAAACACTCGGCACTAATTTTCATGTTGCTGAGATTCAGTTGTGCAGTACTATGCTGATGGTTCATGAAAAACATTCTAAAATAGGAGCTACAGGCAGCTAGAACTGCTTTGTGTGCTTGAAAGTAAATGTCATCAATCGCAATACAACAGTCACAGAGAAAACCCCATTCCCTTTGGTTGTTTAGCTGCTGAAGAACGTAGCTGCTGTGGCTTGGCTTTGCCATCTTCTATTAATTAGAGACCTATGTAAAACAAAAAATTAAAGTCAGACAAGACAGCAGAAAAGCATTTGAAAAAAAGAATTTTCATCATGATTTGTGACTTGTGTGACTTCGCTTATTACAATCACGGTATGAATAGCTTTCCACTCTAATGTAATAAAACACAGTGATAAATACCTGAATTATTTTTTAATTTGAATATGAAAATACTCAGCCATTTGTTCAGGCTTCTCATATTAATTTTATTTAAGGATTAAGAAATACAAGCAAAGGCATCAAAAGCAAAAGCTATTATTTTGGCTTTATTATAACTCTAGGAGGAAAATGCATACTAAATTTGAAAGGAAAAGTCATTACTTCAAAGGTACTTGAAAGATATGACAATAAAAGTAAATAAAAAAGCAACTTATACTGAAAGTTAATAACTAGGTTGTTATTAAAAACTTCTTAAAACCCCAAAACCAAACCCGTTGCCATCATGTTGATTCTGACTCAGAGTGACCCTAAAGGACAGAGTAGAACTGCCCCAGAGGGTCTCCAAAGAGCACCTGGTGGATTCGAACTGCAGACCTTTTGGTTAGCAGCCGTAGCTCTTAACCACTACACCATCAGGGTTTCTAAACTTAGATGGGAATTATTGCTCATTTTTAAAGTGTGATGAGAGTATTTTGTGTTTTTTAAAAAAAGAGCCTTTATCTTTTAGATAGTATCTTTTAGATACTGAAGTATTTATAGATAGAATTATATATCTGAGATTTGCTTCTAAATAATTCAATGGGGTGAGTGTAGGGAGGTGTTGGAGGGAGTTTTAAAGACAAGATTGGTCATGTGTTGATAGTTATTGAAGCTGGAGACAGGTTATAAGTCTATTCTACTTTTATGTTTATAAATGTTCATAGAAAAAATTCCATTTAAAGATCTTTATTAGATTATATGGAAATATCATTAAATAAATAGGTTAGAGCAATGTTGTTCTCTTTGAAGAATTACTGAAGTCTTAGAGAAGCAGTACTTCTATAGAGTCAGAATGTATTTCTTACATTGCTTGGCATGCCCTTTAGGGTATGTATAAGGAAGCAGTGAATATAGGCATTTATTTGGGAAGGAGGTCGTATCCTTAGGTTTGAAAGTAAAATTCTCTTCCGCTTTTTAAATCATTATAAAAGTATACAAAAATAATACATACAAAAATAATACATGCTCGTTGTAAAAAATCCAAACACAGTATACAGAATAAAAACACACCTCAAGTGGCATACTCCTTGCCAGAAGTAACACCTCTCAACACTCAGGATTATATATCTTCAGATCTGCTTATATGCAAACATACATATATTCAATAGCTACTGAGTATGTACTATGTGCCAGGCACATTGCTTTGCTTCTGGTGTATTTTTGTTTATTTACTTAAATGGTATTATGCGATATATACATTTCTGCAACTAGTTTTCTTCACTGAACAATACGTAGTGGACTGTAAGTATTTTTAATATTGAGAGTTTTTTGAATAACAAAGAGAGGAAAAGTCCTATTATATTACAAAGCTAAAATATGATCCTATATTAGCTTCAATTTTTAATCTGTATACATAAAGCTCAAGAATATCTCTTCTACTTAAAAACAAGTTTCTACACAATTTGACTGAACATAAAAAGAACAGTTAACAAACTATTCAGAGAACCTATTCATTCTTCAGTCCCAAATGCCTTCAATCCCTGCAGTGGTAATTAAGAGTATCTAAGCGTACTTGCTTTTTACCTATTCCTTATAAGTCAAATTTGGACCACATACCCCTTTCGCCATGACCTATAGACCTACCCTGCCTCGTGTCCTATTTCCCTGCCTACAGACATAGGGTTTCATAGCCTATGAAATGGGTCTGCTCCCTAACGAAATGAAGGTGGCTTATGATAAGACCTATTGCCTTTTTCAAATTGCAACCAATGCACCTTTTCTGGAAGCCAGAGTAAGCTCTTCAAGTAGATATAATATTTCAACCTCTGTAACTCAGATATCTGTACCCAAACTGTTAGAAATCATATTCAGTATCTACCTAAATACAGAAAGCAATGAATGCTCAAAGATCTTAATCAATGTGGTATTTATCATTGGTTAAGTAAACTAAGGTAAATCTACTCTGTGGAATTCACTCGTGTGACCTTTAAAAATTATATTTATGAAGACTGTAGAAGAAAACGAGAAACGTTTTCAAGATGGAGAGTCAAGCAAATAAACACAGGATATAAAATTATGTCATTACTACATTAATATAAAACAACAACAAAATCTTATTCAAAGGGTGAAAAAACCTCACAAAAATGTTTACCCTCAAGCCCATTTTAAGTATGAGAAGATTTCTAGGTCTGAACCCATTTTGTAGGATTCAGAGACCTTTAATGAATAATAAATCAAAGGGAAAGAGGTACAGGGATTGCTATTAGCACAATGGAAAAAAAAAAGCTTTCTAGTAATAAGAGTTGTTCAAAAATGAAAGTCTTGTAAAGGATAATGAGCACACTGTACTGAAGCGGGGACCAGATGTTGAAGACAGTACGGTACAAAGAGCACAGGCCTTAGATCAGACAGACCTGGTTCCAATCCGGCTTTGCCACCTTTGACAACTTATCCTCACTGACCCTCAGTTTCCTGAGCTGTTAAAGTGGAAGCAGTAATACCTCAAATAATGTATTCAAAGGGACAATAGGTAAAGTGTCTAGTGCTTGGTGTGTTATCACTGATGGAAGTAACGGTGGCAGCGGTGGCGCTGTCTACTTAAGCATCAGGAGGTAAGTTTGACTAGATAACCTTTAAATTTCCTCCCAAATATAAGAACCCACTATAAAGCCAGCAGTTTATCTGCGAAAACTTTCAGGTATTAAATAGCCCATGCTTGAAATGACAGACACAGCTTCAAAGTTCCAAGGATCCTTGTTATCTAAATGAAAAGCATTTTATGGTCATCAGTCAAAATTGATACCTAGAAGACTAATAGGCACATCTGTAGCAGGTGACAATTCAATTCAATTAATGAAAATACATATTATATTGTGTTAAACGTAACAAACTGCTGAAGAAAAAAAAAGCACTTTAATGCAACTAATATTTATTGAGCACCTTTGGTGTTTCAGCTACTCTATAAAGTACTGAGAATCAGCAACAGCACAGGTATTCTGAAATCTCAAGGATACATCACTGAAGAGGATTTTGACCTTTTTTTCTAATTAGTGTTTTTTCTCAACATGTACTGAGAAATTTCCCACTCTATAGAAGAGGGCATGGTGCTGTAGTGGAGAGGGCAAGAACTCTGGGTCAGACAGACCTGTATATGAATCCTACTGCCTCTATATGTCTTTGGGGGCCCTATCTATATTTCTATCCTCCTTTTATAGAGCCAGAAGCTGAACAAGTGCTGTGTCTAATTAATGCTATCACTACAGTTTTTAGAATTGTAGTTTCATCAAAGGTTTATCCCCCTTTGCCGTCTAGTCAATTCCCACTCATAGCAACCCTATAGGGCAGAGTAGAGCTACCCCACTGCATTTCCAAGGAGCGGCTGGTGGATTTGAACTGCTGACCTCCTGGCCAGCAGCCACAGCTCTTAACCACTGGCACCACCAGGGCTCATCAAAGTTATTATGCAAATATCCAAATTTAGAGTAAAACTGATTTTAGGTAGAGTAACCTTCAACAGCAGTCATTCACTCATTAGTAACAGCAACTCTGTTCTCTTTACACCTCATTCAGAAGGGCTTTAAGAAGGCTTAACACCAAATAAAAAAAAAAAAAAAGAGGGGGGGAGGGGTATCTAAATTCCTGTGACACCCTACCTGGCGATCTCTTGGTAACTTTTGCGTTAATTTTTCAAAAAATAATTCACTTTTATTAACAAAACAAGAATTTCACTCAGGTTCCAAAAGAAGTCTGCTTTTCAATTTTTCTGTTGACATCCTTAATAATGCTACAAAAAAAATTACTGTCCTTTATGTTATAGAAAAGAGTCTAAATAAAAGCATTGTTTATATTTTAGCTGTTCCTGTTTATATGACTGAAATCTGTGATTGCTTTTGTGGGAGTGACTAGCTGCACCACTGGTAGAACAAGATTGTTACAGCAAGAAGTCAAGACCTGGGGCTGAGGGCAGAAACTTCAAATATGTATCTCCTAAGGACCTAATGCCTTTTGGATAAGGACAACAGGCTATGTATCCCCAAGGGCTCCCCTAAGGCTGGAAGGAGAGATACCCAGTGTGCAGTTCTCCAGGAAGGATAAGGAGACAGGTGATCCAAAAAATTTTACACTGAATTTTTCAAATTTTAGTTTGAAAAAGTTCATCAGCTTGTCTAAAAGTCAAGAACAGCCACGGAGCACTTACACACGTTATGTAATTTAGATATTCATAGACTACAGAGGTTAGAAAAACCTCAGAGATGTAACCTAGTATCAACATACTTATTTCACAGAAGGCAAAGACCTAGCACTGTTAATCTATCAAATGTACCGTTAACTAGTAAAGTCTAAACCAAAAAACCAAACCCATTGCCTTGGAATTGATTTCAACTCATTGAGACCCTATTAAAGGGCAGAGTAGAACTGGCCCATCTGGTTTCCAAGGAACGGCTGGTGGATTCGACTGCTGACCTTTTGGTTAGCAGCCGTAGCTCTTAACCACTGTTCCACCAGGGCTCCACAGTGGAGTCAGTACTACAGAAAAAGGACTCCTGACCCCCAGACAGCTGCTAACTACTACGTACAGTAATTCCTTGGTACCATACAGTGTGGCCTTCTGCAAAGAACACTCAACAAGAACTGAGCACAAGAACTCAGTACAGGGTTTACTGGCGAAGTGCCCTTGTACAAGTGACCCATCTGAGCTCTTTATCTGCAAAATGAGGCCAACTGTAGTCCATCTCACACAGCCTTACTCTAAAAAACAAATAAAATAGGAATTGTAAAATTTCAAAGCTATAAAACTTTGTAGGATTTTTATTTAAAAATTCACTGATCTATAACGCTTCTGTTAGGCTTGGCCTTCCTTCTCTTGGACCCCCGGATTAGTTTTTGGCCTATGTTATTTCTTTTCTTCTATAAGATCAATGTGGTTTTATCTGTACAGGTACATCTAGTCTTATTGAGTAAATGTATCCCCTGAGTTATACTGTGTAAGCTATTTCAGTAAATTTCTCACTAACATAGTAAAATTCCAAAAATACTTTCCCTGCATTACTAAATGTCTTTAATTGAAAATGAAGTTTCTTAAGTTTTGCTGGAAGTTTCTTCTGCCCTGTAAAAAATCCATTGCTGTTGAGTTGATTCCAACTCATAGCAACCCTATAGGACAGAGTATAACTGGCCCATAGGGTTTACAGAAATGGACTGCCACATCTTTCTCCCACGGAGCAGCTGATGGGTTCGAACCGCTGACCTTTTTGGTTAGCGGCCAAGTGTTTAACCACTGCACCACCAACCTTGGTCAAATGATAATTTAAAGTTCTATATATAAGCATGGAAACTCTAGTGGCACAGTGGTTAAGAGTTCAGCTGCTAACCAGAAGATCAGCAGTTCGAATCCACCAGACGCTCCCTGGAAACCCTATGGGGCAGTTCTACTCTGTCCTGTGGGGTCGCTATGAGTTGGAATCCACTCAATGGCACCAGGTTATATATAGGCATAAAGTAAAATGTAAAATGGAAGAAGTAATAAAGTGACTCCTTTTGGAAGGCAAATTATCAAATTTGTGTTACCAACGAGTACCTGAAGATGGTTTGCACAGCCTTAGTAGAGGTCTGGAGCAAAACCTAGCAACACTCTCAACCAGCACCCCAGTATCCCAACTACTTAAAATTACTTCTGGGTTTCAAAGGAGATTTAAGTACATACATTCATCTCCTCTTACCTATTTCTATGTCTTGCTTTATGTGATTGATTGTATGTATATGGATTTAATTGGAGGATTATAAACTATCTTTTAAGAAAACCTTGAAATGAAATGGAAGGATTCTCTCATGTTTATCGGTCACAATATCAGAATGTACTGAATACCTACTAACATTGCCTAAAGCTTTGGGATGCAGGGTGGAGGAGAATGGTGTACAACTGAGGTAATTACACTTGAGGGATTAAGTTTTAAACCAAGAAATAATTTGAGAACAACTAAGTACTAAACTATAATAATAATAAAAAAAAACTATACGGGATATAAATTCAGCCAGAGTTTAGAAAGTGGAAAGCATGAGTTCTACCAGAACAGTAGGCTTCAAGGAGGATGTAGGATTTGAGCAAAGCCTTGACGGATGAGTAAGATAAAATGGAAAGCAGGGGAAAAGGCATTTCAGTATGTGTATGTAAATAACCGGGGAGGTGTACACGACAGCATAAACAAAGGCTTGGAAATATAATGGAAAGGGAGAGTAGATATGCCTTACTGGACTGGTGAATGAAAGTCAAGAAGATAGGGTGATGGTGTAATTAGGTGCTCTGTCCAGTCAGTTCCGACTCGTAGGGACCCTACAGGACGAGCAGAAATGCCCCATAGGATTTCCAATGAGCGACTGGTGGGTTTGAATTGCTGACCTTTTGGTTAGTAGCCGAGCTCTTAACCACTGTGCCACTAGGGCTCCAAACCAAACCAGTTGCTGTGGAGTCGACTAGTAGAACTGCCCCACAGGGTTTCCAAGGAGCAGCTGGTGGATTCGAACTGCAAAGCTTTTGGTTACCAGCCGTAGCTCTCAACCACTGCGCCACCAGACTGGTGGATCAAAGTCAAGAAGTTAGGATAAAATATGTATACATATGCATATAAAAAATATATATTTTTGTTGTTAGTTATAGTCAATTCCAACTCATGGCGACCCCATGTGTGCAGAGTAATACCTCCATAGGGTTTTCAAGGCTGTGACCTTTCAGAAGCAGATTGCCAGGCCTGTCTTCCCAAGTGCCTCTGGGTGGGTTCAAACTGCCAAACTTTCAGCTAGTAGTCGAATGCTTAGCTTAACTATATGCGCCACACAGTGACTCCTATATATTATATATACACACATATATACACATGTGGAAACCCTGGTGGCGTAGTGGTTAAGTGCTATGGCTGCTATCTAAAGGGTCGGCAGTTCAAATCTGCCAGGCGCTCCCTGGAAGCTCTATGGGGCTGTTCTACTCTGTCCTATGAGTTGGAATCAACTCGACGGCACTGGGTTTGGTTTTTTTTGGTGTTGGTATGTATACACATATGTATGCATGTATGTATCTCATTTAAACCTCACAAACCCTACAAAGCAGGTAGCTATAAGACCCATTTTACAGATAAGAAAACGGGGGCACACAGTGTTATGTAACCTTCCCAAGGCCACAAAGAGAGGATTTGATGAGATTAGAACACAATTCATCTGACTTTCGAGCCCAAGATCATGGCCTTAAAATTTTTGCCATTTCAGCAAATCTCTTCCCTAGAATACTACTTTCCAGAGTACATATACAGTCTAACCTCTAAATCTGATTAAATTCCTTAGGTTTTCTCCTTAAGGCTTTCAGGAAGAACCAGTTGCAGAGGTTCCTAAAGATAAAATGTTTTACTTCAAGGCACTTAAATGACAGACACAGCAAGTTTAGAAAACTGTATTCACTATTTACACCAGGCATTCTGGCTGATTATTAGACTCCAGATTCAGTACTAAGTACCGGAAGTTCTGAAATTGTAAATGGGTTTATGTCCCAAAATTTTATTTTTAAGTTAGTTATTTGGAACTTGAAACACATATTTCTATAGAAACAATGCTATGGTGACTCGGTTTCATGTTCACACCCTAAAATCTTTTAAAAACCATATATGTAGCACTAACAGTGCTGGAGCATTTCTTGTATCATTTGCACAGAGATCCAGGGAGGCAGTATGGTGCAACAACACCTGCTACACTGACCTCTTGACGACAGGGATGAGGCTGAATGGCCTTTGTGTTCTTAGCCTACTCTTCCCATATAACCCGTTGCCGTCAAGTCAATTCGGACTCATAGTGACTCTGTGGGACAAAGGAGAACTGCTTCATAGAGCTTCCAAGGAGCAGCCGGTGGATTCCAACTGCTGACCTTTTGATTAGCAGTCTGGGCTCTTAACCACTGTGATACCAAAAAAATCAAACCAAACCCACTGCCGTGGAGTCGATTCCAACTCATAGCGACCCTGTAAGACAGAGTAGAACTGCCCCATAGAGTTTCCAAGGGGCCCTGGTGGATTTAAACTGCCAACCTTTTGGTTAGCAAATACTACATCACCAGGGCTTCCTAACCACTGCGATAGCGGGTACTTAATGCATGCTTGTTAAATAAATGAATTGAAAAAAGAGTCTGGGAAGCAGACACCTCCAGATTTAAATCCCAGCTCTACCACTTATTTAGCTGTGAGGAAGCTTCTTTAGCTTCTTCTTTTCTCCCCTGTAAAATATGGATGATCATAGTCCTCACAGGACTCTTGTATAAATTAGAGATGACAAACGTTTGTCTTTTTTTTGTGTGGTAAAATTATCTGCCGACTCAACAATGTTTACATGTATTACATTCACCATGTTGTTCTTTGCCGTTTCAATCCATGAATAACGTAATTTTTTCTTAACTATTACTGCCATCATTATGAGCATAGTTTACACCTGTTGCCATTGAGTCTATTCCAACTCAGTGGCCCTACAGGACCCCTACGGTTTCCAAGGAGCACCTGGTGGATTTGCACTGCCAACTTTTTGGCTAACAGCTGTAGTTCTTTACCACTACGCCATCAGGGTTTCCAGCATAGTTTACAGAATTTTACAAAATGATCAGTTTCAACACCCTTTTGCTCCAGGCCAGTCACACTGGATAGCTGAGGTTGCCAACCAAATAATTTCTGAGTAAGTGAGGTATTTCTGTAGTTCTGCTGCATTGTAAATCTAGGAAATGAATTTATTCACACAGGAAGCAGAGGGAACATAGCTGCTTCTGGAATATTCTTCCCTCCCTCCAGATGTAGAAGAGGAAAGGTCTTTAATCCAAGGAGTCTCTTCATTTTGACCTGTTGAACCTAAAAAGGCAACACAGCATCTTTTGACCACCAGAGGGCACTGTGTAAAAAGTAGCCTCCTCTCAGCAGAAAGCCCGCTTCACCAGGAAGTCTTTTTTTTTGCACCTGGCACTTGTATTTTTAGGGCTCATGTTATGGGATTGTATCTATTGCAAAGCACTTACTTGGACTCAGACTTTGTCTGGAACCCACCAGATACCGCTCCTCTCCCTGTATTCCCTGTTTCAGCTGGCACCACTATGCCCCAATCACCTAGGCTACTTGGGAGTCACCTAGAACTTCTGCCTCAGAATCAACTACCTATTAAGTCTTACCAATTTTACCAGCTAAATATTTCCCAAACCTGACCCTCTATTCCATCCCTAGCTCCTCTGCCCTCATGAAGGCCTCTACCATCCTCCTTGGGTTATTACAACAGGCTCCTAACTTGTCCCTCAAATCCATCATTCACTCAGATGATTCAAAAATAACAAAAATCAGACCATGTCATTCCCCTGCTTAGACCCTTCAATGGTCCTTCCACATACCCTTAGGCTAAAGTACAAACTGCTTAGCATGGCATACCCACTCAGCTAGTCTCATATTTGGCTACTTCCTGCTTCACATTTCAAGCTCAAACAACACTGCTTGCCCCCCTCCCATACTTCACGGATTTCATACCTCCATTTTTACCTATGCTGATTGAGTCTTCTGAGCCTCCCATACATTGTTTCATCATCAGTTTATCACCTCCTCCTGAAAGCCTTCTCTATCACTTCCCTCTCCCGCTATTTTAGGTTTTGATATTACCCTGTGTATTACCCCCCCCCCTTTTTGGTTGCACCTATTACACTATATTTTAATCATCAGAACAGCAACATAAAGTAGGGATTAAAGCATAGACCACCTGGGTTCAGATTCTGGCTCTGTGTGTGAATTTGGGCACGCTGCTTAACCAATTTGTGCCTCAATTTACTCATCTGAGAATGGTAATCCTTCCTAGCTTTTAGAGTTATTGTGAGGCAGCGTCTGCCACGGGTTAAGTGCTAAGTAAGAATCGGCTACTACAATTATCTATGTGTTGGTCTCCCCTACTTGATACTGAGCAACTTGAAGGCAAGGACTTGGCTTATGCATTTCACTGAAACATATGCATTCAAAAAATGTTGCTGAATAACTGGTAAGGCAGCTTTCTCTATGACAGGAGGCATTACCTAGTGTCCTTCTCCCAGCAGGTTCCACACATTTTAATTTTTGCTTCCAATTTTGTGGCTCCAGTGTTTTTTCATTTAATTCTAACCAAAATCTCAAATACTTCACACTCTTATCTAATTAAAATTCAGTGAAATGAAACAAATAAAGAGTATCATGAAAAGTGTTCATTCTAAAACCTTTAACTCCATACGTAGTAAGCCTTAAGTCTATTTAATAGTGGCTTCCACCATATCCCCAAATACCTAACACAGCAAAAGCGTTCACACAAGCTGTTCCCTTTGTTTAGAATCATTTTGATGCCCGGCTCACTCCCTTCAAGAAGTTCTTTGTAATCCCCAAGGTGAGGCAGCTGCCACTCTTCTGTGCCTCCCGAACAGCTAATACATACAGTTACAGGGTGACATATAATTTCTCATTCAAACTGGGATGCTCTATCCCCTGCCTTATTGTAAGCTCCTTGAGATCAGAGCACTGTCTCAGTTACCCCTGTATCTGCTGAGCCTGTGACAGCTGCCTGACATTTAGTTGGTATTTGATCAGTTTTTCAGTGAATAAATGTTGCAGTAGCTAAGTTTTCTTTGGCTTACCAATTTTTTTTGCATTATTTCAGTCATGGTAACTTTTATATTTAAGAAAAAACATTGCCATCGTATCAATTCCAATTCATAGTGACCCTATAGCACAGAGTAGAACTGCCCCATAGGGTTTCCAAGGAACGGCTGGAGGATTTGAACTGCTGACCTTTTGGCTAGCAACCACAGCTCTTAACCACTGTGCCACCAGGGCTCCAAACTTTTATAGTGGTCAAAAATTTACAAAGCATTTTCACATACATTATATACCAAATTCTCACAATCACCCTGTCTGGCATTTTTATTACCCTCATTTTCTGAACAAGGAAACAAAGATTGGGAAGTTGATTTGACCAAAACTTCTCATCTTGTAAGTAGAAGCTGGGACTCAAGCTGACTCTTCTGATGCAACACCCTTTCGTTTTTGTAAACCAAGGAACACTCTTTCTGGGCATGACTATTAACTGAAATGTCTCTTTGGAACATTCTAAGCCTCCCAGAACCACCCTTCTTCATGAATCTAAAAGCTCTCATCATTCTCATACTGTCCCACCTGGCAGGCAGAATGCCTGGCCCCTTCCCCATCTGCTACCAGTGCCCACCCACAGCACGCCATCCCTAACATTACTGATTTAAAGCAGAGATAGAGCTTTTTCTCTAACACATGTTACATGCATCTCACATACACAACTACTAGAAAGTCTGATTGGTGATTTAATTCCTTAATTTTCAAATTTTATTTTGATAAACATTTTTAAATTCAAAGACAGAGTATTGTAAAAAAACACCCATGTCCCCACAATTTGAACTAACCAATGTTGTGATTAAATTTCTATGTACTCTTTTGAGGCTTTGTTCGCAGAACACCAACTTCTTCAAAATTCATTCTTCTTGAATACACCACTTAAGGAATAAGTGCTTCTGCAGTTTGGGGATCTCTAGTAGTTAATATACGAATGACTATACATACATAAATACAAGTATGCTTAGAAGTCTATCTTAAATATGTACCAAGACGCCAATTATGAGTGGCATTCAGGGCTGAGTCCCTGCCACCCCCCTTTCCAGTATCAGCCCCTTTCATACCACATCTGAAGACAGCACAGTCATTAACCCTCTTCTTTCCTCTAAGTTCCTTTGATCTATGTTTGGCAGGCTACGTTTGGACACTGAACAAGAGGAGCCCCCATCCCATACTGGCACAGGGATATCTTGGCAGTAGTCTTCATGCAAGTATACCTACCTCTTCCCTATTATAAACTAAGAAACTCTCTAGAAATGTGAGGGTTTTGTTTTGCTTTAATGGGTTTATCAATCCATCAGAGCCTGGACAGCAACGATAACATTAAAAAAGTGTGAGAACTAGCCCACCAAGGTAATACAGTAAGTACTTTACAAGGACAAGCCTAAAATAGCAACCTTGTTATATTTAAACTCTCAAGTCTGTTTCTTAATCCCAGAACTTTAAATCAGCCCAATGCAAAACACTCCCTTTTCCCCTACCTGGCAATTTTCACCAAGCCAGGTAGTGAACAGAGAACTAGGAGCCCGTGAATCACCACAGGCCATCCCTAGACAGGGGAGGCACACACAGCGGAACAGCTATGCTCAAGTGTGGCATTCTCTCATTTTAAATAAGGAACTGACTTAACGGTGATTATCTCTGTGGAGTAGAAGTCAGAATGACTTTTGTTTTTGTATATTTTATATATTTCAGTATAGGCTGAATTTTTACAAAGAGCATGTATTTTATAATAGTAAATTTTCATTCTGCGAAAAAAAAATATGAGTAACTTTCAATTTGCCTCACATATGCGTGTAAGAACAAGTAACAACATGGTAAGAGACAGTACAAAAGAAAATCTCAGGAGAAAACAGATCCTACAGAGACCAAAGTGACCTCTCAAACAGGTGTTTCTCAAATATACCCTAACTTTTTTTGGAAGACAACACATTGCAGCTTAAAAAGAAATAATAATAATAATATAAAAATATACACAGAAATTTTTCTGCACTTCTATCCCAATGATTTCCTCTCCTTTGGGCCAGAAGGTTAATGCAGACAGGATTAGTACTTTTCCTGGCTGGAGGGGAGGCCTGAGAGCAGGCACTTTTCTCCTGCACATGAGAACGGGAGATGGTGCTGCAAGGAACACAGAAGACATTCTTAAAAAGGTCCATGAACTCTATCTTTCCCAGAGCCTGGCAAAAGAGGAGAATTAGGAAACAGCACAAAAATTTAATAGTGCTAATGAAAGTGAAATCAAAACCCAAGGTCAAGAGCAAGTGGTTGAGACTGAGCTCATGCCTTGCTAAGGTCCTGGTTAAACATGGTTTCTCCTTTCCCTGATAATAGCCCACAAGGGTCCCATCAAAAAAGCAGACCATCATATTAGGCGTGAGACTGATAGGCATCATCAGGAAAGACTGCCCAACCTGAGTTATTCTACACTGAGAAACCCTACTTCCAAAATAAGTATGTTAACTAAAGGCTTGCTGCATACTGCATAACAATATGGTAAGAGACACTAACTTTTGGGAAAGTATTTCACCTTCACTATGCTTGTTTCCTCTGCTTTGCTTTTTTTAAGAATAGCCCCCACATAGCTACCAAAGCCATTCAGTTATTATTGAAACTATTAGATGTCAGCACGTGATTAAAAAAAGTGCTGAGGTTCTGAGCAAATGATGACCAGTGTCATGCAAGCTTCTTCTTTTTGTGTCCCAACTCTCTCCAGCTCTCCAGATCATATCCATTTACAATGACTAAATGTCTGTTTCCAAAGATTGTGATTGCTTTGAAGTTATTGTGAGAAAGACATCCTTTACTGAATCTGCTCCAGAGTGCGTTAAACTTCAGCTGAAGAAACTGATTGATTCAAAGATGCCTCAGAAATCCCTGGACCGCTCCTTGGGTTGGAGTGTCAAAGGCATAATTGTTCCTGGAACAGTTTTCCTGCACTGATACATAACCCGTTGCCGTCGAGTCGATTCCTACTCATGGAGATACACTTAGGCCAACCAAGAATATGCGTATATCTACCACGCTGCAGCTCGATTTAAAAATAATACACACATACATGTGTCCTCTACACTATCCCCAGAAAACACTGAGGATTTTAATCAGCCTCCCCTTGATGCTCCCAATCACGAAAAAGTCATCGTAACCCTTCAGATCAAGTAGATGCGTTGCTTAGGTAAAAAGGGAGGCTGGGAGGGAGTGATAAACTCAGATCCATTTCTACATATCTTAGTGGTAACGACTCCTGACAGACATCCAACACATTTGCCGAACGCTAACAGAACTTCTAGTAAATGCCCACCATCAGATGCGAAAGCACTTTCTCCCCAGGAAACAAATCTTTTCCACTGAAAATTCCCAAACTCTAGACCTACCCACTTTTTACTGAACAAAAAGCGTGTGTGCCGACGAGAGGGGGTGGGAAAGAGCGTAGCAAGAATTTGCACGGCTCTTACGCCTCCTCCCTCGGAGCGCGCCCAAGTCTGCGGCCTCGGGCTCCGGGACACTTCCCCTCCCACCCGCCCAGGAGCCGCAGCTGTAAGTTGAGAGAAGCGGGCTCCGGGCCCGTCAATCAAACCAGGTCCTCCCGCCTCCCGTCTACACCTCCCCTCCCCCCCCAAAAATAAAGACAGAAAGAAAAGGAAAAGAAGGCAACTAATTTGGCAACTAGTCTTGGCGGGGGCTTCGCCTCGGACCCAGAGAGGCCGCACGCCGCGGAGTAGACGCGCCGGCGGGCGGCGGGATCGAGCAGGCGGCCTGGCAGCCGCCAGTTGCCCGGTCCTCGCAGCGCGTCCACGGCGCTCCGGCTCCCCGCACCGGTCGGCGCCCCTCCGGCCCCGCACTCCGCCAGGCCCGCGGCCCGTCGCCTTCCGGCCCGGGCCAAAGTTGCGCAAATAGCCCCACAACTGGCAAATACTCACCGGCCGCAGCAGGAACCCGGGCTGCGGAGATTTTAGGGAGTTTAAGGCAAATCGGCCGCGGGAAAGGCGGGCGGAGGCGAAGGGGCCGCGAGCTGCAGTGGCGGCGGCGCGCGACGCTCGGGCTGGGCTGCGCGGAGAGCTTCTGGCTCTGCCAGGGACTGCGCTGCAACAAAGGACTTCCGCTGCCGCACAGCCGCGCCTGCCGCACCGCACTGAGCCGGCCCCGCTTACGCGGCGACTCCGGGTCTGCCCACCAGTTCGCTGCGGCGTCCGCCAGCCTTCCCCTCCCTCTCGCCCGCCCACCCACTCCGCCGCTGGCTGCTAGGGGCACCCGCGGTCGCCTGTTTGTTGCAACAAGTTTCTGCGTCGGGCTCCGAGAAGGCTGGCGCAGCCCGCACCGCGGGGGCCGGCGCGGCGCGGCGGCGGCGGCTTGACCACCCCTCTCGCCCCTCTCCCAAGGGTAGGCTTGGGACCTCCTCCTCCTCCTGTTTGCACAGCTGGATGGGACTGGGTTCCTCACGACTCCCCAAGGGCAGGATGCTACTTCCCCACTCCGTTCCAGATGTCAGACCCCTGCCCCTCAGGACCCAGCAGCTGGTCCCTCCGTCGCGGTACGCCACCGGCGTTATGGGGGCGCCGGCACCCTCGCCCTGTCCCATCCGAGGCGGCTCCATTCGGAGTCGCCCGTTCCCTGCGCTCCCCCACCCCGCCTGCCATGGGCCTGTCCGCCTCTGGCCCTGAGTCACTTCCCCCGCCATACCCCACCCCGCCCAGCCCGCCTCCCCTCCCCGGCTCCCGCGGCTCAGCCTCCCTGGCCCCGCGCCCAGCCCCTCTCCCCGCGAATACGCGGGCGCATCCTTCCCCACCCCCACCCCAGAAATGAAAGGGCGCCCGTGCTTTTGCACACCCTGGGGAAAGTCCCTGTGTCACGCGGCTGTGCGTGGGGAGCCTGTGACGCTCAGGTTCGTCCCCACGTTTCCGCCTACAGAGTCACGACTGGGGACCGTGGCGGCAGCGCCTCGAGCGCTGGCCGACCCCCGCCCGGCCACTTGGGCCGGCGGGAGCGCACGTAAGCACGCACGCACGCAGGCACGCACGCACGAACACTCCGGTCCAGCACACCCGTTCCCCGGCTGCCAGGCGCGCGATCACGTGGGCCCGTCGCTGGGCGGCTGGCGCGGGAAGCCGCGCGAGAGCCGGCCGTGGGGTGCGTGAGCCGGCGCTGCCGCGTGCTGAGCGCGGCGCGGGAACCTGCCCCTCCCGCACGGAGGAGCCGGCCCGCCGCCGCGGCGGCATCTGGGTAAGCGACGCGGCCCAGCCCCTGTGGGCTGCTCCAGGCTCGGTCCCTCCCGCCGCGAGCCGCTCGAGGCGGCGGCCTGCAGCTACGCCGCTCGCGGGACAGATGCAAGTAGCTGGGGAGTGGGGTGTTTTTGATCCGTTGGAGATGTCAGTCAGGGCAGAGGAGGAAAAAGGCAACCACGAATGAACGCTGGGCGGAGGATGCCCCAGAGCCACCCCTCGCCGCCCGCTCTGGGCAGCAGACGGGCCCTGGAGGGGACGGCGCTCGAGGGCGCCGTAATGGAGCCCTCCCCGCTGCAGGCCAGAGTGCCACCCGGCGCGGGAAAGCTCTGCAGGCCTGCGGCGTCCCCCAGGCGGCTGCGCCGACGCCTCCTGTAAGCGGCGGGTCTCCAGGTGTAGGCTGCCAGGACGCTGCGGCCACTGTGCCCCCCTCCAGTTTGGGATTATCCAATGTCTAGAGCAGGAAGTCGTCTCAACCTCCCACCCCCCACTCATTACTTTTTTTCCAAATTATATTAGTCTCGTTCTAAACAAATCCAGTTTTTCTTTTTGAAGCTTGCAGTCATATCACCGACTTCTCTAGCGCTCATTATTTAGAGAAATCAAGCTGTTATCAGACTGCTTATGCAGCGCGTAGCTCTCTACCTGGAACTTGACAGTAGCTTTAATACACGCTGAATACATCAACGCCCGTTACCTCCCGAAGGATTAAATTTGGCTTTCATTCTGTTGAGACTCAAGTCATTCTGGTAGAGGCGTAGATTCTCTCACAGGATTATGTCAAGTGTGTAAAGTACACTTTGGAATTACAGATTTTAGAGCTGAGAAAGGCCTTAGGAAATCTAGTTCAGACCTCTTATTTACAGATGAGAATACCAGGCCTAAAGAGCATGTCGCTTGTTGGAGGTCCTACAGCACTGGCGCAGTAGACTCCAGGGCTCCAGACTCCTCGGTCATTCATTACTCTCTGTACCACACCAGGACTGCAGTGCCAACTTAACCCACTCACTGTAGAGACTATCCACCAGGTTGTTGAAAATCAGGGTTTACCAGTGTGTGATGGCTCTGGTATTTGTTTTAAGGAATGGGGTTGGCAGTGTTTTTAGGTAGGATAGGCTGCCTATAATGGACTTTCAAGCTAAAAGCCTGCCCCCCCCCCAAAAAAAAAATTAATCCCTGTTGCTCTGCAAGAATAATCAACATTTTCAACATTGGTTACTTCCTTGTGTTAAGGCATCAAAGTCCTCTAGTAATCTGGATATGTTTTAGGAAAGGGTAAACTCTGAATCAGTTATCAGACATCAGCTCCTTAATGGGGAACAGAACACTGAAGTGACAGGACATGGGATAGGTTGGTTTGGTGGCTGGGAGGTAATCAGGAACCTGGAACATCACAGGGATGGTCAGCGAGAAGGTAGGGAAGGACCCCACGTGACCTGCTGCACTTTTTGGCCAGCCGTTTATCAAATGTCTTGTTCAGGTTCAGTTGCTTTTTGTTGATTCCCTGCACTGAGCCAAGCCTTATGATAGCTCCTTTCAAAGATGAATTTTGATGCTTACCGAAAAGGAAGTGGTACTGTCACCATGTTACAAATGAGGAAACTGAGGCTCAGAGAGATTTACCTGGCTGTGGTGATGCAGGCATTTGCATTAGCACTCGAGCCTAGATCATTTGTCTCCCAAGTCCAGTCAGCGGTCTTTTGCGTTATATCTTGCTACCACTTCAAGCCAGGAAGGGGATGAGTGAATCGCCTGTGGCTGATTTATTGGCGCCTGTGGTTGCCCAGAGAGGCCGAGCAGGACTTTCAGCTGCCCTCCAGGCCTTAGAAAGTGGAGCTGTGCTGTGCGCTTCCACCCTATCTCCTGAGGGGAATGCGAAGGAGCCAGGCTGTCTAGCTAAGAGGAGGGGCCCAAGTGCCTTGGCCGTAAAATATCCTGGCAAGGGCTGTGCTGGGAAGTGTTGCATAATGCCCTCCCCACCACTGAACCAAAGTGATTTATTTAGTACTGTGATCCGTAGGTGGTACTTGACCATCTTGTTAAAGAAAAACTTGTTCATTTAGTACTAACAGGGCCAGAAAAGAGTTGGGGGCTTTATACCGTTGCAGGGTTTTTGCTTGTCTTTAAAAAAGCAGCACAGGTGCTCTTAATAAATGAGAAAGTACTTCTGTACCACTTCCTGTGCCCCCTTTCTGCTTTTTTATCCCAAATAGCATGTGAACTTCAGTCTTTTGAGGGGAACACTAAGAAAAATACTGCTTCAGATCATGGTTAGCAGCACAGGCTATGGAGTCAGACCTGGCTTTTTGATCCCCGCTTTATACCATTTGCTAGTTGCGTGTCCTAAGCTTAAATTTTTCTTCATCTGTGAAATGGAAATAACACATATGGTCACGTGAGGATTAAAAAAGATAATGCTTATAGAGCACCTAGTACAAGTCCTGCCATATAGTGTTTACTCATTATGAAGGTAGCTCTTGATAATAACTAGGACAGCTATTAAGGCTTTTGTTTATAAAACAGTTGTTAAGATTATTAAATTCTTAATTACTGAAGAGGGAGAGTGGAGGAAGAGGAAAAAAGATATTTGAAGCAAACATCAGTTTTAAGATTATTGATTGAATTTATTTATACTTCTTTCCCTTTACTAGCAAGATTTTTTTTTTTTTTTTGCCTTATTTGGAAAAAGTATAGTTTCAAGTCAGTTATTTTTGAAATTTTTCAAATTCATTTCTTCCCTGGTTAAAAATCAGTAATGATACATAGACTTTTTGTTTCTTCTGAAAAACTTTAGGCATTTCAAGCAATGGGTTTCATCAGCCTATGTGGGTAACTAACTTTGCTGGAACTTTTCCATGACACAGGAAGTATTGGTTCACTGTACCAATGAGGAGTTATATTCATTCTTATCTCTACTGTATTTTAAGTCTATACTTGCGTTGTTGTTTTCCAACTTTCTCCTGTCTTTTGAATCTCTTATTTTCTTTTTATTTTTTTTAGTGAACTAAGAAAAATCTTTTCCTTTCCTCCAGAGGGTTCTGCTTTTTTTTTAAGTTCCATCCATTAGTAATTTATACTCACCGGTGTTAACATTCTTGTTTGTCTGGTGGTGCAGCTTTATCAGGCATCACACACTGTTGGTTAGATGGGAGGTTAGAGATGTAGAAAGCTGGCTCTGTCTGCCAACAGGCAGGAGGCCCCAAAGTAACGTTTCCCTGTTCTGTTAAAGGTCTCTCGAGCGTAACTGCTCTTCCTGTGTCATCTGCCACATCTACTTGCCCACCTCTCAAACATTCTCAGTGGATAAACAGATGCCCCGAATTCTTGCAGATTGTACTTTGAACAGTATTTTCAGTTTGGAATTTCCATATCATTTTTAGATATTATGAAAATAGGTGTAACAGAGTATGAGAGTAAATACTTCTCATTCCTAAATACGTTTAAAAAGGAAGTCTGAAAATGTTGTATCCTCTCTCCCCCCATTCACCATAACCACTCCTGTAGCTTGGGAGCACTTTTGTTTCTTAATCTGGCCAAGTTTTTAGTTTATGTTACAGTTTTTGGGTTTTGCTCATTTAGTGTAATCGGTATAATTCCCATGCATTGAACACTTGTGAAATTGGTTTTTTTTCTGTGTAATTTTAAAGTGTGAAATACTGTCTTGGTTTCCTCAGTCCTCTGTTCTTATAAGCCAGTGGTTCTTAACATCATATCAGAATCACCTGGGGAGCTTTTTAAAAAAGGATCTGTGCCTCACCCCCAGCAATTGTATGGGTTAGTCTGGGGTAGGATTCGGCTGGCCATCAGTATAGCTCTGCATAGAAGGTTTTTACAGTACAGCCAGTGATAAGAGCCACTGTTCCAGGATAAAGTAATCTCTACAAACATTCTTACATTCTCTAGGTAGTCAAATGTCATGCCTTACACAGTAATGTGAAAGTACCATTAAAAAGTTAAAATCATTGTATAAGGTCTTTTTATCATGTGGTGCTTTGAATATTTCTGCTTTTACCTTTGTATTTATAACCATGAGTAGTAAGTAGCTCAAAAAAGCTGTACACATTCCTCTGACAACTGTCCTGTTTCCTTGTCTTAATGATAATTAACCATAAAGTCACAGTGGTAGGACCTACAGAGAAAACATCTAAGACCATTTGTTTTTCTACAGAAACAAATGGCCTAGTCCTTTCGTTCCTTTTTTATTGAGGATTCTTACAGCCTGAGAGAGTGAAAGGCTATGTAGTCCAGGGCATTGTTTTGGCTACCTTAGATCTAAGAGTCCAGACTAACTAATACAGTAGATTTTAAAAATAAATGAAAATCAAAATGGTGACTATCAAGCTCACTTTGAATTAAAAAAACACAGTTACCAGTATAAAGCGGTTTCATCTTACTTCACTTAGAACTAATCCAAAGTTACTGTAGTCCAGAAAGCAAATAAGGGTTTCATAGTCTCTCTTAACTATCAAAGCTAAACCTATTACAATATAAACATCACTTTGATAACAGGTAGATCTTTTTAAAGTATGGTACTCTTAAAATGTGGCTCTAGTATTTGTAAACATAACAAAATGATAAATTATTTTACCGCAGCCTTTCTCACATCTTAAAATTTTCACCAGAAATTCTCAAATGTAAGTTCTAAGATCCTTCTGTATGCATAGAAAACATTGGGCTATTCCATATACTAGAGAAAATAAAATTGATGGTCAAAGAAATGATAAACAAAGGCTCTACGTAAAGCCTAGCTTATAATTTGCAAAGTAGGTTGCATTAGAAAATGTTCTTAGTAATGCTGTAATGGAGTGGAGATATTGATGAGGTAAAATGTGGTTGTGTTGCCTTAAAACATAGAAGATTTATTATGCAAATAACTTTGAATGAACATATTGTTTTTTTAACAGATCTGAATTTGTTTCATTGTATAAACTTGATTCAACAGATTTGCAAAATCTACTGTCAATATGTATGTTAAAAGGTATAGATGGAGGTTTTGTACAAGGGCACTAAGCTTGAAGTCAAATTTAAAGTACTAGCAGCACCATTTAATACTAGTTGTCTGACTTTCCTGCCTTCTTGGAGCCTGTGGCTCTTTAACAATAAAATGGAGCTCATAATACCTGCTCTGCTACCTCATAGGATAAAAAAGATAGTGTAGGGCAGTGGTTCTCAAAGTGTGGTCCAAGGAACTCTGGAGATTCCTGAAACTCTTTCATTGGGTCTTCAAGGTTCTGCCTTTTGCAAGGCCCGGTTTTCATATTCTTTAACCAAAATAACTCATGGCAGCAGACTGAATGCAGAAGCAGATACAAGAATCCAGCCGTGTATTTTTAAGCCAGATACTGAAGAGGCTTACAAAAATGTAAAGCGATGCTAGTCTTGTCACTTTTTTTTAAACAATTTCTTTCTAGGAGAAAAAAAAATTTATGTTGGGTTTATTGTTATTTTAAATGAATTAGTAAATATTTTTAAAACTTTTCACTTTTAATTTCTAATATAAATATCAGTAAATATAACCCATATAAACAATAGCTCTTTGCAGTCCTTTTTTTATGTAAATAAATCTTGAGACAAAAACTTTTTAGAACTGTCGATAAAGAATAATGGCTGAGTAATTCTCATCAGGACAATTCTCCCATAGATAAAAACTATAAACTTGAAAAAAAAATTTTTTTTAACTACCGGAAGGCATTGCAGAGTGGCAAAAAGTAGGCAGAAACGGTAGTGAGGTCTACACTTTGAAGAAGGAAACAGGACTGTGTATGTTTCTATTTTTATGACTTATAGCCTGAGGGCACCCTGGTTGGTGACATGAGGTTATGGCTAAAAGTAGGATAATAACCTGCAGTTTTACTTGCTTAAAGAAAAGATGACAGAGTTTAGAGTGACCACATACCTGGAAAGTGAGGGGGGAAATCCTACAAAGGACCTGTGGGTACCCCAAATACTGAGAATAATCTCTGCTCAAATCTCTTTTCAACTCCTGGCTGAACTACACACGTGTGGAACACCCTCAAAGAGGGCAGCTAAGGCTTAAAAAAAAAAAAAAGGAACAGAGATTTCAGCTGCTGCCCACTGCAGGGGTGGGGGTGGGGGGTAGAACTTCAAGTTTTAAGTCCAATCAAGTTAATTGTATGCTTAAAAGAAAAGAAATCAACAATCTTTAGAGGAATTTTACAGAATCTAGAGTCTTTATTAATCACAATGTCTAGGATATAAGCCAAAATTACTAGACATATGAAAAAACAGGAAACCATCACCCTAATCAATGGAGACTGACACCAAGATGATCCAGAGGTTGGATTTAGAGAATACTTAAAGCGACTACTGTAACAGTGCTCAGAAATGTAAAGCAAAAGAAGCATGTAGTACGTAAACAAATGGAAACTCTCAGCAGAGAAAAAAATTTTTAAAGAATGAAACGGAAATTTTAGAACTGAAAATACACTACCTGAAATAAAAAATATCACTGAATGGGTTTAACAACAGATTAGAAATAATGGAAGAGTGAACTTTAAGATTAATAGAAATTATTGAATCTGAAGAAGAGAAATTAATGTATATGAAAATTCTCCATAAATGTCATGTTATGTCAGAGATTATTACTCCAGGTTTCTTTCCTTTTTTTTTTTTTTTTCAAAGCCTAAACTCATCTTCTCTCTGCAAATAGATGGACTTCAGATTTTGTAAATCAGTCAGTACCATCTAAAAGAGTACTCACAAATTCCCTCTCCCCACCTCAGCCATCTCCTTTTCATTATCAGAAAAGCTGCTGCACTTACACTTACGATTGCATCCCTTTTAGCTTTTCTTCCTAGGCTCTGCTCCCCTTCAGCCTAAAAGTCTCCCTTTGATCTGCAGTACCCTCAATGTCCTATTTTATCTGTGCCTTCCCTTCATGACCTTTGCTTCTAAAAACCCCTTGCAGTCAGATATTTTGCCCTCATTATATTCCTGAGCTGTTGTCAGAGGTCTCCAGAAACTTCTTATTCACCACAATTGAGCGTGTTTGCAATGGGCCTCATTCCTGTGTTTCTCTGTAGCATTTTATACCATCTTTGCCTCCTCCCAAGTTCTTGCCTGCCTTCCTTTCTCTTGCCCTCAAGTGGCAGTGTTTTCTGATGTCTCCTGTTTTCTCTTACTGTGTCTTTTCTGTGTTTTCCAATGATTCATTCTTAGCTTTTTTTCCCACTCATTTCGCTCTATAGTCCCATCCATTCTTTGTGACTTTATCATTTCAGAGGCCTCTTCTCTCTCCAACCCTTCCCTCTCTAGATCCCCAATCCTGTATATTGCTTTCAATGATCACTAAACATTTCTGTGTAAGTGTCCGGGGGATAGACATCTCAAACTCGCTACGTCCAAAATAGAACTTCTGTCTACCAAGCCAGTTTCTGTGCCTCTTTTCTGGCATTTTGGGACCCTACCTTTATAGCAACACCTAGCACAGGGCAGTTTCTCTGCAAATATGAGTTGAAGGAATGAATGGATTCTTCCATATGAGTAGGTTGGAATTCTGAGACTCACCTTTGACTTTATCTCTGTAGCTGATCATACCCATCTGCTACCAAGTCACGTGAGTTCTACATCTGGTGTATTTCTTGCAGCTCCTCCTTCATTCCCACTGTCATTACTTGAATATTGCAGTAGCCCCCTTGTTGGTCTTTCTCCATACCTTTCCCTTGCTGATCTTCTTAATATATTGCTGCTATAGTAATCTTGAATCACAGCCCTATGATCTGGGGTTGGTGGTGATGATGATAACTTGTATTTATTGAACAAGTTATCCCCCACTGTTCTAAGTGCTTTTGTGTACATTATCTTATTAACTCCATAGGACAACCCATAAAGTAGTTACTTGATAAATGAAGAAACTGAGACCCAGAGAGTTAAGTATCTTGTTAAGATCACACAGCTAGTAAGTGGTAGAGCTGGAATTTAAATCCAGAGTCTGAGCTATAACTACTATTGCTATTCTCCCTCCCATAAAATAAGTAATTATCATGCTGTTCTTACTGAAACGTCTTACATAGTTCTCAATTCTGAACAGAACTAGAGGAACTTCTAGTCTTACATTCAGTACCCTCTGTGAGCTAACCCCATCTCATTATTTCCTTCTTCTTTTGTTTTTATTCCATGCCAAACTGGATAGTTCTATTACCTATATATTTATACTCCTCCCTATACTTTTACTCATTCTATTTTTTCTGCCTGGAAGCTGTGCTCATTTTCTGCCTTTTCATCTAAGTCCGTGCAAATGCCTTTTTTTCCGCTGGGTCACCTGTTATTTATTTCCCCCTCAGTGTGTTCTCTGAACTGCTTTTATGGCACTTATCACTTTTGACTTCATATTGTAATTACTATGTTTTATCTCCCCTATTAGCCTGTAATCTTCTTGAGTGCAGGACCTGTGTCTGATTTTTTTTTCCTATCCCTGTGCTTTGCACAATGCATGCTTTCAAGTATTTTTTCTTTATTAAATTTCTCTCAAAAATGTTGAATAAGTGAAGAATCACTGTTACTCATAGACCATTAACCACGAGATTCTTATATGTACAACTTCTTTAGTCTGCCGTTTCTCATTTCTATAAGGCTCAATGATTCATTATACTAATGGATTACTACATATAGGAAGAACTGGAGAAAATGTTCATGATCTGAGGGATGGTTGGTTGGTTGTTTTTTGAGACAATTTGTAAGGCTAATTTAAGGTACTTCCATTTGAGCTATTTCACTGATTCTAAGATACTTTTTTTATATACTGAAATTTCTGTTAGAGTTTTATTTTGTATTTTTAATCTCCCTGTAAATTGATGGTGTTAGAATTCAGAGAGTGTGGTAAATACAGTAAGTAGTGATCTCTTAGTTAAATGGCCTCTTGGAACAATACCCACAATTTGGGTTTTTGTTTATATTCTTAGAACATGGGATCAATTCTCTGTAGATTTTGTTCTTATTATTCTTATTTTAGTGCTGCTTGAAAGCTGCTAAAGGGGGATGGTAAGGGTCAGAGTTTTGTTTTAATTGGAGGAGGGTGGGGAAGCTATTATGTTTGAATATATAGGGTTCTTAAAAGTAATGAATGAATGTAGAGTTTTAAAAGAAGACAAGTTGCAAGATTCCTAAAGTATAATATTAATTATATAAAGTTGTTAAACATGCAGAAGGATACTATACTTTGTTTAGGGATATATGCATATGCAGAAAGAATGTGATGATGTACAAGGGAATCATAAAACCAAATTCAGGATGGTGGTTGTCTTTGGAGGCAGGGTGAGTGGGAGGACAGAATGAGGGAGACAGGCCAAGGGGTTTCCACTATGTTTGTAATATTGACTTTCTGTGCTGAATAGTGGTTGGGTGGGTGGGGGTTTGTTACATTGTTCTCTGTACCTATGTGTCTGAAATATTTCATAATTTTAAAAATGAAGAGGGAAAAGGGGGTATATGTAGGTATGTATTTATGATATTAAACTTCAATAAAAAGGTTTTAAAAGTTCAAACAGTATAGTTCCCCATTCGCCCTTGACCACCTACTCCCCAGCTGTCCTCCCAGAAGTGAACATTTTAGTGGTTTCTTTGAATCTTTCCAGAGGTATGTACATAAACAATTCCTCCCCCACCTTTTAAAAAAAATAACTGTTCCTTTTACATAAATAATAGTCTTCTCTATACAATTTCACACTTTGCTTTTTTCTCTTAATAATATATCTTGGAGATGAGGAACAATCAGTACATCAAATATGCAGGTTTTAATAAAAAATAGATTTAGCATTTTTATCAGTAATAATTACTATTATCTTCACCAACTATATTCTAGACTTCACCCACTAATAAGCATGATGTTTTGATGTCTCACATTTGCTTAGCCAGCAGGAAACCCAGATTTCTCCTTGATTCCAAATATTCCTGAGGCTTCCCAGAGGTGCCTTTATCTGTAACCTGACTGTTCTGTAGCTTCTTCCAGTTTGTGGGTGCTATGTAAGGTCATGTTCCCTCTGGGAGTTGGGGAGGGAAGAAATTTGGGTCTGGAGCCAGAGTGCACGGGTTTGAATCCCCTGCTCTGCGGTGTCACCTTGGGTAAATTACTTATCTGTGCTGATTGAGTTTCTTCATCTGTAAAATGCATTTAATATTCTCTTTCAAGTAGGATTGTATTGAGAGTTAAATGAGTGAACAGTGCCTGGTACATCCCAAGCCAAACTCACTGCCATCAAGTGGATTCTGACTCATAGTGACCCGTAGGACAGAGTAGAGCTGCCTCACAGGGTTTCCAAGGCTGTGATCTTTATGGAAGCAGACTACCACGTCTTTTTCCTGTGGAGCGGCTGGTGGGTTCGAACCGCTGACCTTTCCAGTTAGCAGCTGAGCACTTAAGCACTGGGTCACCAGGGCTCCTTGCCTGATACATATTAAGCACTATAAAGTATTAGTATAGCTATTTTTATTATGTAATGGATCACTCAGCTGTCTGCTGCTCAAGCTACTGCCCATCTCCAGACAGCTGATCTCCTTAGACTTTGGTCTCTCTGGCAAGTAAGGAAGCCTCGCTGTCTTTTCAGGATCTGCTCTTTCATAGGAGGTTCTCCCAGCCACCCCGCAATGCCCTTTATACCACAGCCACCTTCTCCTTCAAGCACCAGGGCTCTCTGCACAGTTAGGGTGGGGAAGGTGGGGAAGTACAGCCTCCTACCTGCCTGGAATCATGGCACTCTTCAATGTCCAGGCCTTGCTGCTCCATTGGCGGCTCAACCAGAATTCTTCTGCACGTTCTTGCCTATGCATGACCTTCCCCCCTCCCCGAAACCCAGTTGTCCCATCCTGCATTCAGCTTACTTTGGAGACCTCCATGTTTGTACGTGTCTGAAGCTAGTTAAGATCAGGACTCAGGTTCTTTTCCATAAGGCTCCTGAGCCCCCATGTAAATCAGGGGCGTTGGCTTGGCATCTATTTTAAGGGTTCCTGAACTTACTGTGACTGCTAAGTTCCCCAAACATTCTGTGATAGTTTGCAGGCCAGGGCCCCTCCCATGAGCACACAGGATCCCTAGGGAGTAGTGACAGCTGTAGCCCAGCCAGGGCACCCTGTTACATTGTTAACATTTATAGCTAACATTTGAATTGTAGTTTGCAAGTTTACAATGTGCTTTTCACGTAAGTAAGCTCATTTTAACTTCAAGGTAGAGATCAGTATCTCCTTCCCATTTTTCCAGAGAGAAAACAGATGAGAAATGTTGTAGTCATATAGCTAGAAAAGGGCAGGCCCTCCTTTTGTTCCTGTGTCTCTCATACCAAGCTCTCTCTTACCAGGTGAAGAAAGGTCATTTTATGGTCAGCGAAGTTTGTGGTAACTGCGGCATTTAACATTAACTAGGTTTGGGGTAAAATTAACAGTACTGCAAACTATTAGATATAATTGCATTTAAATTTAGGTCTCCTTGGTTTTTTTTTTTTTTTTTGCTACTTTATAGGTTTATGTGAACTGCAGCCAAATTGAAACAAAACTAAACAAACAAAAAAACCTCTATTGTTCTTTTTCACAGAGCCACAATGGACACTGCTAGCCATAGCCTTGTCCTTCTGCAGCAACTGAACATGCAGCGAGAATTTGGTTTTCTGTGTGATTGCACCGTTGCCATTGGAGATGTTTACTTCAAAGCCCACAGAGCAGTGCTGGCTGCTTTTTCTAACTATTTCAAGATGATATTTATTCACCAAACAAGGTAAGGATATGTTTTTGTAAATCAGAAGAATTTTTGATATTGCGATATGTATGAGCCCATTATAACATCATTTTGGGGATTTTTTGTTGTTATAGATCAATTTAAGAAATAAAAAAAATTATAATTATTTTTTGGCACATCTGTAAAGAAACATTTGAGTGTACAGGATCCATAGTGGAAGATAAGAATGATAATAATAATAGCTAAAGTTTTTTTTAAAGTGTATTAAAGGTCTATTACCCAAGCACTGAGTATTTACCCTATAATGTAAATACTACTGTTACCCCTATTTTAGAGAAAAGGAAACTGAGACTGAGTTGTTAAGTAACTTACCCATGCAGGATTGTACAGCTAATAAGTTGGACTCAAATGCAGATCTGTCTAAAGCTAAAGGTCTGTGGGCTTAATCATTAAGTTGTTGACTTCTCTTCCATACTACTTCTGTAGCAAGGTTTCAGTGTCATAATTCTGGACACCTTACATTCCATAGTAGAGCTCAAAAGTCATTTTGTTTCAGCTATTCCCTCAAAAAGTTTTTTATTTGATTTTTTGAAATTGGGTTACCCCCACACGGTGGGTATGTAGGGAGAGCAGGAAACTGGTATTCAGATTCTGAGCTTTTGGTGAAGAGCCTTTTAATTCATACTAGGTTAAAAGTGACAGAAAACCATATGTTTTCTTTAAACGGCCTTAATGAAATAACTGGGAGTCTAGCCTCCATTATGTGTGTGTGTGTGTGTGTGTATATATATATATACACACACATACATGTACAAATGTGTGTGTGTGTGTGTATATATATATATGTAAACATTCATTAAAATATTTATGAAGCACTTGAGTGCTGGGCACTGTGCTAGAGCCCAGAAACAGGTAAGTTATACTCCCTGCCCCCAAGAAATTCATCATTTAGTAGAGAGTTAATACATGTAAAATAAATAATTGCAATGTAGTTTACCTCTCTGTGTCTCCGTTTCCTTGACTGTAAAATGGATATTGTGAAAATTAAATTTAAATGCCTAAAACAGAACTTTGTGCCATTAGCTGATGCTATTATTAATAATTAATAAAAACCCAACTCAGCGACTGGACAGGATAGACTAGAACTGCCCCATAAGGTTTCCAAGGAGTAGCTGGTGGATTTCAACAGCTGACCTTTTGGTTAGTAGTTGACCTCTTAACCACTGCGCCACTAGGGTTCCACTAATAATGACTAGAAGTCCATAATAGAAGTAGGTACAATGTAGACTAGGGTGTTAGCAGCCCTATTTAGAGAGCCTGAAGGATCAAGAGGAGTTTTCCAGATGTTGTAGAGGAGAGCAAGAGTGTGCATAGCAGGTAAAGGGGGAAAAATTCATGAAAACCTATACAGATATAAACCAGGACAGCACATTCAGAAAACTGAGCAGACCAGCATGATTGGAATGTGTGGCACAAAGAGGAGAGTTAGGGTGAGGGTAGGGGCCACTGGTCCTGGGTGACCTTTTTTGCTATGCCAAAGAATTTCCTCTCTGACCTGTCAATGTAGACTACCTTCACCTTATTAGAAACACTACCTTCAGATCAGTCTCCTCTGAGAGCAGCCCTCAGTGTACCTGTTGTGTGCCAGGCATAATGCAAAACTAAATCCAGGAGATATACAGGTGACAGGTCTGCTGTGTGATTTCTTTCTATTAAGCATCTGAAAGTTCTCAGTACAGAATTCTGTGCTGATACAAAACCCCTACCACAGACCATGTCAGTGTGTGTGTGGTAGGGTGGTGTCAGAGCTAAGAGTGGACTCCAAGGGAGGACGAGGGAATCCTGAGATGTCAGGACTAAAGAAGGGGAGGGCCAGCATACTGACACCCAGTGCACGCTGAGGCACTGACACACAGACTTCTGCTTCAGGGAAGGTAAGTCCATTGACCAGCTCATTGCTCTTGACATCTAATATTTCCCTTCGATTGTCTCTATCATAATGTTTCAGGGCGTTTCATGATTTCTTGTTACACAGTCATTCCTATCTATTACCCAAATTCTAGATTCCTATGTAAAAATTGGGCTTGGGGTTATTTTAGAACTGTTCAAAGTTACAGGTGTAGTCATTTGTGATTTAAAGAATAGATATGTTAGCATCTTTTGGAAGCTAAAATAATGTTAGTGTAATTTAAATTCTAAGTATTACCAATTTCTTTAGGAGCAAGTTACCTGTTTTATTCCTTTCTCTACTCCCTGGCACTTAGCATAGTCCATGGCACTTAGCATAGTCCATGGCACTTAGCATAGTCCATGGCACTTAGCATAGTCCATGGCACTTAGGAGGCACTTGATAAATGTTGAACTAACCAGAATATCTGTCTATATTTTCTAACTTTCTGCTAGATTCCTCATAGTAGATTGAATACAGGAATTGCTGTTACTGGGCCATAAAATAAACATTTAAGCTTTCATTCTTATGTTTCATCCAGGCAGACTGCTAAGTTTGAACTTCTTAGGAAGGAATTACTGTAGCCTAAAATTAGATGTGTTAACTAAAAAGCCAACTAGGTTGTGTTTCATTTTGTGTGGGTCTGTTTTTTGTTTTTAACAGTGAATGCATAAAAATACAACCAACTGACATCCAACCCGACATATTCAGCTATTTGTTGCACATTATGTATACGGGGAAAGGGCCAAAACAGATTGTGGATCATAGTCGTTTGGAGGAAGGGATTCGATTTCTTCACGCTGACTACCTCTCTCATATCGCGACTGAGATGAATCAGGTATTCTCACCAGAGACTGTACAGTCCTCAAATCTGTATGGCATTCAGATCTCAACGACCCAAAAAACAGCTGTCAAACATGGGCTGGAGGTCAAAGAAGCTCCTCCCAGTAACAGTGGAAACAGAGCTGCTGCCCAGAGTGACCACCCCCAGTTGCAGCTCTCTCTTGCAATTGGGCTGGACGATGGCACTGCAGACCAGCAGAGGGCCCATCCTGCGGCCCAGGCCTTGGAGGAGCACCAGAAGCCCCCAGTGTCTGTCAAGCAGGAGAGATGTGACCCAGAATCTGTGATCTCCCAGAGTCACACCTCACCCTCTTCAGAGGTGACAGGCCCCACTTTCACCGAAAGCAGTATCAAAATACACTTATGCCATTATTGTGGGGAACGTTTTGATTCCCGTAATAACCTCAGGCAACACCTCCATACACACGTGTCTGGATCCCTCCCATTTGGTGTCCCAGCCTCCATTCTGGAAAGTAATGACCTTGGTGAAGTACATCCCCTCAGTGAAAATAGCGAGGTTCCTGAATGCCCCAGGCTCAGCTCCTTCATTGTCAAGGAGAATGAACAGCAGCCTGACCACTCAAACCGAGGCACCACAGAGCCTTTGCAGATCAGTCAAGTGTCTTTGATCTCCAAAGACACGGAGCCAGTAGAATTAAACTGTAATTTTTCTTTTTCAAGGAAAAGAAAAATCAGCTGTACCATCTGTGGTCATAAATTTCTCCGAAAGAGCCAATTGCTGGAACACATGTATACACACAAAGGTAAATCTTACAGATACAACCAGTGCCAAAGGTTTGGTAATGCACTGGCCCAGAGATTTCAGCCATGTTGCGACAGCTGGTCTGATGTCCCCGTGAAAAGCTCTCGCTTGTCGCAAGACCACTTAGACTCGTCTTGTGCCTTACAGCCGGAGCTCACACAAGAAAATGTGGATACTATCCTAGTTGAATAGCAGCTTCTTCAGAATTTTTATACCAGTTCTGAAAAAGCAAATTCACATGGCATTTTTTAATTCATAAATTATTTTCCTCAAGTTCTATTGACTTTTTTTTCTTTTGTACCATTTACCCGTAGTTTTAAAATTGTATATATTAGATCTTATTATGACATATTAATACATGGTTATTAAAATGTAATCTTCAGTTAGGGCTGCAAACTTTCCATAAGTTAAATCACAATTTAGAAATGACTGTAGAAATATGAAAACTTTAGAGTGAATAATTATAGAATTTCTACAGTATTCTGGATTATAGAGCCAGTAAAATCAAACAATATATAAGTAAATGAAATCTGTTTTAAAGAATATTCCAGATGACCACTTTTGACTATTTCACATGAATTAAGCCCCTATAAAGGATTATTTCAAAATATTTTCTGCCATTAAGGAAATTAATAGTTATTTTAATGCATACCAAGTCATGCATAACTTTAAGATTACCTTTTACTTACTAGCTCTGTAACATACGACATTTCTCAGCATTGCGCATACCTCATTTTTAATGAAAAAATAAAGGGAAAAGGGTCAGAGAGACATAAAAAATTTAGAGAGAGAACAGTAGGCTACACTGGCACAGAGAAGCACACAGAGAGGAAGGTTCACATAGACCTGCACTGACTGACACCCCAGCCTTGTCACCTTAGAGTGTTTTCTTAAAGACCTTAAAGCAGTTTGAGATTTTTACCACCACAGGTTTATATGAGTTTAAAGAGGATAATGATACAATACAAATCATCTTTCTACCCTCAGTGTCAGAGGATTTTCAAGGTAGCCTGGGTTGATGTTAATTTTCTAAAAATGGCTTGAAGAAATAAGTTTTCACTTTTTTCGGGCTCTCAAGCCAGCAGATTGGACACATTCAGTGTTCTAGAACCATGTTTAAAACCATCATTATAGATTTCCCTCTGTGAGTAAACTTAACTCCCTTTTATAATGGTGGAACTTACAGAGCTAAAGAAGAAAAGCTAAAGTTGATGGAATGATAAATTATCTTTCTCTTTTCTTCCGGGAAATAGCTGGTCTAACTCCACCACAAAGAATGGATCTAAATTGTTCCTGAAATTTTTTAATTTCAAATACTAGGCACAGCCGACAAAAGACAGGCTCCAAAATAACCTCATCTTTTTTGTATCTTGCCCTGCTGTTAAATTCTAAGTCTCACAAATATTTTAATAAATCTAATAAATTGGTCTGTGAGGTTTAGAATTTAACCACTTGTAAAAACTCTTGGTGTGCACTCCTGACTGAACGCTTCTGAGGACGCTTCCTGACATACTCAACAGCATCAGTGTTCAGTCAGGAGTGCACTCAAAGAGCAGCACAGCTAGTTCTAGGGATGCAAAGGTTTTCTCTGGGTAAACAGTGAGTTTTGGTGAATTACAGAGTGATGTGAGGGGAACTTTGGAGAGCAGGTTAGCAGTTGAGTTTCTGCCTTAAAAAAAGTGAGCAAAGCCTTCTAGGGTGGAGATTGATGTGTGTGGAGAGCAAAAACAGCTAGCTGGGGATATAGGATCAGATTTGTTGAGGTGGTTAAAACAAATGTGTCAGAACTTCATCCAGCCTTAAGCTTTTTTCTACCAAATCATTGAAGCAATTATTCAAACTCATACTGCCCTCGAAGATTTCATCTCATATGTGTCTGTGCCACACTTGATTACTTAGGAGATCGTACTCCAGATGCAGTTGACATTAACTGTCACCAACGCCTCTGTTTTGTGCCAAAGTGATTTTGTCGGATTAGATTAAATATCAGCTCAAAGTACCTTAAAAGAAACTTGGATTACAAAAATGTATACAATAAAAAAGGCCCAGTAAAGAAATCTTCAAAATACAGGTACACAAATATTAACACTGATGTCATGTATCTTAGGCTATTCAGGATAAACTCACTAGCCACCTTCAAGTAAAATTTTATTGTTCTCATTCAGATAACAATTTTCCTGGTTTTCCTCTTAGATATTTTTTCCTACTTGCCCAGTCATTAGTCCTTGACATGGGAAATGTGTAGCTAATGGGTGGGAATTAGGGACGTATAAAGGTTGGGGGGTACAGCAGCAATTCAGGGCAGAGTCTAGAGAAATGGTAAGATTTGCTGTGGCCACTTGGCCATGATGAAAACTAATTTCAAGCAATAGTATATCTATGTGTGTTCGCAGTTAAGAAAAGAGTGATTAACTGTGTTTTTATTCTTATTCATGTGCTTCCTTTTAATGTTAGGAATTCAAAGCAAATGTTCTTTCCTTAATCTTATAACATTCTGTTTCAGGAAGTAGAAGAATGTTAACTTCATTTTGCAAAAAAAAAAAAAAAAAAACCCAAAAGCTTGGCTCCAAAGAGCCAAAGAGCAAGTGAATAGGGGTATGAGGACTGAACCCAGTTTTATTTTTTCATTTATTCAACGGGTATTTTTAAAAATACCTTTCACAGGCCTAAGACTGTGCCCTGAGTCTATTTTTTTAAGATATGATTCCTCACTAAGAAAATCTACTGTGTCTAAATAAATTTCTTCCAGCTAAACTCCTTGATTTAGACTAAATCATCTGCAAAATGGAGCTATAATCTTAGCCAGTATCTTAATAATGTAATGTGGTTTGCATGATGATTACCAAGCTTGTGAAAACTGGCAATGCTATGTGCACTTTCATCAATGTAGCAAGCAAATATTAAACAGACATTTTCCTCTTGGATCAGCTTAAAATTTTCCTTATGTTCCTGATCCCACATAGAGTTGTTTTCTGGAGAAAAACAGACTATTTGAGTATTTGTCTTTATTGGCATATTGTCAGAACTCAGTATCTGATAAGTACAGTCTGTCTTATAAGAAAACCAAAATTCTTGATTTATGACTCTTGATGGTGTTATGCCTTGCTCTGACGTTGATTCCAGATTTGTAAAGTAGGTATAAGAAATACCTACCTCACAGGGGTGTTGTGAGGATTTGTTTTAAAATTGTGTTAAGTTCTCTGAGTTATTATTGGTAAAATCAGCCGTATAAAGAAAACTACATTTATTCTGTAGCTAAACCTATTAACTTCAGTATTCCAGCCTATAAATCCTAGAACATCTTAGAAGCAGCCATGCACTATTTAATAATCAATAACTAATTGACAGAGCTCATTTTTACTTTGTGTATATACCCTAGAAACAGCAATGTTGCCAGAATTCTACTCTACCTTAGCTTAATCATCAGTGTTTCTCTTCTGCCTTCAGTGAGGTTATCTGAACAATGGATAGGGACAGGAAGTGGAGCAGGGATAATAACAGTAAGTCATTATGTTCTTTTTTTAGTATTGAAAAAGCCTTCATTTAAAACTGAGGGACATTATACTAATCATGGAAACAGTTTGGCAAATGTATAATTCCATTAAAGATTGTGTGCACAGGCGAATTCTTGACGTAACTCAAACCCTTAATGATAAGTATCAGTTTTTTGTAGTAATTGAGGTAAAAATAGGCCATGTTAAGAGTTCTCCTAATGTAGCTTTGTCTTTGTATGTTTTAAACTACATGTAGCTCTATGGTATTTTATTGTAGTTAATTTAAAAATTCTTAAGAGTGAAATTTGTGATTATTTTCTGCTGTAATTCTGTGTTTGTATGGTTGGACTCTTTGAAAACTGGTGAGGTTACACAATCCCCAAGCCTGGATGTCTTAAATACAAGAAGTTACAGACTGTGATTTTTGTCTTCAAGACTTGGAAGACTCCATTTTCTTCAGCATGTATCTGTGCCACACTTGGTTACTTAGTAGACATTACCAGGTACAATTGATATTGTCAGCAACATCTCTGTTTTGTGCCAAAGTGATTTTGTCAGATTAGAATAAGTATCAACTCAAAGTACTTTAAAAGAAATCTGGATTACAAAAATATATGTAATAAAAAAAGGTCCATTGAAGAAATCTTCAAAATATAAGTAACACATAGCAAATACAGTAGACTGAAATCAACAGTACGTTGTATGGTTAAACTCTTCCACCTGATGAACTGTGAATTTGCTCCAGAAAACATTCCTTTAGAAAGTTTTGTATCCTCTGGTTAGAATGAAAACAGTGGATTTTGTGTATTTTATCATGACAAATAAACTAATGTGACTTGATTATAAAGAAAACCTTTTATTAGCTCAGCTTATAGATTGTGTTCTTATTTTACAGCAGTGTCTGCCAAACCTTGTCTCCCTAGTGTTGAGGTAAGTAATCTGTGTGCTGGGTAGCATTTTGAATGTTGTAATGCAAAATGCACCTCTGAGCACATTTCTTATCACCATAATCTGTATTAATAGAAAATTGATGTCCTAATCAAATGCTTTCCAATTACTATCTCTAGAAAGAAAGGTAATATGTAGGCATTGCCTGGATGTTTCTGCTTTGCTTTCTCTTTTCTTTGTTTATTCCCTATTTCTTCCCCTCCCACCTTGACCTCAGAAACGTAATATAGAGCAGTGGTTCTCAACGTGGACAATTTGCCCTCCTTTCACCTCTGAACCCTCCTCTCCATACCATCCTGTCAGGGACATTTAGCAGGGTAGAGATGCTTTTGGTTGTCCCAACTTGAGGGGTGGGATGGGGGTTACTACTGGCATCTAGTGGGTAGAGGCGAGGGGCGTTGCAAAAGATAATACAATGCAGAGAACTGCCTCCCAAAGAATTAACCAGCCCAAAATGTCACCAGTGCTGAAGTTGAGCAACCCTGGTCTAGAAGGTTAAAATTAGTTTTGTGATAGTTGTCAAGAGTTAAAGGATACAAGGAAAGTAAATTTAGAGATTTCTGCCCCAGTTTCTTTGAAGTTCATACGGTTCTGATAGAATATGAGATGTGTTAATTCAGAATTATATTCTACTTATTTTTTGGGTATCCTTTAAGCCTTTAAAAGATAAAAAATGTAATTATTAAAAAGCACAGATAAACTGAACAGCAAGATAGTTTTAAATCTATTCATATAATTTTTGAACTAAATAATTATGTCTCTAAAGAGGACTCTTCATGAAATAAAATGTGACCGTAGGTTATTTTTATATGAGGTAGATTTTTAATATGGCCAAAAGGTGGCACCAATGTACCTTTAAAAACTGGATTTTACGTTATGTTCAAATTTGGCATCACTATTTGCTTAATTCATTGTTTATTTACTGCTTAACTCCTCTTAGATCCTGGTTTCTTTTATAGAGTCATGATTAATGGGAATTTTCGTAGAATTCCGTTAATACTTCAGTGCTGCCTACATCTTCACGTCCCTCCTTGATCAAGATGCTCCCAATTTATATGTAAATATAGCTTTAGATAACTTTTTAAAATAGAACATTTACCGTGATTGTTAAATTGAGCATTTCTTAGGATCCAGGTTATTAACAGCAAGGTCGTGGAGGTTTGGTCCCAGTCATATTGGCTTTTCTAATCAAGCAGTCCAAACTCAGTTTTTGATGCTCTGCCTCGTCAAGAGTTAAATCCATGAGTAAATACTCCTGCACTTGTTTCTTGCCTCTTGTTTCTTTTTTTTATCAGCAGCCTGTCAGGTAAGCCGCTTTTTTTTTTTTGAAATTACTTTCTCTTTCAACTGTGGTTCAACAACTGATTTTATAAGCTGATGTTCTTTCTTCCCTCACTTCCTTCCAACCAGTTCCATTATCTGAGTAAGCTTAACTTGTTGCTGCCGAGTCGATCCTGACTCATAGTGACCCTATAGGACATAGTAGAACTACCTCATAGGGTTTCCAGGGAGCAGCTGGTGGATTTAAACTGCTGACCTTTTGGTTAGCAGCTGTAGCTCTTAGTCACTGTGCCACCAGGGCTCCTGAGTAAGCTTAGACCTCCTTTATGTTTTACATAGCTCTCTTACCTTCAGCTTTTCTTGTTTTCCAATGCTGAGTGAACACAGTCTGCGTTCCAGTTTTTTCCCGTCATTTCTGCTTGCAACATTATTACTAATTTTCTTCTAGGACTTAATGTCTAATCACTAAATATTCTATTAAGTTTATTTCATAACTGATTAGCCAGTTTGGAGAATGAGTCCACTTTCCCTCAGATACATTCTCTTCCAATGTTTATACAATGTTGCAAGTTTTTTTAAAAATTGAAACAACCTGGTGATATTGTATCAAGATAATGGAAATAAAGTATTTTCCCTTAAGCTATTAGAAAATTATGGTGTCCTTTCATGTCAGAAGTCTGGGGAATGGCAGTGCTCCCTGAGGGGTGTTCTGTATGGCTGCACTGGTGCCTGCTGAGAACCTTGTGGAGGAAGGAGGCCTGAGAAGGTAGCCTTTACCAGCTGTAGTAGTCACTCCTTGTCTGGTCTATGTTATTAGTTTTAGGAAGGTCTGTGTCAGATTTGTGTGGGCCAAACAGGCCTTTGAGGAATAAGATCCCATGAATTTAGTTCTGCCACATTCTTCTGTAGTGGATACCATTCGGTGCAAACCATATGTAGGTAAGCATTTAATTAAAACAAAAAAAAATTTTTTTTTTTTGTAACTAGCATTTGTAATAACTGCCTTATAGGGAGGAAAATCTAAAAGCCTATGGTAGTTAGTTTTTTAGAGAAAATAAAGACACACCTGTTACATTTTAAAAGAGAAAATATAACATTTGCAAAGGTAAGGGGAAAGGTTTTAAAATACAGACTCAGAGATTCTAGGGGAATGAGTCTCAAAAGTTTTCTCACGGAGCCAATTCTCATTTCCCAGCATTACTCTCCCTTCACATAATCAGTGGCCCCCGTTCCCTCCTTCTGTCACAGAATTTTTAAAGTGCGGAAGCAAAGGAACATACGGGAAAGATTCCTTTTCCATTTAATCACGTCCTACGTCATTGTTAACATCACCAGGGTTTTGCAGATCTCTCAAACTTCAGTGGCTTCACTTAGAGCCAGTGTATGGCCATATGGATCGTGCACAGCACAACACTAGGGGGCGCCAATCATCAAATGAATGCTGCCCTTAGGGTTGGGCTGTGCGGAGTTTGCACAGGTAGGCCTGGCAGCCCTGCCTTTCCTTCTGGTTTAAATGTTCAGATTAAGAACCCTTTATTTTGAATTTCTGTAGCACGTAGCAGTTCTCACTGGTACAATCAGGAAATTAAAGTACAAAAAATAACACAACCCCCCCCCCCACCCCGAACCCATTACTATCAAGTCGCCCCTAAAGGACAGAGTGGAACTGCCCCGTGGGGTTTCCAAGCCTGTAAGTGTTTACAGAAGCAGACTGCCACGTCTTTCTCCCACAGAGCGCTCAGCTGCTAACCAAAAAGTCAGAGGTTTGAACCTACCAGTTGCTCTGCAGGAGAAACTATGGTATCAAACACAATGATTTCAGAATAAGACATAAAATTAACATGCCCTAAGTGACATGACTATATGTATTTGCCAAAATTTGTAGAACTGTGTGCTTAAAAGGGTGAATTTTATAGTATGTAAGTTATACACTAATTTAAAAAGTAAATAATGCCCCCAATATAAATATAAAAAAGTTATAGACCTTAGTGAGCCATAACGCTTGTCATTTTTCACTGTTAATCGTTCCGCAGGCTAGGAAAAACACTGACCAGACATATATAATAGGGTATAGGGGAGACCCATAAAATTAAAAATATAGTTACAAGCAAATTTGCTCTTAAATCAGGCAAATTAATGATAAGGCTGTTTATGGAACATTTGGATAAAATATTAGAATGTCAGGCTGACTTTTTTTTTTGTTGTTGTTGTTGTTACCTGAATTGTGTAGTGACCAATCATTCTGGCATTCTATACATCTCGGCCATACACAGAGGACAAGGACAGTTTAACCGGTCATTCTGATCAGGAGGACCGAAATGTTTAGGTTTTGGATGGCCTGTTTAAAGAGAAGTGATATCCTGACTAAAGTTCTTGTGCTACAAATGGCTGTTTCCCATGAAACATCTGCACTGTAGCCTACACTTGAGGATATTTGATTGGTTAGAAATGTGTGCCTTTGGCTTCTCTGATTAGTTGTGATTGATTACAAATGTAGTCCAGAGAGCCACTTATACCACACTGACCTGAAGGTACAGATGTCAAAGGAGGCATTTGGGAATAAAAGGCTTGAGTTCAGGTGTACAGATGACTGTGTCTGCTTTTGTCACCCAGTGCTCCCCATCTGCCATGATGCAGAAGTGGAAGGCCTGGGTTTTATGGCTCTGAGTGTAGCTGTGAAAAGGGTATAAAACGCTTAATCTCCACCCTGTAATTGCACAGTCATAAAGATCAAGATAAAGCTGAAAGTCCTATTTGAGATTAGCCACAAAGCAAGTGGTTGAAAAAGCGCTTCTCATCTTGCAAATGTGCAGAAATTGCTGGACACGGCTACCACTGATGTTATTATAGGCAGGCATTTACAGAGACATTGTAAAGTAGTTTTCTAAGCTAAGAGTCATGGCACCATCCTCCCCTTACCTAAAAAAACAAACATTCCCATCAAGTCAATTCTGACTCATAGCAACCCTATAGGACAAAGTAGAACTTTCCCATAGGGTTTACAAGGAGCGGCTAGTAGATTCAAGCTGCCAACCTTTCCGTTAGCACCTGTAGCTCTTAACCACTATTCCACCAGGGCTCCCCCCTTACTAAAGTTTTCCCTAATTTTGTTCACGATGTCTGTACCCAGGTTTTCTGAGGATTTTCTGTGAGTGTATATACATGTGAATGTATAGTGTATTCATGTTCAAACACACATATACTCTTTCCTTAGCTCAGGAAGCTTGGTTGACCTCAAGCTTTCAGGGAAAAAAAAAAAAAAGGTATTCAAAAAGGAGTTGGGGGACCCCAGACTTCATCATGAAAGAGAAGTCTAAAAAGGGATTAGCAGAATTGCTTGTGAGGACAAGTTTTGCAAGTAGTAATGTTATCCTTTTCTTTTTTACTAGAAATATGTGATTTAATTAAGCTAATTTTTAAATTCTGTGAAATTTTAAATACCTTTTGTACAATGTTTGTACATTAATAAGACATTTTACTTAGGAATGAAGCAAAGTTGTAGGACTTTTAAGACACCTGCAACTTTAAATTGTTCCAAAATGTGGATAGTAGTCTTTCAAAGAGCCCAGTTCTTATGATAGAGAAAACAGGGTTGTTAACAGTTGAATGAGATCAGTGCCTTGAGAACACAGGACTTTTGAAACACCCAGTGTTAGCAGGCATCTCCTGAATAACTTAAGCATTTTCACATCAAGTTTGCTCAGTTATCTGGAAAACCATGAAGATTATTACTAATTCATAGGGTGATATAATGCAGAAGACAACTGATGAGTATTTGCAGGAGATGATAAAACAAGTGTCTTTCGTCAAATTCATAAATGGTACCAAAGTCAGAATTGCCCTTTAGATGTAACTAGCTCATGTGAAACGGAAATCAAGTTCTAGTTGTTTGCATTCCTCTTGGCTGGAGGTAGACTCTTAGGCCCGTCACTGGAAGTCTGTCCAGGACCCAGTCGACAGAGTAAAACTTCTAGGACTGCGAACTTGTAGTTCCATTAGTGTGATCTCTATAGTTTTAAGAAATGAACATAATATACTCATGTTTCTCTTAAAAGACGTGGATAAATAATATAGCCTAAAATAAAACATAAGCCAATATAACATTTATTCTGTATTAATAATCAGCACATATTTTAATTTAGCTTAAAGCCTTTTTTTCTACAGAGTATTATTTCATTAATATCAGCATCTGCTCCACAGTAATATAGTACTAATTTTAATGACAAGTGCAATAATGGAACTTTTACTTTTGTAATAGCTCATCCACTTAACATTTTTAACGACAAAGAACTACTATAAATATGTAACACATTACACAGGCTTTTTTCTGCACCTGTTAACAAATCAGAATGAATACACCGTTTAAGTATTTAGAGACTTAATGCTTTCACATTGCCCCCGTATTCGTATCTCCATCTCTCCCCCACCAGACAAGATTAGATGCTCTCTCCTCATACTCCCCTAGCACCTTCCTCATCTTCACTGCTGTGGCACTGACGATGCTGCATTATCTGCTGTTTGCCTCAATTTCTGTCCCAGTTCCCATCATCGCCGCTCCCTAGGATGAGCTCTTGGAGGGTCTGGAGTCTGTGCCCGTCGTCAACCTGTTTGGCATCTATTACGCCTAATGTTTGTGGTGAATCAAATTGAGTTAAATTAGGACACACTAAATTTTATGTAGCCTCCTTTTGATAGTTACATTTTTGTTACTAAATAAGGATCAGTAAAAATTCTTTTCAGAAAGTGTACCACAAAATGTGGTATTGACTACAATTTTGAATTCTGTATATAAACTTCATGTTATACAATAAAACATTATGGGAATTTGAACCTAAATAACCCCAAACTTAAAATGAGGATTTTTCAAAAGTGCAGAAATGGCAGGCAGAAAGTCAAACCCTGGTGTACTGAGTATCAGATGAAATTAGAAAGTAGACTTTACATAGCTGAATAAAGTCAACAATGAAAGGATCTTTTCAAACAATGGGATTCTAAAGCCTACCAATTATTTTAAAAGTTCTGCTGTAAACCCTTAAAAAATGAATTCTTAACTATAAAAAATAAGGCAACTTGGAGTCAGAAGTTTGTGGATGAACTTAATCTGGACTGCATACAGAAGCCAGATTTGCCCGGTTCCCTCTCCTGACCCATATGTCCAAAAGCCTTTTGCAGGAAGGCTACTCACACTGGTGAAATGCCAATCTCTCGGAAGGAAATCCGAGTTTCTAAGACTCCACTAAATAGTAGACTAATTAAAAGTGTCACAGACTTGATGCTGTCAAATAGATTACTTCAAAAGAAAATTATGCAGACAGCTTTTCTGAAGAACTCCATTTGTGCCACATGCTTATTATTCTTTGAGGTGGAGGAGGTGGCAGGGAACATAATTTGTTTGAAAGTTCATTTGTTTTCTGCTACCTGTACTTAAGTGTTACCAGGTACTATTTTTATATCTTATAAAAGTGCTTTGAGAAAATGTTAAGTGAACAGTGCCTCATAGAATAGAGGATTTTCATATCCACTGGGTTGTAAGGAGCAAAGTAATACTTGACTGAAAAGGGGGAAGACAATATCCTGAAAATGTTAACAAGTAGCCAGTAAACCACCCAGTCTTGTAAAACTCCAAAATCAAAGAGAAACTGAATCCTAGCTAATTAATAAATGTTCATTAAAAGCAGCAATTATATCACAGCAGATTTAAATGAAAATGAATATATTCTTAATTGCCTTTCAAGTGATCATTTTAATACTGTCAAATGGATGAGAATTGAACAAAAGCCTGTTTATATCTTACATAAAAGATCAAATTGCTTAAAATAAATACTATTATAATTTTGAAAATCTTTTATGAGAGACTTCTAAGCCATCTGACTCCTGCTTATTTCTCTAAAATCAGAACAATTTGGGTCACCTTAGAAATCACTGTACTTAATAGGATTTGTCTATGTAGCAGATACAGTCAGATTAAAGAAAAAAAAAAGCCATCTGACTCCTGCTTATTTCTCTAAAATCAAAACAATTTGGGTCACCTTAGAAATCACTGTACTTAATAGGATTTGTCTATGTAGCAGATACAGTCAGATTAGGACCAATTAATTTCTGGATTTCTTCTTCAAACTGGACTCCTACTTATTTAATTCACCAGATAGTCTCAATAGAAAATACTGAGGAGAAACCACTTAAGAATGAATGTAAGTAGAATATACATCTCATCATAAAAACAGTCAATCATAATATAATCTAATCAAAAATACATCAAACAACAGTGGAAAAGTAAAAATCTGGAACTAGTTAGATAAAATGTTTTCTTAACAAAAACAATCATTATGTATATTTACTTGGTATCTGCTTCTTAAAAATCTCAAATAATGCCTAAACCTTCCAAAGTATTTTCAGTAACTGGTAAGTGCTGTATTTTTTTGCTCATTCATGAGAAATGACTAAAAATTTACAAGTATATTGGCTTGAGCCATCCTTGCAGTGAATAAAGACAGGATTCTTTGGAACATTGTAAAATGCACCAACCTTAATCAGGTTTCAAAAATTGTGCACTTTTAAGTATGACGTGATATTTGCTGGTAGCTGTTCAAGTCCATTAGCACCGCATGTAGTGAATTAGTGTATTTTTAGAGAGGATGACTTAGCAGTCTTTTAAAAAAAAATGTTTAAAATTTATACAGTTAAAAGTAATTGATTTGTTAGGTCATTTTTTGGGGGGGGGTCATGTGTTTTGAAAGACCACATTTCATCTTGCTAAACTGAAGGACTTTTTTTTTCTTTATAAGATTATATGCTTGGAAGTGGGAAAATGCAATACATATTTTGAGGTAAGACTTGCATTTCAGCAAGGAATCTTGCTTATAATATCCATTATTTGGTTCAAATTCAAAGTCAAACTAGTTTCTTCTGCCAGAGGTCTCAATATGTACTTAGAGACAGAAAGAAAGAAGATTCTGTAGGACAAGTTAGCACATATTTTCTATATGTAGTCCATAAATAATACAAGAACTCATTCAAATCATTTAAAATCATTGAAGTACATTCTTTCCACCAAGATGAAGCTCTTTTTAACAGGTACTTTACATCTTGAGTGGAAGCTCTTCATTCCTTTATCTCTTTTCAAAGTGGTAATTAACCATCACTCAGTTTGGACAGTTGGGGACAGTACGATATAAACCCTAACACTAACCTGCGAGGCAGGGAAGTGTGGCCATTTCACACAAAGATTGAAATAGAAATTACTTTTTCAGTCAGATGCTCCCCTTTTAAATATCTGAATAAAAAATGCAAACAAGCCCTTCTCAGGTGTCAAGTTCTCTCTCTCTCTCTTTTTGATAAAAGATTAGCTGGACTGAAAATACGAATGGGACAGTTAATTTTCAATATCCATGTAAAATACTTTTTACTGGTCTCTCTCAACACACAGATACGGTGACAGAATGCTGACTTTTAAAATAAAATGTGCTTTAGCAATAAATTTTCACTCTGTTTAACCATGTATATGGCTCATTCTTGGTCAAGAATGAGTAATATTTTCATGAAATGATTATGATTCCATAGGGCTTTTACTGCCAGGCTGGCCTTGCATCCTTTCTCCCTTGTTTGAGGAGGGGTTGATGAATATGGTCTAAAAACAAAACAAAAAATAAATAAATAAAAACCCACTGCCATCAAGTTGATTCCGACTCATAGCGACCCTATAGAACAGAGTAGAACTGCCCCATAGGGTTTCCAAGGAGTGCCTGGTGGATTCAAGCTGCCAGCCTTTTGGCTAGCAGCCGTAGCTCTTAACCACTGCGCCGCCAGGGTTTCCGAATATGGTCTGTAAAATCCTGCAAGATGGATCGTATGTTATCTGTGACAACTTGTTACATGGGAAGTGTTCCTTCTCCTGAATGAAAAACAATGTTCCCTTTTTTCATTGTTGTTGTTTTGAAATTGGGAAAATGCAGTACATACTGAGGTAAGACCATCGCCTAGGAATGTAACAACTATAAATCACACACTCAGAAAAATAGCTCACCTTACCTTTTTAAAACAATATAAAAATGCACTGTAAAAAAAAAATTTTAACTGAATGCAATGTTAGCTTATACACAGGGTTGAACTATCAAAAGGAAACCAGATCTTGTGACACCAGTGACAAAAGAGTTTATAGCATACAGTAAGTGCTCAATTAATACATCTTCCTTCCCAAAAGCACTCCCAATATCCACATGCCATTTTAACAACTCCCTTGATGTCACTTTGCATTACATTATGTACTGACTTCCTCTGAATCGCTACAAATCACTACATTTCACAACATTTCAGTAGTTGTTACTGTTAGTTGCTGTCAAGTTGATTCTGTAGGGAGGGCTTTATAAACCTGATTTATTCTTTAGTACTTCTGGGTTGGAACTGTACCTTTAAATTCCACAGATGATAAATCTCTCATTTATTAATGATTAAGAAATGCCACAAGTATGTAAAATAATTCATCATTGAACCTTCTCCCTTGATCTGGAAACAAAGTCACTGTAGAAGATTATTTATTTTATTATCATCAGAGACCATTTCATTAACTAACTGTTCTATAGACAACTGGATAGCATTCTTGACAAGAGAAGAAGCTGTTTCTATTAAGAGTGTTTCATATTGTTCTGAAGTTCTACCCTCAAAACCATTATCGTTGGCAAAAACCCCTACTTGCTCATTTTCAATTGAAATTAAAAATTGCTTTGGGACATTTTTAGATTTCTTAACATCAAATTCACTGATTTCAGTGTCTGTAATAATAATAGCAATTGGCTCCATCCTTTTGCTTTCTTCTGATTTGGGTTTCTCCACAGTGATCTCATTTTCTTTTATATCTGATTCACCGGTACTGACTTCAGTATCTTTAGGCTTACTCTCTTCAGCTACAATTTCTCTACTTTCATGGCCTTTCCAGTGTGGTTCACTTTCTAGGATACTGTTACTGGCTTCTTCCACAATTTGTTGGTCTGGGATTGCAGGTGGGGGCAGAACATCAGAAACCACTGGTAGCTGATGGTCTGTTTCTGAAGTTTCAGGTGGATTTGCTTGCTCCTGCTGGACACCTTGTTTTTCCTGGATCGCCTCAGTATCTTTTTCAAGAATTAGAGTTTTTGCTTGAATAGCAGAATGCCCAGTATCTAATCCAAGTTCTACTGAAACCACTTTCTGTCTAGAAGTTACACTGTTGCTCACATTTGCTTCACGTATCTCATCACCATCTTTCTGTGAGACACCTTCACGTAGATCCTGGGTCGACCTGGCTTTTGTGGTCTGGTCACTCAATTGAGTCTGAGTTTTTGTATCCAATCTTTCAGCCTCTCTCTGCACTTTGATGCTGCAGTCTGAGTCTTCTATAATTCTGGAATGACTGCTTCTTTTCTCACCTCTTGAGAATTTTATGCAGGGCATTTTAAGTCTGGATTTTGCCTTTTTCTTGGAAAGACCAGCATCCTCAGCATTTATTTCAGATTGCACTTTACCCTCAAAGGGCTTTCGCTGCTTTGAAGAATCTGACCTTTTCCTTCGTGTTACAAGACGTTTGAATGAGGCCCAGGCCCCTCCTCGGGGCTGCGGCTGATCAGAAGCTCCTGCCTCATCGCTGGCTTCCGAGCCAGCTTTGGGCTTCGGCGCTTTGGCTGCTTTCTTCCTTCTCTTGAAGCAGAGCATGGAGGCTTTTTTCTCTCGCCTCTCATCCTGAGGACTAACTTCTGCTGATCTTGTCTCCTCCTTGTTTTCTACTTGGATTTCAGAAACTGTGGTCTCCATTTTTACACTACACTCTTTAATTCTAGAGAGAACGATATTCTCTCTTCCTTAGCAGGCTTTTATGACAAAAAGATAGACAATAACATCATACAAAGTCAAATTTCTTCCAGGTGTTTTCATTCCTTTTGTCTTAATACAAACAGTCGTTTTAGGTGGTTTCTCCAGTATCCAAATGCCTGATTTCTCTCTTGTAATTTCTCTCTTTATTTTCTTCGTGAAAGACCTTTACTGATTAGCTTTTTGCTTTGTTTAAAGACCAACCTGATGAGAGAAAAGAGTGATATTTTATTTCACCATTAGCCAATATTTTCTACAGAGACTATTTCAGTTGAAGTGAGGTGATTCTACCAGGCATGCTTCTCATATAATTTACTGAAATGACCACAGAATAAAAATTGGGATTTACTTTTGCCCTATGAAAAAGATTTCAGTGTGAATCTATTTTGCTCTGTTCTTTTTGTGAAAACTTCATTTTGGATTACCCTGCAAATCGCATATTATTTTTGTCAGTTCTTTGTTGTACTGTCTTTATGAATGGTGTATAACTCTGAATTGCAAGTTTAGCAAATAGACAAACAAAAACGACGGCGAAGAGCAGAATGATAAGCAAGCTAATAATTTTTATTACATGTAATAAAGAACTTTGAAGCAGCAAAGGACCTTAGATTATTCAATTATTCCAGATTACTCAAATCCAGGCAGATGATGAAACTGAGCTCCTGAGCGGGCAGCTGGCCTGCCAAAAGCCATGCAACTAGATAAAGTCATAGCCAGAGTGAAAACTCAAGAATTTGACTCTCCAGTGTTCTCTCTTCATTATACCAGAAGGTTTCTGTTCTAAAAATGTATGTTCCATCAGGGAAGTGCTACTTCTCATACATACTCTTAAGGAAATTTAACATTACTGCCATTCTCTGCTCTTAGATTTACTGTGATATTTTCATCTGAGTATCTGATGTTCATATTTTTCCATCATAATGAGCACATAGTTGAAGGTCAGTAGGAGTTAACAACAATAATAGCTGACATTTATTGAGCAACTCATATATATCAGGCCGTGCTGAACACTTTTGCATACATTTCTAATCCTCACCACATCATTACAAAGTGAGTAGGTGGTGGTATTACCATGTGCAGATGAAGAAACTGAGGTTTCAAGAAGTTAAGCAATTTGTCCAAGATTGCAAAGCTAGTAGGCAGCAGAGCTCCAATTCAACCATGGATTGTGTTTCCAAAGCCCATTCTCTGAAGCACTGTGATAAACTGGGCTGTAAGATTTTCTTCAGAAGATGAATTGCTTGAAGATGCTAATCTATACTAGATACAAGTACTAGCTACATTAGTCAACGTTTTGTGACATCGCTTGGTGGTCACTTAATTAACCTTAAAAACCTTACAGCCCAACAACTCATAATTGAACCAAGATTAGACGGTTCTTGCTCTTTTAAAACCAAGTTTTTGAAATTCTTTATATTTTATTTTCTTGGTTCTGAAACTCATTTAAATGCCAAATATAAATTGATAAACTATGCAGTTGGCAAATTGATTAGTTATATATAAATATAAAGGCACTTTTAAAATTAATTCACAAAATGGTATAACGATATCAAAGAGCAGAAATGTGAGGGGAAACTTTAATAAAAATCCTGCGAATTTTTGTTGATGGATGTACTAAAATAAGGGGCTTTTTCCTTGTACTATTTTTATTACTATTTTTTATGTAAGTCTCCCAGTGGTGAGCTTTGTTTTGTGTAGTCCTTCATTGTGTAAACTGGAGAAGGAACTGGAATCCTGAAAATCAGTTTATGATACAAGTAAATATTCTCTTAGTTTGGGTGTTTCATATTCCATGCCTCTGACAGTCATTCAACTTAGAACAATGATGGACCTAAAATAAGAACATCTTACGTCCTCATGTAATGCCTCAGTAGGCACTAACTAGAACTGCAGCTGACTTTAGCTGTAAGTCTTCTCACCTCTTGTGAGTTCTCAGTGCCGGAGCGTTTTTATTAAGCAGGTGGTTTATTACTGATAGAAGTCATGAAATTAGATCATGTTCAGGAATTTTTTTTTTTTTCAGGAATGCATCACTGGAAACTAACCTGTAATGGCCAAAGACAATTTCTGGACACGCTGTCTTGAATGTATATCACACTGCAGAAATAAAACAAATATCCAAACAGAAACCTAAGTGAAATGGGGGGGGGGGTGCAGTCTGTAGACATCACAACTTTGCAGAATATGTTAGACTGCATATGATTCGCCCCTAACCTGCAAGGGTAGTTTTGTCACCTCAGGAAATCTGAAGAGCCTCTTCAGTCATTCCCTGACAACACTGCAAGTTTAATGCCACAGGAAACACCCACCTTCCCTTCATCCCGCTAGCGGAGAAGCACGGAGGCAAAGAGCAATCATTTCCTAAGGGAAGCAGCGAATCTTTCCCAGCACCAGATACGGACCCCGAAGCTTCCTCCTGGAGGAAGGACACTGTGGTAGGAGACAGCGCGCAGGATAAAGTACTCAGAAAGGAAGGTGCTAGGGATGTGGAACAGACAACCCAGCTTCGAGCTATCTGCAACATTATAATGACCAGAAACTCAGGATCACATTTTCCCAAAAAAGGGTAAAGAAGGAAAAGAGCAACCGGCAACCCATGCTTTTCGACGAGGCGGAACGCCGAGGTGGGTGGGCAGCGCTGAGGGTCGCCTGGCTGGCAGTTTCCTCGGTTCAGGCTCGGGGTTCCTCCTCGAGGGCCCGAATTCCCTTGTCCAGCGGGGCGGCTTCCGCCCAGTAGCGACCCCAGACACTGCCTGGGACCCTCCTCTGCCGCAGCCTCCCCGCCCCGCCTCTACTTACCGAGGGCGGCTGGGGTCCCTGGCCACCCTGCTCCCGAGGTCGGCGCGCGCGGGGCCGGGGGTCCAGGCAGCGGGCAGCCGCGGAGAGGCGGGTGAGGGAGCGGCCGGCTGCACAGGGACCGCAGCCGGGCGGCGCCCCCTCCCCAGCCGCGCCAATGTGCGCGAAGCCGCGGGCGGGCGGGCGGGCGCGGGGCGGGGCCAGGGCGGGGGTGGGGGGCGGTGGCGCGGCGCTGCGGTGGGAGGGGCGGGGGGAGGAGGGGCGGGGGGGAGGTCCGGGGCCACCTGCGAACGGTGTGTCCTGCCACGTGGGAGCAGACCTTCGAGCTCCTAGCCCCGTCCCGAATCCCACTGCGGATCACATCAGGGCAAGGGCCAGGGGACCATAGAGAAACAGCAGGAAGATGGGGAAGGGGACGATAGTACTAAGTCCCTATTTTCTGAGACGCAAAATAGCGAAATCCAGCTTCAAATTATAGGCAGTACCGTTATAATCCACCCCCCTCCCCGAATATTTGAGGACACCCGACCCACTGCTGTAGTTCCCACTCACACCGACCCTATGGGACGGATTAGAACTGCCCCATAGGATTTTCAGGGAGCGGCTGGTGGATTCCAACTGCTAATCTAATGGTTAGCAGTCGAACTCTTCACCACTGTGCCACCAGGGCTCCATTTAAGAACACTAAAAACCCGCTGCCCTTGAGTCGATTCCGACTCATAACGACCCTACAGGACAGAGTAGAACTGCCCCATAGGGTTTCCAAGGAGCAGCTGGTGGGTTGAAACACCGTCCTTTTGGTTAGCAGCGGATCGCTTAACCACCGCACAACCAGGGCTCCTTTAAGAATTTGGTATGGGCTGTGTTTAAAAACACAGCCGATACTAAATTTTAAAAGCAGGGTTGGAAACTGTGCATAGAGATCCCGTTTGGGTAGAAAATGACATAGTATATTAACCAAAACAAACAAAACTTTCCCAGGAGTGGGTTTGAGTGTAATGAGGTAATTATCAAGGTTCACTGTCGGTCTCCCAGAAGCCCCAGGCCCAGACGCTAGTCTCCCGGGTCTAGGAGGTCACCTGCGTGCCTAAGAACGCTGTGATCTGCAGGAGTGTCTACATCCATGCTGACCAGGGCTGAAGGGCACAGGGACCCAGCCTGGTCTATCTTTTATACCTTAACATATTTCTAAGTTAAGTCGAGGTAGCTTGCGAGTACCCACGTTTTCCTTTAGGTCCCTCTAGGTGTCTGCTTTGTCAGGCTCTTCTCAATCAAGCTGCTTTCCTCACAACTCCACTCGCAGAGAAAGGCATCTACCTTCTGTCTGATTGGCGAGGTTGTGTATTTTCATGCATTTCCTGAGCCTTTTATCTAAATGAATTGCTGGCTACTTTGCAAAGCACCCCAAGTACTTATTATACACATAAAGTGTTAACTTATAGCCAATGAAAGATGTTGCTATGGGAGCTTAAGGTGAATTACTTTGGGTTTAATATTAACTGCAAGGGCATTCCTGAGCTGGAGCTGTGAGTTCCTGACAGATGCACCACACATATTCGAGGACAGAATGTTCCAGGAAGGGCCACAACTCCCGCCTCCTCCTCCAGCCCCCCTCTCAGCACACCATCCTGAAGATGAACCTATTAAAGTGGAGTGAAGAATGACTGGGCTTATTTCCATTCAATAGGATCATGATCTTTGGGTGGCTAAATCTGTGGACTTTCTACAGGATTATATTTTACCTTTCTGTAGTCTCCTTTGAGACTTACTGAGGAAAGAACTCAGGACACAAAAGCAAAGCGGAACCTAAATTGTCAAGCTCTTAAATTTACAGGTAGAAGTTAGACACAAGAGCTGTAATACAGGAAAATCTGTAAGCATCTGGTTTACTTGTAATTAAGAATTCAATTTAGCCTTGTTCATTTCACAAACACAAGTTGGTGAAAACATCCTTCATATCCTCAGGTGGGCTGCTAACCCTGCTGACTGCTAGTTTTGAACTTTAAACAAGCTAAAGGAAAACCATGCCATCCATAACCAATGGAGATGCCAATCCTAATTGAGAGCCAAGGTTTCTCAATTTAGCACACAAGGGAGTTGCCATTTCCAGACAAAAATAAGATGAGCTTATCTACATGAGGGGAAACCCTGGTGGTGTAGTGGTTATGTACTACGGCTGCTAACTAAGAGGTCACCAGTTCAAATTCGTCAGGCGCTCCTTGGAAACTCTATGGGGCAGTTCTACTTTGTCCTATAGGGTCGCTATGAGTCGGAATCGACTCGATGGCAGTGGGTTTGGTTTGGTTATCTACATGAGGAGAGGGCAGAATAGCTGTCTTACTAAGAGGTAATGGGAAATGAAACAAGGGACAGGTTAAAACAATAACGGCCACCTTAGCGACTTGTAGATCTTACTCCATTTGCCTTTCTTTAAAAAAAAAATGCTGGGGAAAGGAACTGGAAATGGCTTTGAAATAAGACGTGATTTTTTTAGTCAAAGGGAATTTCTTTAAGGTATTTTACATACAGTTCATTGCTGCCTTCCACCACAGACACACACACTTACACACCAAGCCCACTGCCACTGAGTGGATTCCGAGTCATAGCAACCCTATACAACAGAGTAGAACTGTCCCATAGAGTTTCTGAGCAGCTGGTAGATTCGAACTGCTGACCTTTTGGTTAGCAGCTGAACGCTTAACCACTGTGCCACTAGGGCTTCACTTACATACAACGATTTTTCGTTAGGATGTGACTAGAACCCAATGCCGTATCTATGATGTTTTTCAAAATGTATCCAGTACCTCACACATGAAAGAAACCTGTCATTCCTGAACTCACTTAAGTGACAGGCTGTTTAAGCTATTACCCATATCGTTGTCTACTACTCCATTAGTAGCTTTTCATTATATAATGGGAAACAGGCTATAAATATACCTCTCCAATTTGATGAGAAATTATCCTACCTACAGCTTATCTTGTTAATATCACCAGATACTGTGTTCCAATAAAATAGCTTGCATATTTATCTGAATAATACTGATCATACCATGTCTCCCCATCCTAGTCTCTACCCACCTACAGCCCAGGCCTGTAGCTACCAGAAGTGGTTTATTATTCCTTATTCACAATCCTTACATTTTAGAGAGAACCTTCTGGAAACAAACCCTCCAGCCCTTTTCCCATGCACACCATTAAGTGAACGTGTGACTCCAGTCCTCTCGTGGTTTGACCTGCTCATGGACACCGTGTGGGCACTGTCAGGGTTGCACCAGCTAACAAGAGCTCAACAGTAATTCTGCTGCCATCTGCTTTACAGCGAAGACACAAACGCTGTCTCTTTTGAATTGAGTATATATAAATCACCAACGCACAGCAAAAGCCATCTGAGGTGCAGCTTAAAGGAGCTCCCATCTGTTTATCAGTAATATTACTAATTAGGGGAGGGAAGCATTAGCAGCCCAGAGAAGGGTAGCAGATGCAGGAAGGCCAGTAATCTGGACTCCTAGCCCCCAGCTAAAGGTGCTGAATCTTCTCTGGCAACCCATACTAATAGATACCCCAGGCATTTATGCTTTTGTAGGTGTTTAATATAGGTCTTATTTTTTGTTTATGATCTTTTATTACGGAAATGGCGTCTGTAAGCTTGTGCTTGTGACACCTCTTCTTTATCAAAGATTGAGAAGTCATTTCCACAAAACTCATGCATGCCAAACAGATCAGCAGCCTCCCTAACCTCTTCATTTCTCTCCTCTGCTTCTCCTACCTTTTATCACCTCTTCCTTCTGAAGGGATGTGAAATGCGCACAGCTTTCCATCTCTCAAAAAATGGGAAGTCCATTTCAGTACAGCCTGGCCAGAAAGCATTCAAGGAAGAACTGTGAGAGGCAGTATGATAGTAAAGAGCAGAGGCTTTGGAGTCAGATGAGGTGGAAAACAAACCCCGGCTGAGGCAGGCAATAGCAATGCAATCTTGCAGTTTGCCTTTCTGTAAAATGGGGATATAAACCTAATTTACAGATTTGTTCTATTAATGCTTATTATCCCTACACACTTCCAGCCAAAGGTCTGCTTCCATTTGGAAGCTAGAGGCCACCCTCTGAGCAATTTCATTGCTAGGAATTTATCCTATAAATTATTTATTATAGGATAAATTCCTTTGCTAGGATAGGAATTTATCCTATATTTCCACACAAAGTGAAAAGATACATATGAGAATATTCACTGCCACAGTATTTGTATTAGCAAAAAACATCAAACAATGGTGTCTATCGGCAGAGGACTGTTTAAATACTACGCAGTCATAAAGATCCACTGAAACGTGGATCTTTAACTGATGATGAAGTAAGATCTCCAAGATAAACTGCCAAGTGGAAAAAGCTGTACCATTTGGATTTGTACTGAAGGCATGTTTTACCTATACTTAGGAAAATTTTTGCATCGGTGATGGTGCATTCCTTCCAAGCAACAACTGATAAAAAGTTTGGAGTATTTATTCTATTAGGGCTTTGTTTATAATGTTTTGCTTATAAATGTCACTCTTCCCTTTTCTTCCAATTGTGCTCACCACTCTATCAGTATTATGGATTTAAATTCACATCGCTTTAGGGGGGATACAAGGACTACATCCTTTAAGATGAGGCATCTTTAACAGTCCCTATGTCTGCCAGTAGACATGCTTCCTTCATGCATCTACAAACTGAATTCTCAGCAAATCCCATTCCAGATGAAGTTTTACAGAACATTTTAACAAATGTCAGAAATAAGGAACTCTGCATTTCCGTGCGAACAGGACCCAAGTGATGCTTTGGATGTATCTGACAATACTGAGTGCTTACAATGTGCCAGGCACTGTGCAAATTGTCTTCGCTGGCTTGTTTCTTTATCTTCACAACCACCCTCATGAGGTGTTTATCAACAGTGCCCACACTTCCATGGTGAGGAAATGGAGGCAGAGAGATGAGTAAGGCTCTAAGCAGTAAAACCAGGCTCTGTACTACTCATGACCCCTTTGCCATACACCTCCGAAAGCACTGCTCCCATTCCTTTGGACTGTAAAAGTGACTGAACTACAACACTGATGTGAATCCAGAGGATTAAAAACAATAAAACCAAGGACACCAGGAAAAACATAATACATGCCAAGGTCAGTAGTGTTTAGCACTGGTACCCATGAGGATGCAATGTCCTCTGGAAGGATCTAAAGCAGGAAGACAAGGGGTTTGAAAAGAGAGTAAAAAAATGGGAGAGGAAAAACATACAGAGGATAAAGAACAAGAGGAGAAGAAGGGCTATTTGAGAAGAAATCTTCAGCAGGGAAGGGGAGAGCCCAGGCACACAGCAGAAGCTAAATAAATATTTGCTGAGCCAAAAGGGTAGAAAGGTTAGTGATACATAACTAAGTAAGGTTAGTGATATATGACCACTCTTCTTGGGAAATTTAAAAATAAACGGTGCAAAGTCTATTAATTTAAAAATAAAATACAGGAAATGGTGCTAAAGCTATGATAGAAATGAGAGTTCCAAGGAAGGTCAGGACTAAAACCTGTATGAGCAACACTTCCTTGATGAAAATTAAAAAAAAAACATAGGTATATGGCAAAAAGGCAAGTCCCCCTCTACACTCTACATCCATCCTAACCATCTCAGGTGGTCTCCTGACTATGGGCCCTCCCAGAAATATCCAAGCAGACACACGTTTTCCCCATAAACACAAACAGTATCATACTGTACGTACTGCAACTTGCTTTTTCACTCCCAGGAATCTGTCTAACAAATGGGCTCACACAGGACGGCAGAGATATTACTGCATAGTTTATAAAAGCTCCAGTTTATATTTAAACACTGTGATAGCAAAATTACTTCATTTTATTCTATGGAATTTCACTAAATAGACATGTGCATGATTTATGTTAATTTATACATGAAAATGGGAACTAAGACCAAAGGAAGGCTTCCAGAGAAACTCCCACAGTGTATTTCAGATCTTCGGGGCAGGGGCTGACTTCTCTCGGCTTCCCCACACCTCCCAGCTTATAGCAGGCACAGAAGAGACACTGGTCAAACTTTCAAAGTAGCTTCTTGAAGATGGACAATCTGGAAGGAAAAACAAACAAAAAACAAATGTTTTCTCTAAGCTCCGAGTTTTCTCTTACGCACTGCACCAATACACTTACATTGTCGTGGCTGTTAATATTTACAACCTTTTCCATAACCAACTCTTCTATGGTCTGCCCATAAGTTGATTGAAAACTTGGAAACAATACACAGTATTTACATTATGGATATGTGGATACCATCCAACACCAGGCTAGGCAGTGAGCTTGGATTAAATTTCCATAACACGATATGCCCTCTTGAAGAAGAGTGTTACACTAGCGTCAAGTACACAAATTCTCTCTTCTTACCATCCTTACAGTTGCTTAAAATGATTACTACATTTTGCTTCCACCTGGACAATTATTTTCTTAAAACAATGTTAGATCTCTTGTCCTGCATTATATTAACCTTTATGATACCCTTGTCTTTTCTAGTTCTTTCTAGTCTTTCTTAAGTCCTCCCTCCTCCTGGTCCACACTGGGTTTTTAACTCTAGACCAGTCGAACAGTTGTCAGGACTCCTCTTTATGCTTGTCCAAATCAGGTTTAGTTTCTCCAAACCCATATCTTCTTTTGCTCTTGGCTTAACTCCCCATTTTCTGGAGTACACTGTTAAATAACCTCCTAGAAAAAGACGTCGGGGTGGTAAACCCCGGAGTGTCTGAAAACACGCAGACAGATTTGGTTGGGTAGAAGCACAGGTGGGAAGTCATCCTCCCTTTGAACATGGAGGGCATGCCTCCATTGCCTGAAAGCATCTTATTGCTGATAAGCAAACAGGTGCTTGGTCTAATTCTCTTTTTTTTCATAGGCAAGCCATTTTTTTTTTAGGACTTTCTTTGATGTTTTTGAATTTCAACTGGAAGTGTCAAGGGAAAGATCATTTTTCGTTCATTTTGATGGGTACCTGGGGGGTCTTTCAACTGAGACTTGTGTCCCAAGAACTCCTGGATTGGTTCTGTTTCTTCCTCTGTTCTACTTTCTGGGACATTTGTTCAACTCTTATTTTCTACCTGTCTACTCAGAGTATATCGACCTTCAGCAGGCCCTGCGCCGTCAACTTAAACCCAGAGCCTCCTGGGGCTCCAGCAGAGGCTCTAACCTCCCTCCATGATTCATTCGATGGCGGCTTTCTCCTCTACACTGTCAACCTGTGACAATCCACACTCTCTCTTTAAAAAATGTGTTGAAACGTTTCATTCATTGGTTAATGCCAACTCTTATTACTGCTCCTGCTCCTTTGGGTTTGCCCCTCTACGATGAATTTATTCCTTTTTTGTACTTCCACTTTTATAAGTGATGTCTGGGGAAGAATGTTTTGAAGGCATTAAAAAGTTAAATTTTCATAGCTTTTGTTTGGGAAATTCAGTCCTATAATTCATACATAAGCTTCGTAAGGAAAAAAGCGAAACTTTCAACACTAACAATTTACCTGCTTAGAAGAGCCCATTCACCTGCTTGGTTTCAGGGTCCAAATCAATATCATAGAAACAGGGCCGGGTGGGGAGTCCAGGCATCGTGCTCATCTAGGAGATGTGAAATAGTGTTAAAATTAACTTAATCTTATCTCTGTGTGGAAATCATACCTCAATTCCAGACAATTTTTTTTGGGGGGTGGGGAATTAAACTCTGAAGAAATGTTTTGCTGTGAGTATCCTCAACAAAACATTAAAAAAACCAATAACTGAATCTTTTCTTCCACCTTCCCTTCAGATAGAAAACCCAAAGCTCCAAGATAGAACATCATTTTATAGGTGTCAATAAAGGGGGCACGTTTCTTCTGTTACATTAAAAATGAAGTCACCAATGGTGTTCAGTGAAACCCTCGTGTCCTTCAGTAAAACCAAATGCCAGGCTTCATGCCTGCCTCCCAGACTGGTAACTTCAACAGGAAACAGCAGGAGGTGCTTTCACCTTCCTCCTACAATGGCAGGTGCTGGGAGGCTGAGGAATCTGTCACTCAAGTCTTCACCTCTCACTGAATGCAGAATGGGCTTATGTGCTTTTTTGACTTGTTTTAAAGAGTCTTGTGTTATTTTTGCTTCATCAGAATGACATTAGGCATCAGTATCCTTTAACTTGGGCCAAGACATGTCTGCACACAATCTAGATGGTTTTACAACTCTTACTGGTCCAATGTGACCTTCTAAAACTGATCTTGTAAGGCTTATGAAATATATTTGCACTTTTCTAAAGACTTGGCTTTGGCAAATACCTACTTAGATGCAAATCTGTATGGCTTGTAAGTGAAAACTTGGTATATTTTCATCTGTAACAATCTCTTGTATAATGAACATATACAAGTTCCAAATCAAATGCAGACAGGAAAACAGTGTAGGCTGAACTTCCAAAACTTCCCTGTAAAAATGTTACAGAAAAGGGTGAGTCATCTTCTGGCACACAGAACATCTATACTTTAGAAAACCTAGTTCTGATATCTGAGTGCCAATCAGTATTTCCCAGAACACACTTAGGGATGTGAGGTGGGTCTCTACCCTCGTAGTCTGTAAGAGGTAAGCAAGTGCTGGGTGTGGGGACAAGGAGGAAAAAGGAGAAAACTGGTCCTCAAACTTAGTGGCAAAGCCACTAAGGAGGCAACATGATGAAGAGCCTGGCCCACTGATATGGACATGCATGTGTGTGTAGGAAGAAAACTCTAAAGACAGTCCCCCGAACAGTGATTATAATTAGATAGTAGGATTTGGGGTGATTTTTTAGCCTTTCCCATAGAGGATTTTTCCCCTAAACATCATGTTGATAATTGAAAATACAAAAAAAAAAAAAAAAAAAACCCAAAATGATTATGTGTATACACACATATGAACTGAGACATAAAACTATGCAAAGAAGCCACCATACTCTGAATTAATAGACATAATACTCAAATCCTCTGGGTCTCAATGAACAACCAGAAAATGTTAAGTATAGTGATTGCAACACCATCTAGATTAGGTGTGGAAATGTCTCGTTCCAAGTAAAAGTCAAGGCCCCTTCCCCAAGACTTGGTCTAGTTAAGAGATCCAGCCTCGGGTGGTGCAGGTGGTGTTTCTCTCTGACCTGCAGGCAGACTCTCACTGGCCTGACCACTAGCAGATTTGCTTTCATTTCCACAGCCACCCCCTGCACGCAGGACTGAATGTCACTGTACAGAGTGCAGCTACCACTCTCAGCTGGCAGCTGCTGACAGTTTCTCCAGAAAGAACACACATTCTGCATTATTCAAGGTGCTAGGTAAACTGTGTAGCATTCCTATGAAAAGGGATTTTCTTCAAATTCTAAAGACTGATAAACATCGTAACAAGGCTCAGCCTTTGCCCTCGAGTGGCTGAGGGAGGCACTCGGGCTGCCCACACTGTATATGCCCTCTCTCTTCATTTTTACAGGATGGTACTGCCCCACACTGGCAGATGAGGGCAGCGGGGCCTCAGGGCCTTAATAACTTTCCCAAGGCGTGAACTAGCAGAGGTGAAAACTAGATGAACTTTCATGTCATGCACCTTCAACTATATACTGCCACTTCCTACCACTCTCTTACTATACTGAAAGAAAAGCATCGCTCTGAAAGGGCATCTACTGGATGAGTAAAGTACTTAAATTTAGTCAGTATGTCACCAAACTGTAATTATGTCCTTAAACATCCCTCAACGTCCCTCGGAGCGAGTTTCTTCCCTTAATATTCAGAAAATCTCTAGGACTGTGAAAGCATTTAACAACTAATTTACCTTCAAGTGTAATAAGCAAGCTCATCTTTCACATTTACAGGGTTCAGTTGCATTTTAAATAGGAAAATTTCTTATTAAAAAACAAAACAAACAACCCAATGAATTCCCTGAATTTCAGGCATTAGCTCAGGACCAGGCAGCATCTGTCACTATCTCAGATGGCTATTGGGTGGACTGAGTTTATCCGTGTAAGCTGCTTAATAAATGTTAGCCAGGATATATATCAGCATTACTGCAGTCTATCAATTAGGCCCATTCTGCATTCAGTTACGGTCACACTGTCCCTGTGAAACAGACTTTCTGATTCAGTAGAAGTAGTCATGGCATCAGCTTGAACTGACACCAAGATGGTCCACAGCAGGAGATGAATCATCACAGGCCCGACTCCAACTTTCTCCTCGGCAGTGAACTCTGCTCATTTAGCATTTGCTTGGTGGCTTCAGCAAGGAATGAAGACCAGAAGCACAGATGAACAAGCACCTCTGTCTATCAGCAGCACTCACCGTTCCTACTAAGGGGTACAGAAAACCAGCCCCCACGCTGGCGCGGATGTCGCGGATGGGCAGCACAAAGCCTTTCGGCACACCTTTTAGCTCTGGGTTATGAGACAGGGACAAGTGTGTTTTCGCCATGCAGATGGGTAGATCCCCAAAGCCCTGGGGAAAGATGGAAAAAGAGAGAGGTAAAATGAAAGTGGACAAATACAACAAAAAACATCTGGCCATTGTGACTGTATGTATTCTTCAGTTTATTTGAAGGCCTATCTCCCTCTGTATCCATCTCTACCTCACCACCCTCCAGCTTGGTTATCCCAGACCAAAAGGAGAATCAGCTGGGTGAGGGAGGCAAGTGCCGACAACCAAATTCCACAAGTGAATATTTTATTTTCATCTATATAACCAATTAAAAATGATAGTTTGTAGTAGATGTGAGGATACAACTGAAGGCAGGGTCTCAATATTTTACTAAGATATTCCATATTTTCCTATGGCTTTTTCAAACATATATACCACCCGTGGTTATGTATATTATCGTTGTCAGCTGCTGCTGAACTGGCCCCTGACTCATGGCGACGCCATGTGCAATGGGATTGGACCACTGAGATACACAGGGTGACTTCTGGAAATGGATCACCAGGCCTTTCTTCCTAGTCCACCTTAGTCTGGAAGCCTCACTGAAACCCGTTCAGCATCATAGCAACACACAAGCCTCCACCACCTGACAAACAAGTGGTGGCTGCACTTGAGGTACACTGGCTGGGAATCAAACCCAGGTCTCCTGCACCATAGGTGAGAACTCTACCACTAAACCACTGCTGCCCTTGTCATGATATGTATACCCGCTGCCGTCCTGTTAACTCTAACTCACAGAGACCCTACAGATCATAGCAGAGCTGCCCCATAGGGTTTCCAAGGAGCGGCTAGTGGATTCGAACTGCTAACCTTCTGCTATGTATAGCCCAGATTATCCTTTAAGAAGAAATTTCAAAGTAGAAAAAGAACTCGGGACCTGACCACTTAATCCAAATATCATACTTCTGAGGAGAGGCTGCTGCCCAGAGATGTAAAACCGTGAGTGCCTGGCAGGGCTGGAGGAAGAACTTGGGGATTCTTACTTCAAGGCCTGCTTTGTAAAGGGCTGAAAGAACAAACCAATCAAACATCTACCTGCTTCGTGTAGACTTCGGCTTTTTGCTGGGCTTCGGGGAGCAATTCAATGTCGTCTGCCCCGTAGATTTTCTGTGCGATGATCCTGATCTTATCCTCAACTGGGAGCTAATGCACAAGAAGGAGAGGAGACCATGATCAGACACACATGGGGACACGAACCAGGACGTGGCCATGTTCTAGGTCAGGATCTCCAAAAAGCCCAGAAGATGCTTTTATATATAGATACGTGAACATTTTGAGGTTTATCGGGTTAGAAACATTTTCTTTTAATACCAAGTCCCAAATTTTGTAAGTGGAAAATGTCCCACAGAGATAAAGTTACTATATACACATACATATACAACCCTAACAGGTATATCCTAAACAATATTGTTCATTACCCAAGAATAATTACTTCTTCGCAAATAAAAAGTAGATATTCTAATACTGGAGATCAACCTGGATATTGTTTATGAAACAAGACAACCAATATCCATCTCCATAACCTCCATTTTGTACATGAGAGGCTGATGCAATCTTTAACATGGCATATTAAGGGTTAGTTGCTGTTATTTAGAAATAGTCATAAAATCACCTTATCCTGAGATAATCTTTAAACCTTAAACCAAAAATATTTCCTTTAGTCTTCTCAAAACCAAACAATAGTTTATCTAGTAAAGAATGTCTACCTTGAGCACCGTGCTCTTTTAAGAACTATACTGGATCAAATTAACAGCAACTTGAAAGACTGAATAGAAAACTTGGGGGGCAGTTGAATTTATGTTAATGTGGGAGGAACAACTCAGAAAAGGAAGGTGAGAATGGTTGCACAACTCAAAGAATGTAATCAACGTCACTGAGTTGTACATGTAGAAATTACTGAGTTGGTGCACTACTGTGTATATTCTCAACAAAAATAATATAAATTATAAAAATAAATAAATAAAATCACCTAGGTATTAAAAAAACTTAGTGACTTATATGATCAACACGAGCTGGGAATGGTGTGAAAGGATGTCTCCCGTGGCACCTGAAGCAAACACAACCCTTCCTGCAATGGCCGTAGGCAGAGGCCTATAGTCTAACTGGTAGTGAGGGCCCCAGTGCCACAGAGCTGCCTCCTCCAGGGCAAAGCTTTCAGAGGTGTGGAGCCCTGCTTCTTAAATGCTGCTGCAGTCTAGTTCAGGTCACCAAGATTCAGAGAAAACAGCACAGACAGGGACTGTTTAAAGAAAATGGGAAGGAAAGCTACTCACAGGTAATTCGGATGAGCAAATTACTAAATTAGGCAATATATCTGGCTCTGTACTCCCTAGCAACCCAGGCAAAAAGAACATGTTGAGCGAGTTTGGTTTTTTGAAAGAAGCAATAATCTGTCTATGTAAAAAAATTTCCCTTTTCAACTAAACAGTGATAATTTATGGAGGGGCTTTGTATAACAGACATGAATAAAGCAAATATTCAATTACAGTCTTATACCTAGATTACTTTCCTATGCATCTTATAACTGGAGCTCTATAAATGCCACGGCACATTCAGGACTTTCTAAGCAAAAGCACTTCTGTTGAGGGGTGAATTAAGACTAGCAGCTGCTGATTAAGACAAAAAGTAGCAGCCTCCTTTTTGTCAGAACAAAGTTCCTGGTAGAAATGGGTTATAAAGTCCACATTACCCCACTACTTGCAGGTCTCCTGATGGCCTTTAGGGACTGGGGTTCCCTACCTACGCATTGTGGAGGGGGGCTTGGAGAGGGTAGCTGTAAATGCTTTGCATTTGCGCACAAAGTTGCTTTTATGGAATTTTCTAAAAAGCTGATTTGGTTGAGCAGATTTTCAAAGAAGTCTATAAAACCAAAGCTGTCAATAGGAGAATATTAATTGTCTAGTGTATCAGATCTGCAAAGAGAAACAAGAGAATGTCAAACTCCAAAGCAATAGGGTTTCTTCCCTCCATCTTTTTATGGTCATTCTTGAAAGCCTATGATTATCCTTAAACCAACCTCAAGAATATAAGCAGAATTAGCTACAATTTTCATCCCACGGTCCTAACAAAGTTTTTAATGTTGTGGACATACTACTTTATGTCCAATCACATCCTGAAATACATGGGACAGAGAATTGAAAACAAGATATGACGCTATAATAAGAACGACCTTTCTATGAACTAACTTTACGTTATCACAGAATAAGCAATGCTTCTGCTTGGGGCAGAAGTAACTTAATATACTCAGTACTTGGTGATGGAAAAAGTGACTAAGCCTCCTGAGGTGCTTGGGTTTTACACCTGAGGGCTTCTCTGAACTCAAGACAGCACTGTGTCAGGAAGTGAGCTTAGGCGCATACCACTTTCCCCTATTACTGGGAAGTGGTCAGAAAACATTTCCGAGCTTGTTGGAGCCCCTTGCCAATTGGCCACATGGTTGGTGTCTTGAGTTAAAAGCTATATAGTGAATTATACACTTGGTTCTGTATGTAACCTTCCAACAGCCAATCCCAGTTCCACAGGATCAACATCTGTAACATTTTTACACAAGAACACCTCTCTACGGCCAAGAGGGCCTGTGCTGTGAGTCTTTTCAAAAGTTAGGATGTGAGCCTGATTCCCAGGGATTTCTCACCTGGACCCGCTACCCTTTAAGTAAGCAGCAACATGCCTTTGTAAGAAAGCTGTCTAGGGCTGGGAGTGCAGGTTGTAGTGGGGTAACTCACCCACGGGGAAATCAAACCTACAAGGTTGAAGCTGTTGAACACAGGGTTCTGAATAGAGGTAACCAGACAGACACCTCACTGTGTGTATTATATCTTTTTCTTTTTTTTTTTTCCGTTTTCATACAGTAAGTAGCCCACCTTGAGGTCATAAAGGAGCTGGAAGCTGCTGGGGGCCTGTGCTGCTCTCTGGACGGCGTTAGCCAGGGCTAAGGCTCCCTTGCCCCCTTCTGCCCAGTGAGTGCACTTCACAGCATCAAAAGCCCCATGTTCTTTGGCAAGGCGGCTGACGAGGTCCAGCTCAGCCTCCGTGTCCGTCCTGTAAAGACAGTGCTTCACGTTAAAGCATTGAGGATGGCTGGAGAGGGCAGAATCTGTCTTGGTTTAGCCATTAAAACCCAGGTGAATTACCCAGTGATAAATGGGTACTAATCATGATGGCAGTGGGTTTTTTTTTTTTTAATCACGTAATACTGCCTGGGTTTGAATCTGGGCTGAAGTTAGCAGCTGGCTGACTTTCAGCCAGTTACTCAATCTTTATGTGCCTCAATTTCCATGTGGATAAAATGGGAATAATCACAGCACCTACTTCACAGGGATATTATGAGGCTTAGACAAGTAAACACATGTAAAGCACTTAGAATACTGCTTTACATTCATAAAGAATCAATAAATACTAGCTTTTTAAAATTTTGCTTCCATTCTGCTGTGGTTAAAAAAAAAAAAAAAGACCAAAAGCAGCACTACGATACATAAACGATCCACACGAGTTCTTTCTTGCATGAACACTTGCAGCTCAATACCAGTTCAAGCCTTTGTCAAGACAACATCCCACCAGACTAGTAAAGAATGAAACTTTGTAGGGCTATGCCCTTCTGTTAGCACAAAAGGCCTTCAAAGACCAAAAAGGACATTTAACTTCAAGGCCTGTGTGTTATCCACTTCACCTGGTGGAGAAGGGGGCCCATGGCAGCCAAATCTGACTCACACACTCTCAGCGGGGTGAGTTCGTGGTGACTTATGCAGTGCCAGGCATATCGCAGGCTCTCATTAATGCATGCTAAAGTTAAAGCTTAATAACCAATAGCAGTGACCAAAGAACAAAGTAGAACTAAAAGGCACTGCTGTACAGCTGGTTCCAGGAGTTGCCTTCTGACCATTTCTCACATTCCGCCTTTATCCTTACTCTGTACTTACTTGAATACATTCACAGCCACCACTACCGGGACTCCGAAGAGTTTGGCGTTTTCAATTTGTTTCTTCAAGTTACTGAAGCCTTTTTCAACCAGCTCCAGGTTCTGTAAAAACAGCCGTGAAAGGTCTATGAGGTCAGAGACAGCAGGAGTGAAACAGCTGCAGGGTCTTCTTAAAAGGGACATAGCCTCCTTACAGCCAGTAGTCACTCGCTGTCAGGACAAGGAGGTGAATAAGGCAGCCAATTCCCTGACCTATTTCTTCACCTTGTGAGTGGATGCTGTGGAGGAAGGAGGGCAGCTTTGATCTCAGCCCAAAACATCAGAGTGGAGCTGTGTGTGTGTCCCAGCTGGACTGAAAACATGGGAGCTGGTATATTTGCTGCCATCAAGCCATATCTTAATAGCTTATTTGAGATGTGAAGGGAATTAGTTACCTCTATTGCTAGCCCCTCTGTTTATAGGTTTATGTACTCATAGGGTACTTGGTATAGCACAGACCCATCAGAAGACAGAGCCTAGCACATGGCCAGGCATAAAATAGGCATCTATTATATAGCTGCCATAAAGATTGATGGAAAATACAAAATATTCATAATGGTTTCAAAGCTTTTACTGAACTCAGCACTAAAGCCTTCATTAGAGACAACAGGTAACAAGATAAGTGCCATCTGTAAGAACCAAACAAGGCAAAATTTAAAGAAAAGTAATTAAGGAAATATACCTCTAAATATGAGCATTGCTTGTAGCATTGGGAAACTGCAAACACCATTAACCTCCACCAACAGAGGACTGGGTCAATGAATTATGATATATTTGCAGTCAATGAAACAGTTATCACACATACATTATGAAAAGTGAGATGGATCTGTGTTAACACGGATTGTGTCCAAGATGCATTAAAGTTGCAAAACTATGGAGAGCTTAATTCCATTTTTGCCAAACACAAGAACATATGTGTATATTCATGAAATTTAAAAAAATACTCACCGAACTATTTTGGGGACTCAAATCACATATATTCTTACAATGTTAAAATTTTTTTCTAAAGGATGTGCTACTATTATAAGCTTAAAAATAAATATTTAAAAAGTAAAACTATAGCAGTCTTATATAAAAAGACATATACTGGGTTATGAGCAAAACCCAATAATAACAGTGTTTAGTTTGGGCTTTTTTTTTTCCTTTAATAACTGAAAACTGAGGCTAGGATTTGTTTGATATTCTGAAGAACACTGCTAATTTTTTACCTCCAGTCACAAGACAACCAATTTGTATGTAAGACTAGTTGGGAACAGTTTTAAGTAAATAGAATTTCTTAAATGAAGACACCAGCTGGGCCAGTGAGGGGCAGTCGCTCTAATTAGACACAGGAAAAGCTGTGGGGTGGCAGGAGGGCCAGAACTGTGAATTCCCCTCCTACGCTTGAGTCAGACAAATGACCATAAAAGGCAAATCATAACTCAGAAGACAGGCAGACTCGAGGCATTGACAATTCTTTTCTAGCCCATTTTGAAATACTTCACTCAGGGCCTGAACAGTGACCCAGTAGTGCTTGATAATTTAAAAGCCTCAGGGGGAAAAAAGATGGCAGAGAAACTGAATTAACGGTGACAGCAGCTGACCTCACCACCTCATCTGAGGGCCTGCCTCTCATATAAAAATAAAAAATAGAGGTAACCAGACAGACACCTCAAATTTCTATATGAGAGGCAGGCCCTCAGATGAGGTGGTGAGGTCATATATAACCCCTCAAATGACTCTGGGGATGATTCTTTGATGGTAAATGATATAAATATGAAAAGGTAGGTGTTCGCAATTGTTCTATGGGCTCCTGCTTGATGCTGTAAGCCAAATCAGCTCATGGAATCTTGGCCTAGAAAAATAAAACAGGATGCGTACTCTATCTCAGCCTTTTAATGTGGATTTAAATCTGTAGAGGAAAAGGCATTTCAAAAAAGGTCCCTATTTGCTTCTGACTGAATGGCATTTGGGAACAGCCCAGACAATGCAGGGAAGACACTGGAAGGAGAGTTTCCATTAGGACAGGGCAGGGTTGCTTTGCCTGCGCATTACTGACAGCTGGAGCCAGATAAGTCTTTGTTGTGTGGCCTGTCCTGTGCGCTGTAGGATGTTTTGCAGCATGTCTGGTCTCTACCCACTAGATGCTAGTGGCACCATTACCCCTAGTTGTGACAACCAAAAATGTCTCCAGACATTGTTAAAGGTCCCTGGGGCCAAAACCACCACCTGCTGACAACCACTGGTCTAGGACAGTGGGTTTTTTTTTTTTTTTAAATGACATTATGTGTGGGGCGGTTCTGGTTTTTGAAGTATTTTTCCACTATTATGGAGCCCTGGTGGTGCAGTGGTTAAGAGCTATGGCTACTAACCAAAAGGTCAGCAGTTCAAATCTACCAGCTGTTCCCTGCAAACCCTATGGGGCAGTTCTACCCTGTCCTATAGGGTCACTCTGAATCAGAATTGACTCAATGACAGTGGGTTTGAGTTTTTTTTTTTTTTAAAGCATTCCTGGTTCCCAGAAGTAACACTGGGTCATAGTGATGTCCCCACTCATTTCCAAATGGCCCAGGTAGAGAAATGCTGATTTAGGGTGTAGTGCTTTCTAGAACAAGTAATTATAAATGATCAGTTACCTCCTCTGCGTAAGCCTTGGGCAGAGGCAGTCCAGCCGTGACCTGAAAGGAAAGGAAATCAAGTCAGAAACATTATCTATTTACAATGAGATTTTACCTTAAAGTGGTGGTTGCCTTATGGTGAAGGCAATAAGCCACATGCTTTGGGGAGTATACAGTGGGCTAGGACTGGTGCATGCCCTCAAAAATTTCAGGGACATGGCCAGTCATGCAGCATAAAACAAAATGACTGAGGGGAGCAGAGGAGAGACCTTTGTGGCCTCGATTAGTGTAAAGCCTCTTAAAGGAGGTGAGAAGGGATGGATCTATGAAGGCAGAGAGAAAGAATGTGCTCTAGGCAGGGGCAATAACCTCAGTGAGTAAAGGACACAGTGGGGGTGGAGCCAAAGGTGACTACAAGGAAAAAGGCAGCTGTCAACTTGCAAAGGCCACCCCAAAATGTCTGTAGGTGGAGTCTGTGACTAGGCCTGTGATGGGTTCACCAAGCTAGTCCACAAAGCCAACCCATGTCTTAGCGCAAATCTTAGTGTACCCAAATTGTGTTACAAGAACAATACAAATAAGAGGGAAAAACACCACAGAATGTATTTTCTTTTTCTATCGCAGAGTATTTTAAAGATGTCAAAACATTTAAGCAGTGGGCTCACTGTTATTGAGGTGGCTGGTCTGCCCCATATCCTGATTTGTGTGGTGACTCAGCCTTGCCTCAGTCACAGGTGATGGACAAGTACGGGGGTCTGAAGACAGGGAATACATGGGCCCCAGAGAGAAGAAGTTGCTATGGGCAACAGACAGTGATTAAGAGGTGTTCAGCCTGGTCCCCTCTAATTCCTCAGGGCAACTGTGGTGCTCCAATGCTCAGAAGGGGTGCTGGGAGAGGTGAGGCAGGAAGCGAGGACCTGAGCCGCCATGCTCAGGGCATCACCTGGAGTTTCCTGTCTACGAATTAAAGTGAGCATCAGTGGTGAACAGCAGGTTTGACAGATTTGTATGTGTAAAGCCCTCCTCTCAGGGCTGCCCAGATTAAGTTCCCAGCATTACTATCCTTCAGACCTTGACGTTGCGAGGAAAGAAGGAAAGGAGGTGCAATGGTGTGAGGCTGAGTGAGGGGATGTGAAGAAGGGTGTGAGGGTCAGTTACAACAGAAAAGAAGAAGGGAGTCCATTCTGCACCACTAACATAAAGGGGAGTCCTGGGCCAAGGGCGCCTTTGGTCTTTCAGGGACACCTAGGGCTAGACAAGTGTGTTGGGTATATTACAGCCACGGTTCTCTAAGTGGGGCTTGGGGACCTTACCTTTCAGGGAAGTCTATGAGGTCAAAACCATTTCCACAATAATATTAAGATATTATTGACCTTTTCACTCTCATTCTCTCAGGAGTGTACAATGGACTTTTCCAAAAATTACGTGACATGTGATATCACCACAGATTGGTAAAGATGAGAACACAGCTGTCATCAATTAAGTCAGATACTGAGATTTGAAAAAAGATACAAGCCTAAATTTTGTGTTGGGAAATATAGTGACTTTTCATTAAAAAATATTATTTCTGTTAGTATCTAACTCCATTTTAATTTCTAATATAGTAAAAAGCAATAGATATAACCCACATAAATAAGCTCTTTCAGGCCGTCAATCATTTGTGGGACTATAAAGGGGTCCTGAGACCAAATGCTTGAGAACTGCTATATTATCAGGAAAAATCCTGATTACCACACTAAGGAACAGATTTTATTCTATAGGCTGAGGGAGGTCTCATTTCCCTAGTTACCATATAAGCTCCTTGAAGACAGGCATTTAAATACTTCTTCAAATATTTCTGAAAACTAGCACCAGGTTTTCACATGCAGATGCTAGAAGAAAGGTGTTAAATGCTAGGATAAAAGGTGCAATTTCTAATCAGTAGGAATTCAGGAAAACACAAAGTTCAGGTTTGAGGTGAGGATACGCTAGTCCCAGCCTCTTTTTCTCCTTATTACCCAGAGGCTGGCCTAAGCATCTTACTGTTCTCCTTCTCCTGCCCTCCTGGCCTTTCTCCCTCCCACCCCAGGCAGTTAGTGGTCTTGTCATGTATACACGTTACTCAAGAAGGGGTTGACCTCTGTCTCGGCTAACTGGCTCTGTTGGCTGGCTGCCAGTGTCATTATTTAGAGGGAAAATGGAACTCACACTTAAAAAGAAGAGTAGGAACATGAAGGAATTTTGTGGTATAGTCAAGCACATGTCCTTGGAGGGGTTTCAATATTATCAGATGTTTTCCTCAGAAAGGTAGGCCACGAAGCCAATTTTGGCCCTCTTAAAATAACAAGTGCTAACAGTGCCTATGAGTGACAAGGCAGCTATCACGAAAGCCATCTGACCAGCACTTGCTCTTGGCAGCCTATGAATCATGAAAATGAGAGCAGCTTAAAGACACAAGCACAAGCCATCCAACTTCTCTTTAGCCTTCAGAAAATTCCTGATAACCAGGCCCTTCCAACCCTTGATCCTTACCGTGGGGCCGCCCCCGTGCATTTTAAGAGCCCTGACAGTGGCAACAAGCACCACAACGTGAGGGCGGAGACCAGAATATCGGCATTTGATGTTAAAAAACTTTTCCATTCCAATGTCGGCTCCGAATCCTGCTTCAGTCACTGTAAGTAAGGAGAAAAACAACAGTAAAGATGCCATCCCAATTCCTCTGATGTTGTTTGATTAAAATAAAAGAAAGAGAGAGAAAAACAGTTTATTCAGCAACTTTGCAAAACTACTCACCTACAAACCCTTCAGGGCCAACAAGTTTGAGTGCAATCCGGTCTGCTATGATAGAGGAATTCCCATGTGCAATGTTGGCAAACGGTCCAGCATGAACAAACACTGGAGTGCCCTGTGGAAATCAAGACATCATAAGGGCAACTCCCAATACTGCTTCAAAATAGGGTCGCCAAGGGTGATGGCTGAACAACGTGATGAACATAACTAATGTCACTAAACTGTACATGTGAAGACTGATGAAATGTCAAATGTTTTGTTACATATTTACCACAATTAAAAAAAAAAGATCACACAGTCAAAGGTACAGAATTTAGTTGGAACCCAAACTAAAAAGACTTCCCAGGGGAAAAATACAAACCTACCTCTTCCTGTATTTCAATAATGTCCCAGTCAGAACTGTGAGAAAGAAAGTAAGAAAGAGATGGGCAGGTGGAGGTCTCTGACTCCCCAAGAAAAGTGTTTACGACCACGCTGCTCACCTCCAGGGTCTGCATGAGGTTGGGCTTGATAGCATCCTTCATAAGCACCGTCAATGCACCACTCACCCCCTACAAAACAGACACATGACGTGTCAACTCCCACCAGCAAAAAACAACCTCTGACAACAACATTCAACATTTATAGGTCTTCCCTTTTTAGCCATCTTGGACCAATTAGGACTTTCTTTCACCTGAATTAGACTGTCCATTTGTTTTCGTTTTTTTTTTCCAGACCTTTTATGAAATTACCAGTTATTTTATTTAAGGAGAACTGACAGAATGAAAATGACATTCACATGCGAATTTTTAGAGAAACATGTAACCCTGGAAACAGGCATCTCAATAAAGCTTTGCTGCTGACTAATGTGGGGAATCCATTTTAGAACAGTCTAAAGCAGGGAAATGCTAGTTCCGAGAGTACTGAGTTATTTGTACCTTTGGTGTCTGGGCAGAAGGGGCTATAAACCAAACTCAACAGATGTTTCTCAAAGCTGAAACTAAAATTTTTCCCAGGAGTTCAAGACCAAGTCTTAAATATCAGGTCTCCCTTTTAAGCAATCCAATCAAAACTGAACAAACGGGTAGCAAAGTAAAATAAAGCAATGGTACCCACTTATATTCAATTCCAATGACTTTCTACATCTCTGGTTTAAATGTATTTAAAACATTTCTGGTTTAAAAGCGTTTAAGACAGCTTCTTTTTCTCACTCAGTAACTGTGAACACTGGGAATGAGTTTTTCTCCCTTTTTAAATTTAACATAACATTAATCACAGGCCAACAATTTAAATTGCATTTAAATTATTACAGTCTTTTTGGGAAATAATTTGGTATGTTACCAAGTGCCTTAAAATTGCCCCCTCTTTGACCCATTTCAAATATGAACTGGTTTGTTGTTGTTGTGAAGTTCTCTGACTCAATTTTGGTTTGTGTCAACACAAACAGGGTTCTAAAAAATTAATCTATAAGAACTCTCAATTCAAACCGATTAACATGTAGACAGTTCAGAAATAACCCTCAAGTGGAGAACCAGCCCAGCAGGATGAACGGCGGGGCTTTCAGGTAATTAACAAGAAATTGCTTCAAATGTCCCAATCCAAATGTCCTGGGGAGGGGCCAGGGTGTGACTCCAAGCTCAACCACCAAGGGCCTCACTTGGACTCTTGATGTTCTCCAGAAACTGAAGTCACACACCCTCTCTCTTGAAGATACTCACAGGATGAAGATGCTACTCAGACCACTGGAAACTTGTAGGCTATTACTGGAGCATATCACCTATTAAAAGCCCACTGCCGTCGAGTCAATTCCATTTTGTAGCAACCCTAAAGGACAGAGTAGAACTGCTCCATAGGGTTTCCAATGAGCAGTTGGTGAATTCAAACTGCTGATCTTTTGGCTAGCAGTCAAGCTCTAAACCACTGTACCACCGGTGCTCTGTATCACCTATTACTCATGACAAATTATTTTATAAATTCCGTAACTGTCTTATAAATAGCAGAATCCTATTGATTAGTTAACTGCAACATCTCAAGTACAGCATACTTTTTGTTATCAGTGCCTCTAAGAGACCCTAGGACAATGGACACAGATGTATCACCAAGCCTGGAGCACCTGACACTCACCAGGTCTTCAGCACTGATGGGCTCCCCTTTCTTGTTGGAAGCTACCACCATTTTGCCCAGTCTCTCTCTCATGTCTTCTAGAGAAGTGGTGAGAGCCAGGACAGCCATGATTTCACTGGCCACAGAGATATCAAACTGGGCCTATTGGCAAGGAAAAGACACAATAGAGAAAACTATGTTAAACCAGAATGATGACTTGCACAAGTAGTCGTTTTATGCATCCTAGGTTTAAACAAATAGCTTAAAAGGGTAGAATAACAGAATACTAAACAAAACAAAGAACTTAATTAAATAATCCTCCAGTAGCAAAAATTTTGGAGTCCCTGGGTACTGCAAATGGTTAATGAGCTCGGCTGCTAACCAAAAGGCTGGAGGTTCAAGTCTACCCAGAGGTACCTCAGAAGAAAGGCCTGGCAATCTACTTCTGAAAAATCAGTCACTGAAAACCTTGTGGAGCACAGTTCTCCTTTAACACACATGGGGTCACCATGATTCGGAATCAATTCAATGGCAACTGGTAGCAAAAATGTAAAATTAGGAGAAACCCTGAGAGTATAGTTCCGGGATACCCTTTTAACTCAGCACTGAAGTCACTCCTGAGGCTCACCCTTCAGCCAAAGATGAGGTAGGCCCATAAAACAAAATGACACTAAACGTGCACACCAGCCTAGGGGCAAAGACGAGAAGGCAGGAGGGGACAGGAAAGCTGGTAATGGGGAACCTGAGGTTGAGAAGGGAAGAATGTTGACATGTCATGGGGTTGGCAAACAATGTCACAGAACAATATGTGTATTAACTGTTTAATGAGAAACTAATGTGCCCTGTAAACCTTCATCTAAAGTACAATAAAAAAAAAATGTTTTTAATTAATTATCCCAAGACCTTGAGTAGCCAATTTAAAAAAAATAAATGTAGTAGGACCAACAAGCTATCATTTATCCCTGTGAAGGTCGCTTGTTATCACGTGGCTGTGGCTGCCCTAATGTACAAGGAAAGAAGGTGGACGCTCCTACACTGAAGAGACATACTACAAAACGGCCACCAAAAACAAAGCAATTTTAATCCATTTATGTGGAAGGATATTCACTTGGAGCTCTCCACCTCCAGGAAAAAATGCTGGAGAAAAACAGAGGTGACACATGGGATGTATTGCAAAGGCTGTCAGGAATGCTCAATACTGCACACCCACTCACTTCCATTTTAAAAAAGAGAAGGCAGAACAACACCTGGCAGTATCAGTCGTACGGAAGGGGATGGAGGAAGATAGAAGCGGCAAAAATCTGGTTCATGAGAACGAATTTACTTGGGAAGAAACAAATAGTTACCGTCCGCGTGTACCCTTTCTCCGTTGGAGCCTGTCCAATTGTGATCTTCCTCAGGAATCTATCATTGGTATCCAACACTACAGAAAAAAAGGGAAGAAACACAACAAATTTTAATAAAGGGACTATAAAGTTAAAGGAACCAGCAGAACTTTAAAGTAACAAGTTAATTTAAGAACTGTCTTAACACTTGATTTCAAAGTTGAACATAGGGTAAACATAACAAATTATATTCATGTACCATAAATATACAGGAATTATTTTCAAAGCAAAGGAATATAGTCTCTTTTTGTTTAGAGAATTCAAACAATTAGCCAGAAATCTGGAATCTATTTTAAAGCACATTCCATATTACAAGAAAAACAGCAGGCTACATCTTTTCAAAAGGCCTAGGTTTATGTCGTTGTTGCAGGAGGAGGTGACTCACTGACCTTACCCCATCCTTAGAAACACAAGAGCCATCAACTCAGGGCAAATACTGATGCCTTTTAAAACATGTCGGGTAACAGACCTGGGCTCTTCTTTAGAAGAAATAACTTCTATTCTGATAATAGAATACATATCCAGTTGTACAGCCTTGAAAATCATGGCAAAGATCAACCAATCAACCATCCAACCTTAATCCCGCCTCCTAAGGCTATGGCAACCATTAACATCTTACTGTATTCCCGGCTTTGTTTTGTATGACATGCCAAACAATAACAAAATACAAAATGAAGAAAAATAAACAACAACAAGAAACCAGTTCATATTCGAAATGGGTCGGGGGCAATTTTAAGGCACTTGGTAACATGCCAGATTATTTCCCAAAAAGACTTTAACAATTTAAATACCCAAAACCATGTCTTGTACATCACTGGCTATCACTGATGGATATATACCCACACGTACACATATACACTTGATAAGAACGTAATGTGTTGTTGAAAGCTACTCTTATTTTTCAAAAAATAGTCGAGTTCCTTGCATCTAATTTCTCTGTATAAAATAACCAGTCTTATTTTTTTCTTTGTCCCTCCCTACTTTCTTAGAAAGCATAAATTAGAAATAAAGCAAAGGAAAAGCGAATGAAACCATAAACCAAACCTGTTGCCATCTAGTTGATTCCGACCCACAGCAACCCTAAAGAACAGAGTAGAACTGCCCCATGGGGTTTCCAAGGAGCACCTGGTGGATTTGAACTGCCGACCTTTTAGTTACTAGCCGTAGCTCTTCTATGCCACCACGGTTTCAGATATTAAGAGTGCTAACTTAAAAATGCCATTAGCTGCTAGCAGTTATTCAGCCAATGAAAATCACAAAAACTGCCAATAAATTAGCCCCTAGCTGCATTCTGCACAACTGGGTGAAACTCCCTTCTCAGCAGTGATATAGGATAGATGGAAGCACTGTTGGTAAAAAATAAAACTCTAAGTCATGCTTAGTTGGATATACAGAAAAGCAACATATGGCAGTGACATCAGGCAACTCACCCACCAAGCTGCTAAGTATTTAAACCTTGAAAGTTAGCTAACTTCTAACAGGAGGGTTTAATAAAATGAGATAAAAATGATAAGGCAATTGAAGCTCCCATTTGAAGGTAGTCAGCTTGGTGCTTGATACCTGAAAGGAAATTCTTTGGCCTAGACATTAAACACTGTATAGTTCACAAAGTATTCATATACACTCATTGTTCCATCACAAATTCATAGACACCCTGGGAGGGAGGCAAAACCAAAAAGTTATCAGACGTATTCAGTCCAAGAGCCACGGGATGGAGCAGAATGAAGAGCCTGCGCAGCGTGGGGAGGGCTGTGGCGGCCCAGAGTGGTGATGACAGGAGTGTAACCGACTGGGTTGCTGGAGCAGAATAAGAGGAGTGTCTTCAAGCATAGGAGTTGGAGCAGAGTGAAGAGGTCATTCCTTAGAGGCCCAAAGTAGGACATCAGAGCTCAGGTGGAGTGAGAGGGCATATGTGCAGGAGAGGGGACCAGGAGCATGGGAGACTGGTTACACATGGATACAGGGACCAAATGAGTAAACATATTGTCATGGATTGAGTTGTGTCCCCCCAAAATATCTGTCAACTTGGCTAGGGCACTATTCCCAGTACTGTGTGATTGTCTACCATTTGCCATCTGGTGTGATTTCCCTGTGTGTTGTACATCTTGCCACTGTGATGTTAATGAGATGGATTAGTGGCAGTTACATTGACGAGATCTACAAGATTAGATAGCGTCTTAAGCTAGTCTCTTGAGAAGTGAGCAGTGACGTGGGGAAGCTCATGTCACCAAGAAAGCAGCACAGGAAACAGAGTGCATCCTTTGGACCCAGGGTCCCTGTACCAGGGGAAGATTGATGACAACAACCTGCCTCCAGAGCTGACAGAGACAGAAAGCTTTCCCCTGGAGCTGACGCCCTGAATCTGGACTTCTAGCCTACCAGACTGTGAGAGAATAAACTTCTCTTTGTTAAAAAAAAAAAAAAAAGCCAAGGCAAGCCAGAGAGTTACAACAAAAATCAATCACTTATGCCAGACAAGAGTTTTGAAAATAAAGGGAATAATTTCCCTACTTCATGACACCAAAACTTTTTGCATAAAATGAAACATGTAAAATTGTATTTTTCTTTGATGCTTGAGCTTCCTCGAAACCAGTGTTTCAATCAGCACTGAATAGGCAGCAAAATGTTCAATCATTCCAACAAAGAGAGATCTAAGGACTGCTAATAAGGAGAGATATTAATGGAGGTGGCCAGAAAAAGCAGTAAGTCAGCATCCTGGTCATGCATTCACCATGAAAACACCAAAACACAAGCCTTTGGACCTTGCATTTTTACAGCTCTCTGGGGGGGTGCAGGGTGTGAAGTCAATCAAGTCAAACTAGGCACTCTGGTACCTCTCTGCCAAGTTATGGTTTCCGGATCAATATCCAGTCTTGCAAATCTGTTTATCTCTTCATCTGTCAGTGTGGTAGGGTCGGTCTTTTCAATGCCTAGTCTCTGAAGAAGTAGGAAAATTAATACATAAAATAAGACAAAACAAGCAAAAGCATAATACATTAAAAAAAAAATTAAGCCTAGTATATCTCAAAATAGGATCTCTTCTGGGAAATACAAACCATCTTAAATTCCAAAGGGAAAACTGTGACCCCTTTGGCTAAACATAGGGGGCATTTCCTACTTAGACACATACAAAGGCTTTATTAACATGTTCATCCCAACATCTGAGCACCAGAGGCATTTTCCTAAGCTCAGCCCTAAACAAGTATATTGTTGTTGTTAGGTGCCATCAAGTCGATTCCGACTCATAGCGACCCTATGCACAATAGAACGAAACACTGCCTGGTCCTGCGCCATCCTTAAAATCGTTGTTACGCCTGAGCTCATTGTTGCAGCCATTATGTCAGTCCACCTCGTTGAGGGTATTCCTCTTTTCCGCTGACCCTGTACTCTGCCAAGCACGTCCTTCTCCAGGGACTAATCCCTCCTGACAACGTGTCCAAAGTACGTAAGACGCAGTCTTGCCATTCTTGCTTCTAAGGAGCATTCTGGTTGTACTGCTTCTAAGACAGATTTGTTCGTTCTTTTGGCAGTCCATGGTATATTCAATATTCTTCGCCAACACCACAAACAAGTATAGTGAACGAGAATTCCTAATTCACCAAACTGAAACATATTGAAAGGAAATGCAATGTACAGAGCTTTTTTTTCAATCAGACAATTGAGAAGCCCGATTCGAATTAAATTTTGTTGTGTGCTGTCAAGTTGGTTCCGACTCATAGCGACCCTGTAGGACACAGGAGAGCTGCCCCGTATAAATCTTTATGGAAGCAGATTGCCACATCTTTCCTGAGGAGCAGCTGATGGGTTTGAACCACCAACCTTTTGGTTAGCAGCCGAGTGCTTCACCACTGCGTCACCAGGGCTCCTACTGCACCATTAAACCAAAAACCAAACCAAACCTGTTGCTGCTGAGTCAATTCCGACTCATAGTGACCCTACAGGACGGAGCAGAACTGTCCCAGAGGGTTTCCAAGGATCAGCTAGAGGATTCAAACTGCCAACCTTTTGGTTAGCAGCCATAGCTCTTAACAACTATGCCACCAGGGTTTTCATTATGACCTTAAGACTGGTTATTAATGTAACTTGATCCAAAATAGGCTAACCTAAGAGGATATTTTCCTCTTGGTCAATTACCAAATTTCATACTATATCAAAATTAAAGAAGCAAAAACCTTACCCGTAGCCTTCGAATTTGAATATCAGAGAACTTTCTCACTCCATTTACTGATGGTACCAAACGATTAAAGAGAGCCTTAAAGAAAAGGAGGAAAGGGCTTTGAAATGAGAGCAGTCCCACTGCCTTGCTACCTACATCATCAGCACCCAGAGGACTAACACTAATTCAGGTGCTTCAACCCTTTCAAAAGTGTTCATGGGGCTTGTGGGGCAGCAGCACCCTACCTTGTCTGTCTGTGTCAGTTCATGGAACATCCGGGCATCGATGGCTGCAGCAACGAGGTTATTAGCTGCAGTGATGGCATGGATGTCCCCTGTGAGGTGGAGATTAAACTACAAAAGAACAGAAACCACATTGGTCTCTCAACTTCTCTCCATCTTTTCGACCTTCATTCTATGGCAACCAGATCAATTCCTGTGCTAAAGCCAGGGGAGCACCGGAGGCAGCACGGCGAGTGGACAAGCATCAGATTTAGATAGCTCTTGAAAACACAAATTACTGTCCTCAGAACAAACTCCTCCCGAACTCAGAACCTGTGGTTCTCCCTAAATGACATGTCCAGAAACCACAAACTCCACACCACCGGGGTCAGCAGCAACACTGTATCACTGAGGACACACTCCCTGCCCTTCAAGCAGTAGGTGAAAGGCATACACTGCAGCGGCAAGAGCTCTGTATCTTCACGCACTGTTTTTGTTTCTGTAGCTATTACTCGAACTTCCCCAGATGCTGGCTCTTCCCAACCTCATGGTTCATTTGATCACTTGCTTAAAACTATTAATCCCACTACGAGGCGGACTTTGAAGTCCTTGGCATGTCAAGAAACCAGGCTGACTCATAAGTCTACAATTTAAGATATTTTTCTCTTTAAGTGTTCCTCCTGCTGAGAAACAAGTCTCTTGTCCACCACGAGCTCTAGAAAAAAAGTTCATCTCTGGAGGGAAAAACTGTAATAAAGGGTCTGTTTCAATCAAATCCCAGAATCCTTTACCTCTTCCATGGGAATAACCTGCGAGTAGCCACCTCCTGCAGCGCCACCTAGAGGACAGGTCAAGGGTGAGGACTCGTGTTAAGGATGCTTCTCTGAGACTCAGGAATCAATTAAACGCAGATCATCAGTTTTTCTGTTTTGTTTTTAAACTACTAACCCTATTATTTATTTACTTTTTAGACAGATTTATTTACATTTAGACAGATTTGATTACCTGTTTTCTAGCTAAAACACTTGTTCAGGCTGCACAGTCTCTCAATTGAAATTTGAGCCTTAAATGACAAAAAAATGAAAACATACATACTCACTGCCTTTAGAATCAGGTTCCACCCGTGATTCCTAACACTTGTTAAAAGGCTCAGACTACAGTTACATAAAAGCAAACCTGTTCCATTTCCTACTCTTATGAATGCCACTCTGGCATTTTAAAAAAGGCATATTTAAAACACAGACCTAACACAAACACTAAAACAATAACACAAACAGGGAGACTGTAATTCCTTCCAAATAGGAGACATGTTAGAAAACAGCTTAAATGCTAGATTACTGCTGGCCCATTATTACTCAAAGGCCAGTCAAAAATGCCCAGGTTACAGCTACTGTCTGGAGGGGAGATGAGATGGCAGAGGAGGACAGGAGTTGGATAAATGGACATGGAAATACAGGGTGGAGAGGAGTGTGCTGTCTCATTAGGGGCAGAGCAAGGTGTATATAAGGTTTTGTATGAGAGGCTGACTTGATTTGTAAGCTTTTACTTAGAGCACAAAAAAAAAAAAAAAAAAAGCCCAGGTTACCAGGTTATCAGTGAGATTAAGGTCAATTTGGAGTATACATTTTGTGGCTTTTGTGAGGCATAGACCTTGCAATGGGGTAATTCATAACAAGAGGAAAAGGAGTACATTGGGTTCAAAAAGCAGAACAAGGGATAAGACTAATTCTGAAGTTGAGAGGAGATTATTAAGACAAAGCTAAAAAGCTGAGCCGAGTCAACATATGTGTAAAATTTAACAAAATGATAGGCCAAAGAATGGCAAAGGTGTACCCTGTGTGAACATTAGTAATAATTGCTAGAATAAGCAGAATGTGACTGCCCTGACACTGTGCAAATGAGAAGGACAACTCTGCAAGAGCCCTCTAGTAATTAATAAAAATAATTAAGAGTATGTTTGCAGTATTGCAGGTTTCAGAAGCTGAAGATCAAGTATCATTACTGACGTGCTTTTATATAATCAGAAGATGGAACACTGTATTGATGGTATTGTTTTAGAATTTGAAAAAGTTAAAATTATACGCTCTGAAGTAAAGATGTGGGTGCCCCATTCTGATACTCAATAACAGTCTCTGACCAAGTTACCTCTGAAGTCTCAGCTGCCACTATTGTAAAATAATGATAATACTGGCTATCTCATATTGGAGGATAAAATAATGTGCACAAACTACTTAGCACAAAACCTGGCGCAAAGCATACACTCATTAAGGGAAGGCTTTTCTTATCCCCAAAAGGGTGAAATATGTGTGAGATTTGTATTTGTCTCCACAAAATCAGCATGATGATCAGTGGCTATGATTACCTTTATTGTTAGTGTTGACAGTTGACTATTAGAGTCATCTAAAAGCACCCCCAGCTACACATTACCCATCCCAGGGAATTCCTGTGCAATGTCTAATAGCAACAGCAGGATTGGGATGATTTGATGAAAGCCTTCCCCAAAAGCAACACAATAGGGATGGGTGAGGAGGACATTCCTGGTGTCTAAATGAGGTGAAGACCTATAAGCATTCGTGGGTTGAGTGGACCAGAAAGAACCGATCACCCCAGGTCTAGCCCACTAATACCTTTTATTCCAAAGGTCGGGCCCTGAGAAGGCTGTCGTACACACGCAAATACATTCTGATGAAGGTAGGCACCAAGGGCTTGTACCAGCCCAATTGTCGTCGTGCTTTTCCCTTCTCCCAGGGGTGTTGGAGTTATTCTTCAAGATGAAAGCAAAGAGATAAAGGTTTATTTATAGAATTAAGTTTATCTGAATCACTAAGACAGACTTAGCAAATCCTACAGAATGACTCTTAAGCCAAATAAAAAGGAAGACAAAAGGCCTGAAAGGGATCTTGTCCAAGACTCTTAGCTGTATTTTCCCAAAATTTTAAATGAAAAAGCTGCTGTATTTCAGGTCTTCTCACTGTAAGAAGTAAATACATTTTACCTTATAGAGATACACTGCTGTAACTTTAATTTATCAATTTATAACCTTAAAAATTAGCCCAGCAATAAAAATGACTGCTCCATAGATCTAGTGAATTAATGAATTTTGGGTTAAAAAAAGTCAATTCCATCTGAAGACCAGATTTTAAGACTCAACCCTTCTTGTCTTTCAAAAATTATAATCTACTCTTACCTATCTCACAGGGCTGTTGTGAGGGTCCAGTGAGATAATACATGTGAAAATGTCAAAACCAAATTAAAGGAACCTTTCACATACATGTGCTAAGTGTCTAAGCACAACCTCTGGCAATAACATCCATGACTTTAACAGTATGGGGATTCAATCAACAAAATGAATGAAAACCATACCCCGTCACCACCACATATTTTCCATCAGGCTGATGCCTGAGGCGTTCTAGCGCTGAAAGCAGAACCTTGGCCTTGGTTTCACCATACAATTCCACCTCTTCAGAGAGCAGACCAATTTCTCGAGCCAGGTTACCAATGGGCTTTGGTTTGTAAGCTCGTGATATATCAATGTCACTTAAAAGAAATGCAGAAAATTTACATCAATCTTCATTCACTGAATTTAATTAGCCCCACCCTAAAAACACCCTGGTGGTGCAATTGTTAAGCGTTTGGCTGCTAACCAAAAGGCTGGCAGTTCGAATCCACCCAGCAGCTCCGTGGGAGAAAAGACCTTGTGATCTACTTCTATAAAGATGACAGCCTAGAAAACCCTATGAGGCAGTCCTACTCTGTCGCATGGGGTCACTATGAGTCGAAATTGGCTCCATGGCACCCAACGACAGTAATGCCCCTCTCCCCCAACCACTGATGGTGCTTTCAAAAAGAAGCATACATGTATCCATGGTATCTGTCAGCTAAAAACCAATGATTCTATATTTTAAATCTGTAAAAGTTTATTTTTACCTAGGGACAGGTGTCTTGAGGTTAAGGCTGTTATACTGAATCACCCACTCTCCCGGCTTAAATTTCTCCAGGAAACGTTTTGCACTCTCCACTGTGCTCTAAACAAAAGGATATAAACGGAAGTGAAAAGAGGTAATTAGTTCACCCTCCACCTCCGTTCCAAAGCCCAGGTCACTCCAGCTGAATCACAAAACTAAGTGCTTCATGATCTACCTGTAAACAAACATGCTTCAATACCAGGCAAGAGTGTATGAGCACCTAAAATGCTTTGGGGCTGCTTGCGTGTGAAAAAGGGCAAGCAAGCCAAAGCATGGCTAGCAAGGCAATGTGCTTGCTGTTTCCTTTTCTGGAAGTCATTATACTCCAAAGTAAATTGCAATTGTGCCATCTCTCCTTCCCTCTATTCATCTGACCAATTCTATTACTTTGTTCTTCCATTCCCTTTTTTCCCTCCAACAGAGTCACACCCTTACTTAGCTTCTAAGTATGTCTTACGACAGTTCTACTTGGGGGAAAAAGCACTAACGTGAATTTTGAATTCTACTTGAGTTCTATCAGCTTCTTAGAACGATTGCAGAAACTTTTATTCACAAGTACCTGCATTAGCATTGCCACCGTCATGGGCCCGACACCGCCAGGAACAGGGGTGATGAAGCCTGCCCTCTCTTTGGCCTCGTTGTATGCCACGTCACCCACAACTTTTCTCCCGTTCGGTTTTGTATCATCTGGTCAAGGGAGGAAAGTCAAAGCTAAGTTTCAGAATTGCAATTTCTAAATAAATTGATCAATTACAACAGCTTGTTCCAGAAACTAAACAGAAATTCGGTTTTGTAGTTTATTCAGGCTCAAGGGCCTACCTTACTTAAAAGCTACAGGATGACAGGTATTTGCTATTTCCTAGGGAAAAAATGCGTTTACCTGCAAATAATTCACAAGGTGCTTAATAGTTTTTTTTTTTTTTAGAACCAGAAGAGAATCCTTTTATAGTCCATCAGGTGGCAAGTAAAATACCAACTGTTTCTTAAAACCAACTACCCTATACATAATGAGCACTTTTTAAAACACTAATTTGTGAGGTCTACAAAGGAATTTTTGGGTGCATAAAGCTCTAACTATGTCACAGCTGCCAGATACCGTTTCTAGAGCAACTGTCAGCATTTTGTAAGCGCCAGGCATGAGCTAGAGGAACAATTCGACATCCAATTCCAAAGACAAGCAGCTACTTAAATGTATGCTAAAGGCAAAGAATATAATTACGCTTCCCTTAAAAAGATACAAGAACAACTACAAATCTTACCAGCACAGAAGAGCTATTCAAGAGAACAAAACCCAATGATGCATCATTTCTCACTCGTACAAAGAACATCCTACACTTGGCGACAGTGCACTTCCGGGGGTGGGGGCCTGGGGTACAGGGCTTGACCTTGTAGGCTAAGGCTCCTGAGGCAGAATCGGAGTCACATCATCACTTTTCTATAATCAGATTTCCACAACTGAGACATGAAGCTTCAGGAAGTAGCCAAGAAGCCAGAATTAAGAGATTCAGACTCTCGGATCAGGCTCTCCTACTGTTAGTTCACAGCCCCTGTGGGCTCCATATCTACCTGCAGCCCAAAGGTGCAAAGGATTAACGCTACCAGTGCGCTTGGCTGGTAACCAAAAGGTTGGAAGTTGGAGTCTACCCAGAGGCACCATGGAAGAAAGCCTGGCAATCTACTTCAGAAAAATCAGCTACTGAAAACCCTACTGAGCACAGCTATACTCTGACACAGTTGCAGTCGCCATGAGCTGACTTGACGGCAACCGGGTTTTTGTTTTTTTTCATAAGGTGGCCGAGAAGCAAATAAGAAAATGTGCACATTCTTGAAATTGGAAAAGCATTTTTCAAACATAAGGATTTCTCTTCTCGTCTGAGATATGTATTTTTTCATATGTACTTGTATAACCATAAGGAGCTGGTAAACACAACTCCTTTGGATAGTTTCAGGGCTCTAGAAGATTACAAAACAGCAGGCCAGGACAGAACATTTCCTCTCATAATCCTGAAAGTCAAGTTTCAAAATGCTAAGGAGCTATAGTTTACCCTTTGTACAGGTTTCAACAGTCTAACCCTAAAATTAGCTTAAAAGAACCCCTGCTCCCCTTTCTATTTTTTAATGTCAGTCGTTTTAATTTCATCTTACATAGGAGACACATATCAATAACTGCAGAACTAAATGCTGTACCAGATAAGCTCAGTTTTGCTCCTGAACAATCTATCATAAACACTACCAGGGCTGGCTTGAGTGTCCTCTGATATACGCAGTGTTTCACAGACATTGTAATGCGGCCGGTGGAAAAAGTAAGCGTTCCTCAACCTAAGTATCTGGTTTCAGTAACGGACAAACATTTTGATTATATACCTTGGCCCTAGGGTTCCCCTTTCATTGGGAAATTAATTGTATGAACAATTAAAACTTAAGGCTGTCAGTGCCTTGACTCCTTCACATTTTACTTGGGGACCCCAGTAGAGAAGGCACTGAACCGGATTGGGGTAGGATGAAGGATCTGCTCCCTCTTTCTACAGCCTCTCCATAAACACTTAATATCCATCTGTGCTTTCTCAAACCATCATCAGTGAGCCAAGCAGGAAGAACACTTATGCATGTTTCTCTGACCAAAGCTTTCTGCTCTACACTTGAATAAAAAAATACTCCAAAATTTTTTGAAAAAAAAAAAAAAAAAATGCATACCTTAACCCATTCTTCATTTGGCAAGCGACTTATGATGTTATCCCTGAGTGTGTCATGTAAACCATTTAAATGAAAATATGAGCCAAGAAGCGGTCACAGTTGTGGGATGTGGTGCTTCTAAAGTAAATATCTGCCAAGAACAGTTTTTAGGTTCCCTAACCCACCACTGCTCTGTAACTCACTAATGATTTTGCTACCTTGGGGAACAACAGGAGCCCTGGTGGTACTGTGGTTAAGAGCTACAGGGGCTAACCAAAAGGTCGGCAGTTCAAATCCACCAGCTACTCCTTGGAAATCCTATGGGACAGTTCTACTCTGTCCTATAGGGTCACTATGAGTAGGAATTGACTCAGTAGCAATGGGGTTGGTTTGGTCTGTGGGAACAATAAAAGCCAATTTATCAATATTTATTTGCCTATATGTTCAGGATCAGTAAAAATACAGTTTATCAGGAGACAGAATACTGCTTTTCTGTTACTCATATTTTATCATCTATGTGAGGAATAAATATGAATAGGACGGTAAGTTTCATGTCTGCAAGACTCAAAATCCCTACCCAGGTTTTCCTTCTTCCATCTCTCACATCTAATCCAAAGAATGTCAAAAGCAGAAATATAATACAGAAGATGCAAGGTTTTAAACAGAATGAGCTTGAATGTCATATTGCAAGGACTCAAAGTGAGGAGTTGTAGGAGAGCAATTTCTTTATCACCCATTAGATAATTACACTACAAGAAAATGAGTGATCAATTATGAGCTACTGTCTTTAAAGCATGCTAGGGAGAGTGGGAGGGAGGTTAAAAACGGTGAAGACTTGACAGTGACTAATGTTCCTGGCAACTTAATGTCTGTATTTCAAACCTGACTTGGAAAGGGAGAAAAAAGATTATTCTTGTTATAATTCCCTTCAACAATTCGACAAATACTGAGTGCTAGTAATTAGAGGGCATAAAGCTGGACACTGCACCACAAAGGAGCCCCTGGGTGGCACAAACAGTTAAGCGCTTGACTACTAGCTGAAATGTTAGCAGTTCAAACTCACCCAGAGGTGCCTTGGAACAAAGGCCTGACAATCTGCTTCTAAAAGGTCACAGCCATGAAAGCCCTATGGAGCACAGTTCTACTCTGAAACACAAGGGGTTGTCAAGAGTCAGGACTGACTGGATGGCAACTGGTTTGGTTTGGTTTTGGCACCACAGATTCTATTGCCCACTGGGAGTGACTCTAGTAGAAGAGAACACAGATCCACACCAAACAAACAATAGAAGAAACACAAAGTTCTGTGGGAAGGGAGGGAGGGAGAAAAGGATTTTCAAAAGGAGAGATCATCCCTTGTTGAGGTGAAATCAGCCAAGACTTGGAAGGGGTAAAGGGCATTTCAACAGACAGACAGGAGGTGGGAAGGAAGTGGCTGAAGGTGAAGGTCACAGCTGAGCCTTATTCAATTGTGTAGTCGAGGGCTTGGCATGGGGCTTAATTCACAGAAATAGGTACTCAATTAAAGTCTGTTGCTTTCTTGAATTTACGAGGTATCTATGCAGGTATTCACTGTATTGTTCTTTCGAACTTCCTGTTTGAAAAATTTTTTGATGCGATGACAGCCTGTTCCACTAATGAAGCAGGCACGGAACTTGTGAAGGAGAGACAGCGTGTGCAGGGAACTGCAAGTGGTCCTGTTTTACTGAAGTTTAAGACAGGTATTCACAAAATGTGAGTGAGAAAAAGGGCTGCGGGAGTGGGCTGAAATGACAGAGCGAGGCTAAGGAGTCTGGCAAGTTAACGTGGCGGGGGGAAGAGGCGCCCAGGTCCATGTCACGAGGTCAATACAGCAAGGCACGAGCATGCAGATGGGTCTGAGTGGGAAGCAGCCGTAGGGGGGAGACCAGTAAGAAATCTACAAGAGTCCACCTGAGGGGGTACCATTCTGGGGTGACCCGGACAACAGAGAAGCCAGAAAATGCATCCTCTCTGCCTGGAAGAAAGCCCGGGTCAAAGGGCTTTAATGCTGAGTGAAATTAGCCAGCCGCGAAAGGACAAATATTGTATGAGACCACTATTGTAAGAACTCAAGACAAGGTTTAAACACAGAAGAAAACATTCTTTAATGGTTTCGAGGATCAGGAGGGAAGGAGGGTGGTATTCACTAACTAGATAGTAGACAAGAATTACCTTAGGTGAAGGGAAGGGCAACACACAATAAAGGAGAAGTCAGCATGACTGGACTAAACCAAAAGCTAAGAAGTTTCCCGAATACAACCAAACACTTCAAGGGATAGAGTAGCAGGGGCCAGGGTCTGGGGATTATGGTTTCAGGGGACATCTAGGTCAACTGGCATAACAAAGTTTATTAAGAAAATGTTCTACATCCCACTTTGGTGAGTGGCATCTGGGGTCTTAAAAGCTACCAAGTGGCTACCTAAGATGTATCAATTGGTCCCAACCTACCTGGAGCAAAGGAGAATGAAGAATACCAAAGAGAGAAGGAAAATATGAGCCCAAGAGACAGAAAGTGCCACGTAAGCCAGAGACTTCATCAGCCTGACACCAGAAGAACTAGATGGTACCTGGCTACCACCAATGACTACCCTGACAGGGAACTCAACAGAGAGTTCCTGGTGGAGCAGCAGAAAAGTGGGGTGCAGAACTCAAATTCTAGTAAAAAGATCAGACTTAATGGTCTGTCTGAGACTGGAGGGACCCCAGATGACATGGCCCCCAGACTCTCTGTTAGCTCAAAACTAAAACCATTCCCGAAGCCAACTCTTTAGACGAAGATTAAACTGGACTGTAAGACACTAAATGATACTTCGTGAAGAGTGTGCTTCTTGGCTCAAGTAGATACAGGAGACTAAATGGGCAGCTTCTGTCCAGAGGCGAGATGAGAGGGCAGAAAGGGACAGGAGCTGGTTGAACGGACACAGGAAACACAGGGCAGAAAGGAGGTGTGTGCTGTCACATTATAAAGACAGAAACTAGGGTCACATAACAATGTGTGTATAAATTTTTGTATGAGAAACTAACTTGAACTGTAAACTTTCACTTAAAGCACAAACAAAAAGTTAAAAAAAAAAAAAAAAAAAAAGCCCTCCTAGAGGACCCCTGGCAGAAGGAGTCCCTCTTCTGGACTCGCACTGCATGTTGCAAGGATTATACTGTATTTTAAATCCACCCATGACCTTTGTTAAAATAAAGGGTGATGTCTACATGAAGATAAAGAGATGTCCACCCTGCTCAGTGATGTCATCTTAGGAGCTATACAACACTGGTTAAAATTCTGACATCAGGTGGACCTGTCTTTAGCAACTACACCATTTACTAACTGCGTGTGCCCTTCTGCAAGTCAATCTCTAAACCTTAGAGCTTCAAGCATGAAACGGAACAAGAGGTTCTCTCTCAGGCTTTATCTGAAGACCCAGACATAATCCTTTCTCTACCCACTGCTCCACCAGAAACCACCTTCCTCCCCCAACAACACTCACCTGGAACATAATTGATTCCACAGTCGATGACGACTGCCCCGGGTTTAATCCACTCCCCTTTCACCATTTCTGGCCGACCAGTTGCAACCACCAGGATATCACCTTTACTTACCTGGGGAAAGGAGATTCTGACTGCAGAAATTAAAGAATGAAACGAACAAACACACAAAAATCTAGAAGTGAAAAGGACACCCCTGAGCGCTGTATGAAATTCTTAGTTGGCATTAGCTGTTTTATAGGGTAAAGCCCAAAACTCTGGCTGCACACCATGTACGTAGCCCTTCATGTGCTGTGCTTATCCCCACCGCCTGCCAGGAAGCTCCCTCTACTGCAGATGTTACTGAATGGGGGAACCAATGAGAACCTGCAGGGCAGGCGGGAGCACAGGCTTGGAGCCACAGGCATAGGGCACCGTCCCTGAAGTATGTCACATTGAAGACGATTCCCTCTCCTACCAAATTCGGTACTACCACAGAGCATTGCTCTGAGAGGATTAAAAGAGAAGGTGCTGGCCCCTCTTTCAGTCTCTCCCCACATTTTAGTGACTGTGCTATCAACGAACCAAAACCAAACCCATCGCCATTGAATCGATTCTGACTCGTAGAGACCCTACAGGACAGAGCAGAACTGTCCCATAGGGTTTCCAAGGCTGTAATGTTTATGGAAGCAGACTGCCACATCTTTCTCCCACAGAGCGGCTGGTGGGTTTGAACTGCTGACCTTTCAGTTAGCAGCCAAGCACTTGACCACTGTGCCTCCGGGGCTCCTTGTACTGTCAACAGGGACATGTAAAGGCGAGATTTCCTGGGCTCAAATCCAATGCAAGAGTCAAGAACATGCTGCCACAGGTGCTACAGGACCACTGTCCACAACCCTCAGGAGCATTTCCACCTCTGGGCAGTGGGTCACCACTGGTGAGAATATGCAACCTGGCTGCCAGGGTTCAATCCCAGCACCTGTACTGGCAAGCCTTATTCACCTTATTGACTGGTGTAGAAGGAGTATGGACAGAAGAGTATGGGGTAATGGGAAGTGGCTGTTTAATGGGTACAGGGTTTCTTTTGGGGCAAAGAAAATATTCTGGAACTAGAGAGCAGTAATGGTTGCACATTTGGGACTTCTGAACTTTGGCTCCTCTGCTTGCTAGCTATGTAAACTTGGGCAAATTTTTAATCTGAGTTTGTTTCCTCATTTTGTAAAACAGAACAGGAGTCAAGAATTGTTACAAGGGTTAAACGGGAAAATGAGAATAAAGTACATGGCAGTGCCTGGCACTTAAATGTTAGCCGTTTCCATTATGGGAAGAGAACAAACACACACACACACACACACACACACACACACACTCCACCTTCTACTTTACTCTGGACCCCTTACCTCCTCATCCAGATTGGCAGTCTTTGAGTGGCAAGTGGTCACTGTGGCATTGTTCCACAGAAGCAAGTCATGCATCGGGGCACCAACTATTTTACTGCGCCCAACAACCACAGCATGCCTTCCGGCAATCTGCACCCCTGAAAGAAAAGCCAGCAGGCATCGGGGTTGGGAGGGGGAAGCTGCCCTCCTTCACATCCCACCTAAACGGGAAAATTCAAAACGATAATTCACAAAAACAGGTTCTTATGCGTCAAACAGAAACCTCCGTAAAAACATTCCTTTTTCGGTGATAATCTCAACTCTAGGGTTTTGGCTACAAATTGGGACTTGTACACATGGCCTTCTTGCTGTGGATTTGGGAGAGCAGCTTAAGCCAAGACCCATTCTTTAAGTCACAGAGGAGTTAAGAAGAAGCCTACACTCAAAGAAAAAAAAAAAAAACCTGACTTATAGCTAAACAGCCATATGGAAGAAGGCATCAGATTAAATTACAAGGGCAAACAGTTATAACAAATAGGATGCATGTAAATGGGGTGGGTGGAAGAGAAGAGAAGAAAATGGGATCAGTATTGGTAATTCTTTCCAAGTTTGGTAAGTATACATGTACAGTTCCTCATCCAAATTTTCTTTTTGGCTTAGGGCCTGAGTATAGCGTTACTCGCAGGAAAGTGAGAAATAGAAATTTAACTGTAGTAGAAAGCCTTTCTTTTTTGCCTATTCAGCAACCATTGGCAATATCGTTAGTTGCTATTAAGTTGATCCCAACTCATGGTGACGCATATGAGTCTGAGTAGAACTGCTCGGTAGGGTTTTCAAGATTTTGACCTTTTGGAAGCAGATTGCCAGGCCTTTCTTCTGAAGTGCCTCTAGGTGGGTTCTAACCATCGACCTTTCAGCTAGTAGTTGAGTGCTAAACTATCTGCGCCACCTAGGGACACCACTGGCAATATATCAATGTCCTTGTCAGGACTGATTTATACTCAGTAGAGATGATTTGAGTGCACAAACCAGAGCAGACAAGTGACCACATTTCTTCTCCAGCCAGTGAGATCCAATTTCGCAATTTTTTGGCATAAGGGTGGAATTGTCTGGGGGCACTAAGTGAAGCCTGACAGTGAAACTGCCCGCAGAGAAGAAAGCAGAGATTAGATCTGGAGGACTCGGTCTTCCTGCCTCCAGTCATGGCTGAAGGCAATGGACCCTTGCTTAAGGCAGTTTGTATTGAAATCATGCTACTTATATAAAATTAACTTGATCAGAAAAGATAAGTTCTTATATAATGCTAATATCATGAACATCTAGAAGGAAAGAACTCAAGATCTGAAGTCTTTAAAAGCTAACTGACTATACTTTTTAGGATTCAGCGAATGACCTGAAGTTGGATTAGGACAAATGGCAGCTTCACTATCAATAAGGGGAAGTGGGAAAACTACAGCTGCTACAGCTCCATGGGACTTGTCATCAAGTTGTAATCACGCTGTTTGCTAAATATGCTGCAGAATATCAATTCGGTCGTAGGGCAGAGCCGTAATAGCCATCCCGAGGCTTACAGCTTACAGCCTGACCTTTTCTTGCCCGCCACAGAAATTGTCATTTTTGCTTTGTGGAAAAATAAGCAGACCAATACTTTCCATTTGAAACTTCTGACCCACTTCCTTTTAACAGGACACACCTCCTTGTAAAAATAACCTCTGCTAGAAAGCATATTAATAGTGGTTGCCAGGAGTCAGGTGAAGCGGGTAATGGGAAATGACTCTTTTTGGGGCATGGGGTTTCTTTTCAGGTGATGAAAATATTCTGAAACTAGACAGAGGTGGTGGTGGCACCACATTGTGAACGTACTAAATGCCACTGAACTGTACACTTTAATATGGTTAAAATCACAAATTTTATATGTATTTGACCATAATAAAAAAATAGTAATAATAACCTCTTTGAAAGTATTCATGATAAAATTAAAATACCAAGGTGTTGACTAGGTAATGGAGGAATCTGGCCAACTACGAAAGGGGTCCATTTCCAGCTATCTGGGTAGCCCTAGAACTACTGTGGAGACTCTGCCTGTTTCAGCGGTGGGGACTTTTCACTTTATAACCTTTCATATCATCTGAGTTCTTATTATTATATAAGTTTTTTTTCACACAAAAAAATTGCTTTGAACTCAAATAACATTGGGTCAAATCTTGGCTTTATATGGTTAACTAGCTGAGTTTCTTAGACAAGTTACTTAATCTCTCTGAGCCTGTTTTCTCAGCTGTTGAACAGTAACAGTACCTATTTCATGAGGTTGTTGAGAAAATTAAATGACTATTTTGGTAAAGCCCCAGGAGACAGGCCCTTGTGTCAATCAAGTCCACTTAGTTATGACCCACAATGGATCTCCTCCATACTTTTGTGTGTCAAGACCAGGCTCAAAGAAATAACGCTCTGCGTTTTGTTGGTTTGTTTTTCACCTGTCTCTTTGATGAGTTCCAAGCATCCTTTAGGTGTACAAGGAATGAAACAGTCATTTAGGTCACCTCTAGCAAGTTTTCCAGCACTGATGCTAGTCAATCTGAAACGATAAAATAGGGGAAAATAAAGTAGTTAGCTGTCTTTCCTTTTAGAAGCAAATATGGTTTGGTCCCGAAACAGAGCTATATTATAAATGGAATCATTCAATGCGATACAGAAAAACAAGCCACACTCACCCATCCACGTCCTTTTCGGGTACAATGGTATTGATCACTGTTTCAGTGTTAATGGGATTCTCTGAGTCTAAAGGGAGCTGCACTAGCAATCCATGCACAGTGGAGTCTTCATTCAAAGATATGATGCACTTTAACACCTAAAAGTAATACCATATACATCTTGTAGACCACATACAAATCAAAAGGGCAGAGAAAAACTTTCCAAGTCAAAAAGCAGATTGCCCATTTTTCCCCAAGAGTTAAATTACAATCTTCTCAAACTCTACCTCCTCTTGCATCCTGAACACAACTCTACTTTAACATAGATATATCCCCCAGGTGTCTGGTAAGAGACCCATCAAATAAAAGAGCTAAGAACTTCAATGACTTATTATGAAACAGTAATGCCCATGTTACCATTATCCAAATCAAGATATAGAGCAGCGCTATCCAAGAACACTTTGTGTGATGGTGAAAATGCCGTATAACCTGCACCTTGTAATACAGTGGTCCCTAGGCACAGGTGGTTACTGAGGACCTGCAATGTGGCTAGTGCAACTGAGAATCTGAATTTTCAATTTGATTTCATTTTAATTTAAGTAGCCATATGGAGCTAGTATCTACTGTATTGCACAGTGCAGATACAGAACATTCCATGGCCTCAGAGAGTTCCCTCTCTCTCTTGTCCTGCTATCTACAGGCAACTACATCACCACTGATTTGTTTTGCCTATTCTTGACGCTCATATAAATGGAATATACTTTGGATTTTAAAATGCAGATAACTACAGGCCAAGACCCAGGGATCATGTTTTTAAAAATATTTTATTGTGTTTTAGGTCAAAGTTTACAAAGCAAATTAGATTCCCATTTAAAAATTTTTACACAAACTGTTCCATGACATTGGTTCCAATTTTCACAACATATCAGCAATCTCAGTGTTTCCATTCGGTTTCTTCTATTTCCATGGATCTGGCTTCTCTGCTGCTCCCTGCCTTCTCATCTTTCCTCTTGGGTAAATGTGGACTGTTTAGTCTCATATAGTCGACTCCTTAAGGGAATGTATTACTCATGGGTGATGCTGTTTATTTTATAAGCCAATCTATTACTCAGCCGAAAGGTGGCCTCTGGAAGTGGCTTCAGTTAGGGGTCACTTTTTAATGAGCATCACAGGTGATAACGGAAGTAAACATTGCCGAAATCACACTTTGAGTAACAAACATTCGTACTTTTGGACTGAACCATTTACTCTGTGGGTATTTTCAAGGATTTTCTGGAGGCACAGTCTGTGAAAAAAGAATTACCTGGAGATCTATATGTGCTAAATGAGTCAGTCTCTACAGTGCCCAAAACCGGGGAGCAAAGCACTTCTGCTGCCCTCTTAGCAATCGACACCCAACGGCTCACCTCGGATTCTGTGGCTGTTCTTGGTAACTTAGTGTGAGTGGCTTTTATCCCAATCTGCAAAAATGAACATTTAAAGCAAGTAAATGGCAAGTAAACCAGAGATATGGGCCCATTTCTTTCCAGACAGGCTAAAACCAGCCGGGAGTGTTTGTCATTACTTCACCCTTTTATGTTCTGCAGAATTACTCTCTCATTTTAACCCATTTGTCATTTACTTTTCATCCGTCACCACTACAATTCAACAATTTCATGCCCACTATCCCTTCTCTTTGAGAAGCAAGCAAATCACTGATGAGAAAATATTCAAGAGTGAACCAGAGGCCATAGCTCCAAGTCACCCATTTCTGACTTACAAAGCAAAGTCTACTTTGAGTGATGAAAGTTTTAACGGGGAGAGGCACAAAGGGCAAGAGGAAAATGACAGGCCTGGGATAGGGGTGGGGGTTGGAGTGGGGTGTTGGCACCCCTGGTCTAGGTTTTACCTCTTCAGCAGCCTTCAGCTTCACATTTATATAAAGATTTGAATCATCTCTGTTGCCAACCTAGAATAATAAAAAACATGCAAATCAGATGATTAGAGAATGGCAACATGTACAGAAAAGCTTCTAAAATTTCAGTTTTGATAAAAGGAATGTTGAATCATGCAATGCTTACTGCACAGAACTTTGACAGAAGCACAAGGAGAAGGCAGGGGCAGGATGGAGGTGTGAGCATAGGCAGTATTACAGCCCCTCCCTGAACAATGCCCTCCTGATGCCCACCATAACAGCCAAGAGTAAAGAAAATGTAGAGGACGCTGGCATCTGCATTGGAAACTAGGCAAGGCTGCTACAGGCCTGCCAGAAACCTGGAATTTCTGCTTGCTATCAATTTTTTTTATCAAGCAGACATACCATAGCATCAAAGTGTGTGTGTGTGTTGGCGGGGGGGGCGGATAAATTACCATCAGGAAGGAAAAACACTTTGGCTCAGAGAGGGAGGAACACGAGAGGGCATATTCCACAGTCACATTGCCAGGGCTGTGGAAAGGCTTGGGCTCAGCCATACAGAAAAGAGAAACCATTTTGGGTGGACCTAATTCTAGTTTACACAGAACACAGGTACAGCAATACGTACTCTCAAGACAGAAAGGAAAGTATGGCGCTGAAGACAAACCAAACCACTATGTTCCCTTCGTTTCTTTCATAAACATAGAGTTTTTCATTCCTGTAATGTGCCTCAAACCGCCAACTTTTCTGTTAGCAGCCAAGCAACTTAACTGTTTGCACCACCCAGGGACTCCTTCCATTTCTTTAATCGTGAACACACTTTTCATGGTAACTGTTTATCTGTAAAATGCTATTTTACAGATATCTTTCCATGCTCCAGTAGTTGACACTAGGTGAACTCCCAACATGGCCTTAATCTTAGTCTCAGTTATGCATCATACAAGTCGTTCTCAGTTACAAAATAAACTCAAAAACTCATAGCAATTAGTTATGCAATGCTAATTTGAATTTCAAGAGAGCCAGAAGTGTCCTTTGAGGGGAGCTGGGTTTTTCTATTGGTCATTTGCACCGTAGTAAACCTCCTGTGGATTTTAGTGCCTCTCCTTTCCTGGTTCCTCTTCGGTCATTTTCTATGTATGTTCTTTGTCCCCACCACCCACCCCTCACTTGTTGCTTACCAGTTTTGATACACTCTAAGATTTTTAGATCAAAGTAGAAAAGGAGGTGGTTCTAAGTACAAGAGTATTTCTTTCCTACATTTTCATTAATATTTATAATTACAAGGAGTTACTTAGACTTAACTCTGAGATAACCGGTTTGATAGCTCACTGCCAGTCCTCTTTAACCACAACTTGTCTGTTCTAGACTTCATCTTCATTCATCTCTCAGGTAGCTGAAATGCAACTATAAGTAACTTTCCAGGAAGGTCTGTAGGCATTTTTCTGAGTGTAGGTGTATCTGAAAACATCTTTCTGCTGCCCTTGCATGTGAAGGATCCCCTTGGCTGAATTTGGAGGCACAGCCTTTTCCTTCAGACATGTTGTCTGTGGCATTTAGTATTATAGAAGAGAAGTCTGAAGTCTTTTGTTGCACTCGTTATTCTTTTGTAGGTAACTATTTCATGCCTGAATGTTTTTGAAGGAATTTCCCCAAACTTCAAAACTGCTACCGGTTTTAGACAGAAAACTTAATAGTGATTGATAAGCCTATGTCAAATTTGTATTATAATCCTAATGCACGGGGAAAGACCTCCAAGAAGCCAATTCAAAGATTCTCTCTCAGTATGGGCATCTGATAGGGGAAAATGGTTATGCAATCACCGTTAGATGAGATACAAAAAGAACATTCAGTTAAAGATTCTTGACTGACAGTCAACCGAGTGGGTGGAAGACTGGTTTCCCAGAACAAATCTTAATCCTTTTGGGGTTTATCAGAAAATTGCTTAAGCATATCTTATTAAGAAGGCTAATTTCTTTCTTGAAGGAGGTTGAGAATTACATCCCCCATATAAAGGGTCCTATCTCAGTTAGGGACAACTTTTTTCTTTTATGCCAGGTATCTGTAAACTGTTGCTGTAAGGGGCCAGACGGTATCTATTTTAGGCTTTGTGGGCCACATACTCAGCTGCATAGTCCTTGTCTTTTTTTTTTTTTTTTTAAACACTTTAGAAACGTTGAAGGCCAATAACCTGGACCATAGTTTACTGACTCCTGTTTCACATTATAAAGTATCTTGAATATTTGTCCCCTCATTAATTTTATTAATTTTTCTTTCTGCTTCAAGAACCTTTTGTAGATATTCAGGCCAGTTGAGTTTACTGATTTTAGGTCATGTGTTTTTTGTCCATGTATTTCATGAGGACTGAACATATAGCACTTTGAACTGTTCCTAGTAGGAAGTGTTAGCTCTTTACTATTAAGAATTAAAGTATTTTATGTGCTAGGGTGATAGAAATGCAGCCTCGCTCACATCTCTTATAATGAAAAGTCAAGTCTTAATTTCTTTTAAATAGTCACTTATTTGGGAAGTTTCCGTTCCATTAAAAAAAAAAAATTCTAACTTTTTAATATATGCTTGGACCAGATCATGAATGTTCTTGGATCTAATGCCAAGGAATTGGGGGGGAAGAGGGGAAGGAAAAGCAATTGAGTTTTGCAGACAGACAGACACGGGTTCTTATACCAGACTTAGTCCCTTTCTGACTGTGCCTTTGGGCATGTTATCTAAGAGCTTTGACCACAGTTACCTTGACTATAAAGAACAGCATCTATCTTGTAGGGGTAATATAAAAATCAGAACAGTTAGAGATATATATAAATCCTGTGACCTGCAGTAGACACTCTATAAATAGCACTGTCATTCCTTCTGTAAAGGACGAGGAGTGGGTGTGGTGGATGACTGTGACCAAATCTGTGATTTCACAAGGGCTGCAATTATGGTCAAGAGGACAGACTGGAGGCTCCAGGTTGGAAGCCAAAGACCAGTAAGGAAGTGGCTGTAGTGGCCCAGGAGGAAGGTGAGGGCCTGACCTAAGGAGGAAGCAGTAGGAATGAAAAGGAACGAACAGAGTCCAAGAGCTTATGAGAGGTAGAATCAATAGGACAACAGACAACAGTCCCGGTGGGATGTGGGGAGGGAGATTCTAAAGAGATGACTTTGCAATGCTTAGGGAACACTGAGCTTCTGTTAAGGGTGCTGGAAAAATTCGCCAACAGTTAATGGTGATGGCTGAACAACGTGATGAACATAATTAACGTCACTGAACTGTACACGGGAAGACTATCAAAATGGCAAATGTTGTTACATACATATTTGTTGTTGTTGCTGTTAGCTGCCATCAAGTCAATTCCAACTCACGGCGACCTCATGTGTGCAGAGTGGAACTGCTGTGTAACCTCTTAGAAGCAGATAGCCAGACCTGTCTCCTGAGGTGCCTCTGGGTGGGTTCAAACCACAAACCTTCGGGTGGTAATTGAGTACTTAACCATTTGCACCACCCAGGAACTCCCACCACAATTAAAAAAGAGAGAGCAATGATCTTAGGTTTCTGGCCTGGGCATCTGGGGAGAAGGTGGTGCCAGTGCCAGGGTGGGAAAAACAAGAGGTCTGAGACAGCATAGATGTGATTACAACACAACATGTAAGCCTTGTATCATAGAAAAAGGTTGACCTTGGTGCTAAAGTGCAAGATGAAAAACAGCTACCAATGTTTATTGGCAAGGACTTAAGAGACAATCTGCAGAACAGTCTTTATGTAATAAAAATACGTGCAATCAATAAGTCCAAAATACAAGTTTGCGAGTTAATTTTAAAAACTGGGGGGTGGGGGGTGCGCTCTACCAATATTGCTAAGAAAAGGTTTATAGAAACAGATTTCTTTCCTATGACATTCACTCTTTCTACAACAAACACTTCACAAGAGTAAGCCAAGAAATAACCGGTCCTCAAATGTACCAAGTGTACACCCACAACATATACCTTTTATTCTTACTTGGTAATTTGCAAAAAAGGAAAACCCACCCCAGCAGAGAACACACCAGGCACAAAACAGCAGGCCTTCTGTGCTTTTCTTCTTAGCGAAGGCCTCTTGGCTACCCCCAGTCTCACTAATGGGAAAATAATGTGCAGTTACAGGGGAAAAATGTTCAAGTACTACTCACTTAGAAATTCTTGATAAAAAGGGACAGAAACTTCGCAAGGGATTAAATGATATGTGTGGAGGCACACATGCAAGAGAGAATGTGAGGTGATGAAATTTACATTTCTGAAGGGTGTTTCAGATGACAGCTATCAGTTTCCTGTCATGTAAATCAACCCTTCAAGCATTCATTCATACATGTGTCCATACAAATATTTTTTGAAAGCTTCCTACCAACTAGAGGAGTCTGGAACTCAGGGAAGAAACCCTAGATGGAGAACTGGATTTAGAAGTATCCCCCACCATGGAGCCATGGGACTGGGTGAGGTTACTTAGGGAAAGAATAAGGTGGAGAAGAGGTCTGAAGACTGAGCCTTGAGGCTGAGGTATCAGGGAGATAAGGAACAACAAGTAAAGGAGACTAGAGAAAAGAGGGAAGTAAGAGTGGTATCCCAGAAACCAAGGGTCCAGAATTTGGAGGAGACCTAGATTTAGATGTCACTGGACTACTGCTGGTGTTTGGGACCAGATGAAATTGTCTAGGGCAGTAGCTGTAGAAGTGTGGTCCATGTATCCTTCCAGTATCTGCGAGGTCAAACTTATTTTCATAACAATACTACGATGTTATTTGCCTTTTTCACTGTGTTGACATGTGGACTGAAGGTACAGAAGCAATGGTGGGTAAAACTGCTGGTGCTTTGGCACAAATCAAGGCAGTGGCACCAGATGATACTGGCACTCATTGTATATTCTTCACTGCGACTCAGTAAAAACAAACGCCAGTTTCACTTGGGAATGTCCTGGATAAAGCAGTAAAAATTATTAGTTTTATTAAAACTTGACCCTTGAGTACATGCCTTTTTAATATTCCATGTGAAGATATGGAAAGCACTCATACAGTGCTTCTGCTTAATACGTAAGGCAATGGTTGTCTCTAAGAAAAGCTCTTGTGCTTTTGCGCTGCAAGCTGTACTGGCCACATTTTAAAATGGAACGCCATCTTTACTAGAAAGACAATGATTTTTAGGCTTGAGTATCTGGCAGATGTTTTCTCAAAAATGAACAAAGTGAGTCTCCTACATCAAGGAAAACAACTGATAGTATTTATTGCCAATCATAAATTCAGGATTTCAAATGAAAATTAATTTTTTATTCACTCCTGTGAGCTTGACAACTTCTCAATACCTAAAGACCCTTCTGATGAGTTTGCCAGCAATATTAAAGGTTGTGACTTTTTTATATACTGTAAAATAAAATGTGTCAGTATTTGAAAGATAAGTATAATTCAGTGAACCACTATTTTTCCAAATAAGGAATGCAGGATGTTTCACAACAATAACACCGAAAAACTCAAACCAGTTGCCTGCTCAGGGTGGATCCAAACTGTGAACCTTTTGGTTTGTAGCCTAGCACTTAGCTATTTGTACCACCCAGGGACTCCTTTCAAAACGAAATATCCAAAGCATGCAAAATACTCATTCTAACTATAACACAGACCAATGGGTTTTGATGTAATATGGTATGAAAGTTCACCAGAGACAGTTTCAGATCCCACATTGCAACTAATCTTTAAAAACTTCTACTTACTGAATTTTGGTGTGATACCAAAGAAAAATATCTACCATTATGTGGAAAGGCTATGAAAAGACCCCTTCCTTTTCCAACTACATAGCTATATGAGGCCAGGTTTTCTTCACATATTTCAGCCAAACCAGTATATAGCAACAGACTGAATGCTGGAGATGAGAATCCAGCTGTCTTCTATCAAGTCAAATAGTAAAGAGTTTTGCAAAACTGTAAAACAATGCCCCTCTTCTCACTAAATTTTGTTCTGAAAAGGTGATTTTTTCATAAAAATTTTATTTATGTTAACATAAAATGAGTTTACTGTTGGCCTTTTTAAATGAATCAATACTTCTAAAACCTTCCAGTTTTAATTTCTAATATAGTAAATATCGACGGACAAAGCCATATAAATAAAAGCTCCTCGATGTCTTAAATTTTTAAGTGTGTAGAGGGATCCTAAGATCAAAGTTGCAGAAACACTGGCCTAGTGAAAGAGTGTCCACAGAGAATATTATAGGGTCAAGATACTCCAACAGTAAGAAGTTGAACTGAAAAGGAGGGGTCTGCAAAGAGAAACTGAAAATGTATGAGACCCTAAAGAAGCCAAATAAAAAAAAGGAAGGAGGTCTGGAGCGCTGTCTGAAGATCAACTGAGAGACTGAGTAAAGGACACTGTCTTAGTTATCTTGTGCTCCTATAACAGAAATATCACAAGTGGGTGGCTTTAACAAACAAATTAATTTTTTCATAGTTCAGGAGCTAGAAGTGCGAATTCAGGGCGCCGACTCTAGGAGAAGGCTTTCTCTGTTCTGGAGGAAGGTCCTTGTCTCTTCATCTAGTTTCCTGGTTCCTTAGAGATCTCCATGTGGCTTGGCATCTATCTTCCCTCGTCTCTGCTTCTAGCTCTTGCTTGTTTAATCTCATTTATATCTCAAAAGAGAATGACTTAAGACATACCCTACGTTAATACTGCCTCATCAAGATAACAAAGACAACTCATTCCCAGGGGGATTATAACCACAGGCATTAAAAAAACCTGTTGCTGTCAAGTCGATTCCCACTCATAGTGATCCTATATGACAGAGTAGAACTGCCCCATAGCTTTTCCAAGGAGTGGCTGGTGGATTTGAACTGCGGACATTTGGTTAGCAGTCATAGCTCTTAACCACTGTGCCACCAGGGCTCCAACCACAGGCATACAGGTTAGGATTTACAATACATATTTTGGGGGGGACACAATACAATGCATAACATTCCACCCTTTGGCCCCCAAAAATGCATGCCCTTGCCATATGCAAAACACAGTAACCCCATCACATCATCCCCAAAGTCTTTAATCAACTCCAAGCCCAAAATCTCATCTTCTGAATCATCTAAATCAATATGAGTGAGACTTTAGGAGTATTCCATCCTGGGGCAAAAGTCCTCTGCTATTTAATCTCTTCTATTTTTTTTATATCTCAGAAGAGGTTGATTTAAAACACACTCTACACTAATCCCGCTTCACTAACATAACAAAGACAATCCATTCCCAAATGGAATTATAACCACAGGCATAGAGGTTAGGATTTACAACACATATTTTCGGGAGACATAATTCAATCCATAACAGACACTAATGGAAATATACTATCATAACCCAGTGCCGTTGATACTACCTGCAAAATTGCTAGGCCTGGTGTGAACCCAGGTACTTGCTCCTTCATCTGAGTGACTTGGTTCTTCAGTCTCTCCCTTATTTGCCTAGAGAAAAATGAAAGATTGAAGTTAACCCTTAATAAATCATGTGAATTATTTGATGTACTTATCTTTTAAACAAAAAATATTTCACTGAATAGACATCATCTGGTATAATATGTACCATGAACTTCCCATCAACTTTCTAGGTCTCGAGTAGACAAGGATCTCTTCTAACTCCTACTGACACTGGGCCTTGAGGTATGGAGATGGTTAGTTTAAAACTTATTAGTTGGTGGCATTCGAAACCACACAGGGAATAAATGAAAAACTGGACCAACTGGAAGTCTGCTAATCCCCATCACTGTCAGCATACCCACTCTCTAGGAGCTCATGAAAAAGTTTTGTGGGAAAGAACTTGAGCTCGTACCCTTTTGTTTGACCTGCTCTAGTAAGACAACCATAGGGTACCCACATAAGGCAGAACAATAAACCAGTGAGTCCTCACTATAAATGCAACATGAGTTTACAATTATATTCTAATTTATAAAAGAATTTTCTTATGAAATAATTTAACATAAGGTTAAAAGTATACTTCCTTGTGAAACTTAAATCAATTTACCAACATAGAACTTCTCAGTGACATAGGATAAAAAAAATAAAAAAAATTAAATTACTCAGGGAACATCTAGCTCAATTGGTATAACATAGTTTACAAAGAAAATATTCTACATTCTACTTTGGTGAGTAGTATCTGGGGTCTTAAAAGTTTGTGAGTGGCCATCTAAAATACTTCACGGGTCTCACCCCATCTGGAGCAAGGGAGAAAGAGAAGAAAACCAAAGACACGAGGGAAAGATTAGTCCAAAGGACTAATGGACCACAACTACCACGGCTTCCACCAGACTGTGTCCAGCACAACTAGATGATGCCCAGCTATCTCCACTAACTGCTCTGACAGGGATCACAATACAGAGTCCCAGACAGAGCTGGAGAAAAATGCAGAACAAAATTCTAACTCACAGGAAAAAAAGACCAGACTTATTAGGCTGACAGAGACTGGAGAAACCCTGAGAGTATGGCCCCCGGACACCCTTATAGCTCAGTAATGAAGTCACTCCTGAGGTTCACCCTTCAGCCAAAGATTAGATAGGCCCATAAAACAAAACAAGACTAACTAGGCACATCAGCCCAGGGGCAAGGACAAGAAGGTAGGAAAGGACAGGAAAGCTGGTAATGGGGAACCCAAGGTCGAGAAGGGGAGAGTGTTGACACATCGTGCAGATGGCAACCAACGTCACAAACAATATGTGTATTAATTGTTTAATGAGAAACTTGTTTGCTCTGTAAACCTTCATCTAAAAAACCAAAAAAAAAAATGAAAATACATCTACCCTTTGCTGTCGAGCCAATTACAAATCATGGCAACCCCACATGGTTTCCATAGGGTTTTCAATAATAATCTTATGAAAGTAGATCCCCAGACCTTTCTTCCATGGCACCCCTGGGTAGATTAAAACCACCAACCTTTTGGTTAGGAGTCAAGGGCACATCGTTTGTGCCAGCCAAACCAAACCAAAAACCCGACTCATAGCAACCCTATAGGACAGAGCAGAACTGCCCCATAGGGATTCCAAGGAGCGGCTGGTAGATTTGAGCTGCTGGGCTTTTGGTTAGCAGTCAAACTCTTAAAGCAACCGAAAATCCTTCTACAAATAAGTATGCAAAATCATCCAACAGTGCCCAGTTGGGATATCTGATACAGCCACGGACTTGAACAGGATCTGTCTTTTTTGGAGAACCAGTTTCATCATTTACCTTTCCTTATTGTACTATCTCCACCTTTACCACACTTGTCAACAAATACACACAGACATTTGCAAACACCCCTTCCCTCACTAATTTGGTTACTCCCGGCTCCAGTCTTCCACACTTTACAAATAACTGACATCAATAGGCAGAAGAGTCACAAGAACCACATTATTTAGACTAGCCTAATAAACACTAAGAATGCTGAATGGTATAAGAAGTCATGCTAAGACTTTAAAACTTTATTTCTAGCTAGCGTCCTTGTTTTTCGAAACCAATATCCTATACAATCCCATACAATAATCCTATACAATATAATAATCCTATACAATAATACAGTTCAAATAAAGAACAGACTTGGATTTCTTGTTGTTGTTGTTAAATGTCGTCGAGTTGGTCCCGATTCATAGCAACTATATGCACAACAGAACGAAACACTGCCTGGTCCTGAGCCATCCTTACAATTGTTATGCTTGGGCTTATTGTTGCAGCCACTGTGTCAGTCCACCTCGTTGAGGGTCTTCCTCTTTTCCGCTGACCCTGTACTCTGCCAAGCGTGATGTCCTTCTCCAGGGACTGATCCTTCCTGACAACATGTCTCAAGTATGTAAGACGCGGTCTCACCATCCTTGCCTCTAAGGAGCGTTCTGGCTGCACTTCTTCCAAGGCAGATTTGTTCGTTCTTTTGGCAGTCCATGGTATATTCAATATTCTTCACCAACACCACAATTTAAAGGCATCAACTCTTCTTCGGTCTTCCTTCATTCTCCAGCTTTCACATGCATATGATGTAATTGAAAATACCATGGCTTGGGTCAGGTGCACCTTAGTCTTCAGGGTCACATCTTTGCCCTTCAACACTTTGAAGAGGTCCTTTACAGCAGACTTTCCCAATGCAATTCGTCTTTTGATTTCTTGACTGCTGCTTCCATGGGTGTTGATTGCGGATCCAAGGAAAATGAAATCCTTGACAACTTCAATCTTTTCTCCGATTATCATGATGTTGCTCATTGGTTCATTTATGAGGATTTCTTGTACTGGGATTTAACCTGAACAGAAGCCACAGTTCTGCCTGGAAACAACAGAACAGGAAATGCTGACACTGCTGGGTTTTCACTAAGCTGCCATTAAAACTCCATAGCAGTCCCAGCCTTCGCCGCTCCTCGCTACACAACAATCTGACGTGGTGCCTGGGAAGCAGCAGTAAGGCCCTACTGGAGAACCTTCCCCACCATCCATTAACACAAAGGCCTTTTAATGCTTTAGAACAGAAAAACACGAACAGGACAAGAAGCAGAACGTACGTGTCTGTCTACTAAGTGGGAGACCTGTGTTTGACTCCTGGCCAATGTACCTCAAGCGCAGCTACCACCTGTCTGTCAGTAGAAGCTTGCTATGATGCTGATTTCAGTGGAGCTTCCAGGCTAACGTGGACTAGAAAGAAATGCCTGGCGATCTACTTCTGAAAATCAGCCAGTGAAAACACTATGGATCACAATGGTCTGATCTATAACCGATCGTGAGGATGGTGCAGGGCCATGCAGTATTTCATTCCATTGTGCTTGGGATCGCCCTGAGTCACAGGCTGACTTGTTGGCAGCTAACAACATCAGTGCTCTACAAAAAAGGTCTACTGGTTTTCCTTACCCTACCCTACCCAAGTAAAACCCATGAAAAAACATTCCTAACAATATAAAGACTAGTTCAAAGTCAGAGAAAGACAAAAACAAGAGCCAACACTGAAAAAAGATGAACACATCTGAGACTCTCAGCTACCTCATGAGGTAGGTGAGGCAAGAGAGACTTCTTACTCTTCTTCAGAGAAGTAGAAACAGGCTCAGTGCAGGCATGCAACCTTCCCAGAGCCAATCAGCAGAGAATATCCCAAGTGCAAAGGCCCTGAGTAGGTAAAAGCTAGAAATAAAATTTTGAAGTCTTAGCATGACTTCTTATACCATTCAACATTCTTAGTCTTTACTAGGCTGGTCTAGTGACTCCTGTGCCTATTTACAGTTGTTTGTAAAGTGTGGAGAATTGGAGATAGAAATAACCAAATGAGTGTGGGAAGAGATGTTTGCAAATGTCTGTGCATATCTGTATGACAAGTGTGGTAAAGGTGGAGGCAGCACAATAAGGACGGGTAAATGATGATCCAAGAGGTAGCAGTAACCAGATCATTTAGGTCCTCTTTCATTCTGAATGAGATGGGGAGCCCTAGTAGGGTTTTGGGCAGGGCTGACATGATCAGACTTACATTGTAAAAGGGTTCTTCTGGGTGATGAACCAAGAATAGACTGTTAAGGAAAAAGTGATAATCGGGGAGACCAGTGAGAAATTACTGCCTTTGCTAAAGTCCCAGCCAGAGATAATGGTGGCTTGGATTATGGTGTTAATGGTACAGCTGGTAAGGACGGGTTGGATCCTAGCATTCGGATGAAGCACAGAGAAACTGCCAGGGCTACAAATGCCTTTAAACTTTTCAGCACTGTGAAACAGAAATGATTGAGAATTGCAATTTTTTTTTAAATAATTTTTATTGTGCTTTAAGTGAAAGTTTACAAATCAAGTCAGTCTCTCACACAAAAACTTATATACACCTTGCTACATACTCCCAATTACTCTCCCCCTAATGAGACAGCCTGCTCTCTCCCTCCACTCTCTCTTTCGTGTGCATTTCGCCAGCTTCTAACCCCCTCTACCCTCTCATCTCCCCTCCAGGCAGGAGATGCCAACATAGTCTCAAGTGTCCACCTGATCCAAGAAGCTCACTCCTCACCAGCATCCCTCTCCAACCCATTGTCCAGTCCAATCCATGTCTGGAGAGTTGGCTCCAGGAACGGAGAACTGCAATATTTTAAGGCACAGAGCAGATTTTATACCGATACAGTGAATTTATTCACCAAATCTTAAAAGGACTCTAGAATAAGTGAGCATTTGAGATCTGAAGAGGGGGCCTAGAGACAAATAATAATATTTATACCCAGCAGGTAGCAAAGTAATGCAACAAACCCAGTACCACAAGGGGGTATAGGTGGAAAATGTTTCAATCCAGTAGGTTAAGAACAAAGCACAACGTGTTCTGTACTTTCTATGCTATAATTTAAGCGAGTCTAAGTTTGCAATTTCTTTTTTCCTAAAAAAATTTATAGCTTGAAATCATTTAAACTAACCCCTTCCTTAAACTTTTCTTAAGAAGTAGGACTGTTTTTGAAGCTGCATCAGCAGGCATAGTTGTCCAATTAGGAGGATTTGTTTAAAAGCCAACATCTAGGCCCCTTTGTACAACATGACCAGAATAGCAATGAGACATGTAAAAATGCACGCAAAGCACAATCAGCCAGAACCAGGGCAACAGAGGGAAAGCTTTCTGGTCTGGTGAGAAAAATACCAGGACAGATGCAATGAGGTCTGCCCAAGATTTCCCCTGCCTTGGTTTTCTGGGTTGCCCACTAACTGAAGAGCCTTAAGGTGAAAAGTGGAATAACGAAAGCCATCTAACTGTCAGCTCTACCTGAAGTTACAAGAAACTATAACAGAAAAGCACAGAGAGAAGAGGTAACTCCCTTGTCTGTCTTTTCTTTAGGGTCCTAGAGCTGTGGAAGGCATTTTATCTACTCTTTATATATACATACATTTTTAATTGAACTTTAGATGAAGATTTACCGAAGGGGCACTTTAATTTTTATAACTAATTATTTCCCAGAAGTTTAAACCCTGTAATAGTACAAATTCTTAACCATCAAAACCTCCTAAGTAATCAGAAACCTTATTTCCCTTGGTTGCAGATGCATTCCATTTCCGTATAGGGTCAATGAGCTATAGGGTCAGTGAGCTACGCCCTGCAGGCAAAGATTCCAAGGTAAAAAAAAATAGAAAAAACTGCCTCCTAGGGTTCCCAAGGCTGTAATCGTTACAGAAGCAGATTGCCACATCCTTCTCCAGCAGAGTGGCTGCTGGGTTCAAACCAGTAACCTTTTGCCCAGGAGTCAAGTGTTTAACCACTGCACCATCAGGGCTTCTGCCAAGGCAAAGTGAGGCAGAAATGGATAGCTGAATGCCCAAACGATCCTTGAATAGTAGAACTACACAAACTATCTTCATATCAGTCTCCATCAGCATTCTCTGAAATCTGAGGGAAGACACAGCTCAATCTCGATGCAGAAGACATCAGTGTGCCAATGAATGAAATAAGAAAAAGCAGCAGTAAACCAAAGTCTGTCTGGTCTTGATGCATAAGTTCTTGTAAAGTAATCACTGCCAACTAGATGACATAAAAAGTTTTAGGTTAAAAAAAGTAAAAACATGAACAGGCACAGTTTTAACCAAATTGATAAATGAAGGTCAAAAGGTTAAAAAGACATCTTATGCAAATATAAAATGAATACATAGCAAAGATTTTATTCAACTCATTGATTAATGAGGGAACTAGTAAACCATTAAAAAAAAAAAATTTTTAAACTTACACGGAGTTCCTTGTAAAAACAATTCACTGGTTCTGAGGCCACCTAGTGTTCCAAAAAATACATATATTTCAAATTCTCTGCTATTTAAGTCAAATTAAAAGACTGAATTACCTTCTTGTTGAAAGAAAACTGATTATTTTCACACATCACTAATATAACATCAAAAGCTACATTATACCAGTATATGGACTAATTAACTGATAACAGCACTTTCCTTTATTATGTTTACGAATAAAATATTTAAAACAAGAATTATTATACTCTAACTCAAACTCCAGTTGATATGTATCTCAAATGTATATTTGAAAACTTATTTTATGCTCCAATGAAAATTTATAATGTAAAGTTCTTCCATCCAATTTTCTCAAACTCTCACAAAGACCAAAGGAAGGAAAGGTAAATCGCCTAATTATTTATTATATGAAAATAGCTCAAAATGGTATCAAATATTAATGAATTGCCTAATTCCCAGTGAAAGAAAAGGCCATGATTGGTCTACATACACGGTGATACAATAACTACTTAATTTTAAGCTTCTAGATGAGGATTTCCCAACCTTGGCACTATTGACATTTTGAGTTGGGTAATTAATTCCTGGAGCCCTGGTGGCATAGTGATTAAGAGCTCAACTGCTAACCAAAAGGTCAGCAGTTCAAATCTACCAGCAGCTCCTTGGAAACCCTATGGGGCAGATCTACTCTGTCCTGTAGGCTTGCTATGAGTCGGAACCGACTCTATAGAACCTAACAACAACAACCATTAATTCTTTGATGTTGGGGGCCTGTCCTGGGCATTGTAGGATGCTTAGCAGCATGTCTGGCCTCCACTTCTAGAGGTTAGTAGCACACAGTACACTCCCCCTCACCACCCCCCATATGACAACCAAAAATATGTCCAGTACTGACACTGCCAAATGCGTCCTGGCATGGGGAGGGCAAACTGGCCCAGTTTGAGAACCACTGCTCTAGAGGACAAATGGAGCTAGGGTACTAAGTTGAACTGGCTGAGAAAGGCTTCATAAAAGGTATGAAGGTGGTGAGGGCTATCACGTAGGATCATGGGGGGAGGGCAGCTTCTACTCAGTTCCAAAAAATTGGTGACATGAGGATAGAGAGCACAGTATTGCTAAGCTTTCTTTCTTTCTTTTTTTTTTTTTAAATCAGGCATCCTTATTTTTTATCTGTAATTACACATATGATTGTGTTGGGCTAACAGTTGTTAAAGATAATTCTGTAAGCCAAACAAAACACAAAAAAATTTGGCCTCCAGGCCACCATTTTGTAACCTTCAGCCAGCAGCTGAGTTATGAGACACAATGGGGTGGCCCCAGGTACGAGGGTCTGTAGGTAGCTGGGCCCAACAATATGCCAACAAAGAAGGGTTGCTGCCAGTGTGTCTGTCAGTGAAGGTCTCACATCCAGAACAAGTCTTAGTATTTATTTAAGGATTATCCAACCACAGACCTGGCCATCAGAGCTGACTCGGGCTCAACTGAACAGCTCCAAGACCCTTGCAAGTTTCTGGATTATCACCCATGGGAACATGCTACCTGGATGTGGAAGGTATGGGGAAGACTGGGGTCTCCACTTGGAGGAAAGGCAGGTCAAGCGCTCTTATCTGAAAAAGTCCCACAACGACCTGGCCTTTCTGCTTTTAGAGAAGAGTGGGTGGTACGAACAGTTAAATGCTACTAACCCAGAGGCACCTGGAAGACAGGCCTGGCAATCTGTTTCTGAAAGGTCACAGCCTTGAAAACCCTATGGAGCAGTTCTACTGCATACACATGGGGTCACCATGAGTCGGAACTAACTCGATGGCAACTAACAACAACAAAAGAAAATATTAGGGAGAAAGGACTCTGGCCTAAAAGGCTGCTTACTAAAGACGAAGGAACTAATATTTCAGAATCAAACCCAAAGATCATTTGTCATGTTAGGTGCAGCAAGGTAGTAAAAGTAAATGTCTGACAGTCTCTGGCAGATCCTTTTACAGAAAATGCTCTCCTTATCTCCTGACACTCATTACAAACCAACAACCCAAAGCTGCACCTTTCCTGCCCAGGCTTGAGGGGAAGGACTTTTCATCGAGGAAACAAAAAAGCCTAAGTAACAAAACAAGAAGGCTTGACTTGTCTCCAAAAAAAAAAAAAAAAAGGAAACCAGTTGCCATGGAGTCGATTTCAACTCATGGTGACCCCATGTGCTGCAGAGTAAAACTGTGCTCCATAGAATTTCTTGACTGTCATCTTAATGGAAGCTGGCTACCTTTCTCCTGAGGCACCTCTGGGTGGGTTTGAACCGTCAACCTTGCAGTTAGTAGCTGAATGCATAGTAACTGTTTGTACCACCCAGGGACTCCTTGACTTGTCTCCAAGCAATGAAAAATCAGACTATAACTTTGAACATGACTTCCTGAGGAGCATCACTTTGGGTACTTCCCAAACAGATTGACTGGTTGATTCATCCCCTGACTGGGTAAAGGCCTCAAGGAGAGCAAAGCCAGGATGACACTTAGTGAGGGATAAAAGTGTGCAATTCCTTTTAGCAAGCAAGTGACAAGCCCTTGGTAAGGAATGAAAATGCACTGTTGAGCCTCTGCTGCTAGGCTAGCCTTACAACCCTTGGACAAGTCACCTCACTTCTGGCTTAAGTTCCATGAACCGCAAATGGAGGCAAGGGTGGACTGGGTGGCTGAGGAATCCTGACCGCAGCCCCTTAGCCACCCAATCCTTCAAGGTCAAGGATTTACAGTGTGGCAAGTGCTGCTTTTTGGGAAATTATCAAGGGGAGCACATTGCTTGGGGCAATGGGACTTTCTGCATTGTGGGTGGGATGTCAGAGAACACAGTCACAAGCACAAGAACACACAGACTTGGTCTGAGAGCCTTATATAAGACTCCTTTAATCCCAGCACCCTCAGCAGGCAGACACTGTTGTCACCATCCCCACTGGACAGAAAGGGACAGTGAGGTTGACAAACCTGCCCAAGGTTGCACAAGCAGTATGTGTCCCTTGTCCCTGGGTGGTACAAATAGTTTGTGCTAAACTACTATCTGGAAGATTGGTGGTTCAAACCCACCCAGTGGTGCTGTGAAAGAAAGCCCTGGTGATCTGCTTCCATAACAATTACAGTCAAGGAAACCCTATGGAGCGGTTCTACTGTGAAACACAAGAGGTTACCATCAGTGCATTGGCCGTGAGTCAGAATCAACTCAATGGTAACAGGTTTGGTTTTTGGTTTTGAACCTCTACTGTATACAGCCTCTACAAGGAGTCAGCCTGAGGATAGGGAGCCCTTCCCTTGCCTCCAGGGGACCCTCTCCTAGGCCAGTCCCTTCTTCCAGAGGATACCTCATCCAAAAGGGGATACAGTAGAAGACTGACCACATACCCTTACTCCGAGCCCCCACACTGCCTGATTCCAACCCGCCTGATAGGTGAGAACAGACACTAACTTGTGGACTGTGACCCCAGTCAAGATTCTCACTAGCTCCAGGAAACCCTGGTGGTGTAGTGGTTAAGCGCTATGGCTGTTAACCAAAAGGTTGGCAGTTTGAATCCACCGGGCACTCCTTGGAAACTCTATGGTGCAGTTCTACTTTGTCCTATAGGGTTGCTATGAGTCAATGGCAATGGGTTTGGTTTTTGGTATGATGACCCTAGTTAGTTGCCTACTCAGGACTCTGTCACACTCCAACTGCAACACACACAACAGCCTGGCTGATGGCCTATTTCAGATCTAGTGGGAGGTCCCACCTCTCAGAAACCCACCAGCCTCCTGTACAGGCTCCAGAGTCAAGTTAGTTACGAAGTTCAAGGTTTCATGTAACTTTATCTTGAAAGATCTGCTGCTATATGGAGCTCATTACAGGCAAATCTACACCAACTGCCCTGCCCTTCACTGTGGTTGTTGTTAGCTGCCAATGAATTCACCCCCGGATTCATGCCAACTCCATGCACAATAGGATTGGATCGTTGTGAGCCATGCAGTTTTCACTGGCTGATTTTCAGAAGTAGATTGCCAGGCCTTTCTTTCTAGTCCACATTAGTCTGGAATCTTCACTGAAACCTGTTCAGCATTAGAGCAACATGCAAGCCTTCACTGACACATGCGTGGTGGCTGTGCTTGAGGTGAACTGCTAGGAATCACACCCAGAAGTATGCAAATTCCTTCCACAGAAACTTTTCTTCTAGTCTTGTAGCTAAATATACAGCCATTGTTCCAGCTTTACCTTGGATCACTAAGATAAATTCTAATTTCAAGGCTCAAGATTATCAGCCAACTCTCAAAGATACGGATAAACACAAACATTATTTGTTTATTCAACAAGCACTTACTATGTGCCAATGATGGTTCTAAATGCTTTACAAGTAATAACTCATTTAATTCTAACAATTTTATGAGTTAGGTGCTATTATTACTCCAATATACAGATGAGGAAACTAAGGCACAAAGAAGTAAACTAAATTATCCAATGATCCAGAGAAGGGGGCAGCACTCTTTCTAAGATCTGGGGAACTTACAAATTCAACTTACTCTACACTTAATCAGCAAAAACTCAAAGCACCTAACTAATCTCAGTGCCCTGCTCAGTGACAAACCATCTGTCTCTTCACAATCAGTCCTTCTAGAAAGACTTAGTCAAGAAAAATACCACCCATGCAGACAGCAGGCTTGATTATAGCAAAAGCAAAGGGAGGGTCAAACAAAATCACACAATATTTAGTAGGCCCCATTTTGAAAAGCACAAATATATAAGTATTGCAGTTTCTAGTCTAAAAACATACGATTCCATCAAATCAATGTGGTTCTTCCAACACTATGTAGTTTAAAACCCCCTTCTCCTTTGCACAATCTCTTCAAGGACGCTACCCTCGTGCCCAGAGTGGAGTTTCACCACTAATATCAGTTTAACATATGCTCCTCTACTCAGGTTCTGCTTAGTCATCTAATAACTGGTGAGGTCAAAGGAAGAAGCACTGGTGTTGCAATGATTAAAGTGCTCAGCTCCAAACTGAAAGGTCAGCAATTCAAACCCACCAGTCACCCCATAGGAGAAAGACACGGCAATTTGCTTCTGTAAAGACTTACAGCCTTGGATACCCTATGGGACACTTCTACTCTGTCCTATAGGGTCCCTATGAGCTGCAATCTACTAGACGGCAGTGGGTTTGGTTTGGAGGTCAAAGGTGCCTGGGGAACCCTTGCCACCATGATACTGGCAGCCTTTGTCAATCTCTGCCCATAAGTCACTTTTACAATGAGTACTACTTTAATTGCTCTATTTAGAATCTTCTGGCCTCGACTTTTCTCATCCGCAAGATAGCATATGGGCATGAACTGGATTTTGGAGGAGACATTTTGACTGGGACTCATGACCTACCCTACCCTTCCTCTCCACAAGGAAGAGATTTTTACAATTCAAGCACTTCATTTTGGCAACATGATTAATCCAGGGGAAGAAACTTCCCAAGGCACTTGAAGGCTTGCAAGTTTGTCCCTAGAGAGGCCAAACGGGATGGTAGCAATCAAGGAAGCTGACCTGCAAACTACGAGAATGAAGGACCCTTTCTCCAGAAGCCAGGATTCCTGGCTGCAAATGTAAGCTTGTTTACCTTTCCACTCAAGCGTAACCTCAGCCTAGTAAAAGAGGAGGTGAGGACCCCCTGTCCAGAGATTTCACCTGCAGCCCAATCTGCTCAATTTATAAGAGCCACCTTTGGGCAGAGTACCAATAATGCTCTTTCTTGATCTGTGTGCTGGTTACACAGGTGGGTGCAGCTGTGACAAATTCATTGTGCTAGGTGTGCTTTTCTGTATGTGCTCATATTTACATAAAAAGAAATAAAACCAAAGACCTTCCTAAGTGGATTTAATGTGCAAGTAGTGTTGAGAACTAACGAACTAGATCAAAGCAGCTATTATGGACAAAAAGTAATAGAGAGAAAAAAAGTAGTAAATCAATCATTCATGTATCCATCAACCAATTACTGATCATTTATATAGCTAATATTTACTGAACACTTATTGGTGCCAGGCACAATCCTAAGTGCTTTTCAGTTAAGAACTCATTTAATTCTCCTAACAACCCTACGACCTGCCTTCCAGGAGGCAACCATTGTGCCCTAGAGTGGATACCACCAATGACTCTAACTGACTCAAAAACCACTAACACTACTAGGGGCTCCTAGGACACTTACTGTTGCCAGCCACAGCAGTTATTAAATAACTGGTGAGGCCAAAGGTCCCCAGATCTCTGGGAAGGTCACACAGAATACATCCGATTCCACTTGCCTTCTACCCTCATCTTTCCTCACCAATCACCTCCCAGACAGAAAACCAATGGGAGTTGCTTTCTGGGATAAGTTTGGCAAACAGATCCTCTAGCTATGGTGTCAGATATCCCTCAGGGGTGAAACACAGAGGTCAACAGAATGCAGAATTTGGTCAAGACTCAGAAACCAAACTATACAGTGATTCTAGGAACAGGTAAGGAGATGAGAGAAGTTAAGAGATGAGAACAGTTACAAGAGAGCATGTGATTGAAGAGAAAGGAAAAGTTTATTGGGTTCCAATTAAGTAATGACTCTGATGTAGTGGGAAAAGGTGAGGACTGGATGGAGACCTAGGTTCTAGCTAACCACCTGTCACTCATCAGCCTTGTAACCTTTCAAGTCTCCTCACCTCCAAACTGTAGGGGAAGGGAGAAGGGGGTGGACTGGATTTCTGAGTTCTGACTGTGGCGCTCTAGGCAGCCCCAACGTCTCTCTTGACAGAAAGATGCCAGCAGCTGCACTTCTGGGAGCATGGCCGGGTACGGTAAGACTTGTTGCCCCAGAAGCGCAGGAGCCAAGGGCCACAGCCATCAGGCAGCCCACCTGCAAACGCAGTTGTATCCGAGACCCCTTTCTCTGGCTGCAGGAGACCGATCTTCAGGCATGATAGGCTCATGCCAACTTCCTCACTCCCCGCCCAGCGGGCTCTTCCTCTACCAAGTGTCCCCTCCCACAAAGGTCCGTGGGGACTTGTACGCTCCGCTCAGAACCCTCGCCTGCAGCCCTACACGCACGACCAACAATGACAGGTGCTTACGCGGAGACCACCTTCCCGTTCAGGATTCCTGCCGGCGCCATGGCCCTTACTAGTCCGCTGCGCGCGATGGACACCAACAAAAGCGAGGTCCTACGTCCTTCTGTGGCCAAAAGGGACAGCCTAGCCCACGTGCTAAGCGACCACCCGGGGATCACGCTACTGCGCATGCGCTCCGACGTCCGTGACTGAGCGTGCGCAGTCTGAAGGGACGAAGGGTTACTAACAAAATACTGTAGGGGGCCTGTGATACGGCGGGCCGAAGGAGGAGGCAATGTGAAGGAAGTGGGTGATGATAGGCTGGCGGGAATCATTGGCTGGTGGAAACGGCCGTGCCAGATCGCGCCTTTGCATGGAGCGAAGACCCTCTGGGGCAGAGGGGAGCCGAGGAGACGCCCCCTGCGTGTTTAGACTCCAGCCAATCAGGGAGCAGAGCAGGGGGGCGGGGCCGGAGACGGGGCGATCTCGCGAGAGAAGAATTTGGCGGGCGCGGGAGGTGCTTCTCCCTGGCCCGCCCCGGGATTGTGCTGCCGGGAGCTCTGGGCTGCGGCAAGAGATGTTAGGGTGAACTGTCGCGTGGGGAACTTGTTGGGAGCCCTATACTGACTGTAGACGTTTAACCTGATGAGGGGTGTGGGGCGAATTCGACTTGCGGCGCCGTCAGACTTCTGTCAGGACCCTGACCCCCATTCGGTTTCGGAGGGCCTGGGATGGCGCCCATAACTGTTTTTAAAATCTCCTCAGGCGAATGTGATAATCAGCCACAATTGAAGCCCACTGTCTTCGGCCCGTGGTTAAGTGCTACGGCTGCTAACCAAGAGGTCGGCGGTTCAAATCCGCTAGGCGCTCCTTGGAAACTCCATGGGGGCAGTTCTACTCTGTTCTGTAGGGTCGCTATGAGTCGGAATGGACTCGACTGCAGTGGGTTTGGTTTGGGTTTGATCTTAGACCCTGCTGAGCGGGAAGGAATGTCAGAGTTGGAGCGCCACGTGGGTCCCGCTGTGTTTGGGGTAACCCTGGGGATTGCTAGTGCTCAGACAGGGTCGTCAGCTTTGCGAGTCTAGGTTTTGTCAGGTACTTCAAAACAGTTCTGAGGTTGGAGAATGGGTCCCGGCCTTACAGAAACTAGATGCCAGCTCACCGGGTTTTGGAGGCGCCGATGCATTGTTGCCCCAAACTGCCGGCACTACCTCCCCGTAGGTGGCCACTGTGGAGAAGAAATTGAATTGGGCGTTTGTTGGGGCGCATGATGTTTGTGAGGACTGGTTCCTGCAAGTTACTGAGTCCAGTGAATTTGCTTTCTCAGCTGGAGGATCGCTTTTAGTATAAGTCGTTTTGGTCACTTTGGACTTGCCAAATATCTAGGTTTCTTTTATATACGGTTTCTTAGGGTGGCCTGTTGCAGTTAATGATAGAGCTCATCTGTTGAACTTTTTTGTTAAGGCTTTTGAACCAGTTGCCACTTAGTTGATTCTGACTCACGACGACCCCGTGTATGTCAGAGTAGAACTGTGCTCCATAGGGTTATCAATGGCTGGTTTTTCAGAAGTAGATCTCCAGACCCTTCTTCCGAGGCACTTCTGAGTGCATTAACCGTTCACACTATTCAGGGTCTAGCGCATAGTATAAATTAATGCTATTTTCCTAAATTGAGCAATTACAATATTGAAGCTTTTTTCTTGTAAATTTATTTTTTAAAATGCACTTTATTTTTAGAAGTTTTAGATTTACAGAAAAATTATGCAGAAAAGTAGAGTTCCCACATGCCCACCTCTTCCCCCTGCAGTTTCCCGTTATTAACATCTTGCATTAGTGTGATGCATTTGTTATAACTGATGAAACAATATTGATTCATTAGTATTAACTAAGGTCCATAGTTTACATTTTGAAACCACTAACAGCTCTGCAGGAGAAAGATGTGGCAGCCTGCTTCCTTAAAGATTGGAAACTGTATGTTGCTATGGGTTGGAATCGACTCCACAGCAGTGGGTTTGGTGGGTTCTAGTTTACATTAGGGTTCACTCTTTGTGTTGTACAGTCCTGTGGGTTTTAACAAATGCATGATGTCATGTAGCCACCGTTACAGTATCATAAAGAATAGTTTCACTGCCTTTAAAATGCCCTGTGCTTCAGGTGTTCATCCTTCCTCTCCTCCTGAACCCTTAGGAGCCACTGATCTTTTTAGTGTTTCTATAATTTTGCCTTTTGCAGAATATCATATATTTGGAATCATACAGTATATAGCTTTTTCAAACTGGATTTTTTTTTTCTTCTTAGCAATATGCGCTCAAAGTTCCTCCATGTCTTTTTGTAGCTCGATAGCACATTTCTTTTTATCATGAGTAATACTCTATTGTATGAATAAACCAGAGTTGGTTTATCCATTTACCTATTGAAAGATATCTTGGTGCTTCCAATTTTTGGCAATTTTGAATAAAACTGCTATAAACATTCATGTGCAAGTTTTTGTATGAGCATAAAATTTCCACTCATTTGAGCAAATACCTAGGAGCGGGGCTGCTGGTTGTATGATCAGCTAATGTTTAGCTTTGTAAGGAACTGCCAGACTGTCTTCCAAAGTGTTTGTACCATTTGAGCAAAAGGAATTTTACTGATGGATTGAACGTGGGGTTTATATATGTGAGGGAGAGACAGTAATCACAGAAAATCACAAGGTTTTTGGCCTTAGCCACCAGATGAATGGTGCTACCATTTTCAGGGAAGATCAGAGAAGGAACAAGCTTGGAAGGGAAAATCAATTTAATTTTTGCCATATGAAATTTGAGAGAAGTTACAGAAGAGTTGAGGAAATGAGTATAAATCGGGATAGAGCTTTGGCTAGAGATATAGTTTTGAAAAAATGGATGTGGTTTTATATAAGTGTATATACATATGCTTATTTATATATGCACACACACCAGACAGCTTTCATATATTGAATTTCATATATGAATGATAAAGGCAGGTTACCCAATAGGATGTATAATTTGATTCCATTTATGTTAATAAATTCAAAAGCCTTCTCTGATGACACTATCAAAAGTTCCCCGTTCATCTACCTCTCCATCACTGTCACATTGCCCTAATATATTCACAATACATACTACTATCGAAAATTAGCTTATTTACATATTTGTTTAGTATCTGTTTTTTTCCACCAGAATATAAGCTTTATGAGCAATTGCCTGACTTATTTATACTTATTTCCCCAGTGCTTGGGGATGTAATTAAAAAATCTTGTTTTCGGGGGAAAAAAAGAGTATTCCTTATTATCCTGGTTCAGTTATTAATTATAACTGTCATTCCTGAGACTATCACTTAATTTCTTCCTGCCTCAGTCTCATCATATATAAATCAATACAGTGGGATAGTCCTTCTCAATCTTAAATAGAATTACCTGTGAAGCTTTTTTAAAAAAAATTTATGCCCAGGGGACATCTAGCTCAACTGGCATAACATAGTCTATAAAGAAAATGTTCTACATCTTGCTTTGGTGAGTAGCGTTTGGGGTCTTAAAAGCTTGGAAGCAGCCGTCTAAGATACTCCACTGGTCCCGCCCCATCTGGAGCAAGAAAGAATGAAGAAAACCAATGACACAAGGGAAAAATTAGTCCAAAGGACTAATGGACCACAATTTACAACAGCCTCCACCAGACTGAGACCAGCACAACTAGATGGTGTCTGGCTACCTCTACCAACTGCTCTGACAGGGATCACAGTAGAGGGTCCTGGACAGGGCTGGAGAGAAATGTAGAACAAAATTCTAACTAACAAAAAAAGACCACACTTACTGGTCTGATAGAGACTGGAGAAACCCCAAGAGTATGGCCCCCAGACACCCTTTTAACTCAGTACTGAAGTCACTCCTGAGGTTCACCCTTTTGTAGACATGCCCATAAAACAAAACTAAATGGGCACACCAGCCCAGAGGCAAGGACAAGAAGGCAGGAGGGAACAGGAAAACTGGACGAATCGAAACGGGAAACCCAAGGTCAAAAAGGGGAGAGTGTTGACACATTGTGAGGTTGGCAGCCAATGTCGCAAAACAATGTGTATTTATTGTTTAATGAGAAACTAATGTGTTCTGTAAACCTTCATCTAAAGCACAATAAATAAATATATATATAGCTATGCCCAGCTTCCACCTTCAACTAATTAAATCAGAATTTAAAGTGGGCAGTCAGTATTTCTTAAAGTTCTCTTTGAGATTTTAATGTGCAGGCAGAGTTAAGAACCCCTTGGGTTTTTTATGTTAGATGAGGAAACTGGTGGTGTAGTGGTTAGGTGCTACGGCTGCTAATCAAAAGGTCAGTAGTTCAGATCCACCAGGCGTTCTTTGGAAACTCTATGGTGCAGTTTTACTCTGTCCTATAGGGTCGTTATGAGTCAGAATCTACTCGACGGCAATGGGTTTGGTTTTCGGTATGTTAGATGACATTTGAGATACCTTCCTAGTGATTCTGGTTTTATGAGTACATAACACATAATTAGGGACATACTTTTAACTTATATTAAAGTATTCCCCTAGAATTAGAATCCTAACTTTTCGGACAAATCATCTTTTGCTTCAGGAATAGTAGATGGAATCATAATTTTCTCCTTTCTCAAAATACTTCCTTCGTGAGGTATATGTATTGTAGTACAGAAATTTGACCTATCCTGAGAATTTCACAAAAGAAAGGCCCAAAATACGATTTTCCCATCTGCTGGAGTGTTTACTTGTCGTGGGATCATTTTCTTAAGATGAATTTACTAATGCTTGATGAAAACCACTTTGTGTTATTTTATTAATTAGGAAAGTAAAGAACCACAGGTTTTAATGGATCATTTTTATGGGTCTCTCTTCCCTTCCTCGGACCTCTATGATACGTTCACCTAGCAACAGCTTCTTTGATGTGCAAACATTCTACTGGCAAATTGCTGAGGGCGGCTACCCATATTGGACAGTTCAGGTCTCTTCTGGGAATTGACCTTGGACTTGGAATTTTCTCTTGTACCTGATATGGTAAAACTGTGTTTTTACTTTCTGCTAGATGAAGCGTAACATACTAAAAAACAAACAAACAAAAACTATAGCTTTTTAATTCAAAGTACTGATAAATCTTGGAGTGTATAAAAAGTGGAATAGTCATGTACAAACCTAAAATCACAGAATAATTGAGTTATATCACTGCATTTTGTTTAGTTTTACTTTAAGGCTCCAAATACATTTTCATTGTATTTTTATGAAGTTAGTTTGGGAGAACAGTACTATCACCATCTATAAAAGTTAACTTTGTATTAAAATTTTTTTCTGTTGTTTCCTTTAGTTGTTCAAACTATATTTTTTGGTGCTTACTGTCTTAGTTATCTAGTGCTGCTATAACAAATACCACAAGTGGATGGTTTTAACAAATGAAAGTTTATTTCAGAGTTTAGGAGGCTAGAAGGCCAAATTCAGGGTGCCGGCTCCAGGGGAAGCCTTTCTTTGTCTGGTCTGGGGGAAAGTCTTTGTCATCGATCTTCCTCTGGGTCTAGGAGTTTCTCAACAAAGGGACCCTGGGTCCAAAGGATGTGCTCCACTCCTGGCTCTTCTTTCTTGGTGGTATGAGGTCCCTCTCTGCTCACTTCTCTCTCCTTTTATCTCTTGTAAGATAAAAGGTGATGCAGGCCACACCCCACATCAGATCAGGGCTGTGACCTGAGTAAGGGTATTGCATCTCACCCTAATCCTCTTTAACATAACCTAATCTTGCTCATTAACCACAGGCAGAGATTAGGATTCACAACATAGAACAATTACATCAGATCACAAAATGGAGGACAACCACACAATACTGGCAATCACGGCCTAGCCAAGTTGACACATATTTTGGGGGGACACAATTCCATACATGACACTTACTATGGAATGGTACATATGAATCAGAAATAGATCCTGTTCTTAGGTACTTTTAATCTAGTAAGGGAGTTAAGATTTTTACGTAATATGTAAAAAAAAAATATATCATGTACTGTAAGAGTTAGGAGGAGAGAGATTACCTTTACCTTGTAGGATTCAAGGAAAGCTTCTTGGAGGAGGTGGTACTTGGAATTACATTGAAGAATTTGTATGTAAATGATCAAACTTCTGGGGATACATGTTGGCCCACAAAATAGGTTGATTTTAGACAACATGAGTCAGAAAGGGCCTCAGAAACCAGAGACTACATCAGCCTGAGACCAGAAGAACTAGATGGTGCCCGGCTACAGCCAATGACTGCCCTGACAGGGAACACAACAGAGAAAGCCTGAGGGAGCAGGAGAGCAGTGGGATCCAGACCCAAAATTCTTGTAAAAAGACCAGACTTAATGGTCTGACTGGGACTGGAAGGACCCCGGGTGGCCTTGGCCCCCAGACCTTCTGTTGACCTAGGACAGGAACCATTCCCAAAGCCAACTCTTCAGACAGGGATTGGAGTGGACAATGGGTTGGAGAGTGATGGCTGGTGAGGAGTGAGCTTCTTGGATCATGTGGACACTTATCTCCTGCCTGGAGGGGAAATGAGAGGGTAGGGGGGTTAGAAGCTGGTGAAATGGACGCAAAAAGAGAGAGTGGAGGGAGGGAGTGGACTGTCTCATTAGGGGGAAAGCAATTGGGAGTATGTAGCAAGGTGTATATAAGTTTTTGTGTGAGAGACTGACCAGATGTGTAAACTTTCACTTAAACAAAGCACAATAAAAATTTTTTTAAAAAGACAACATGAGTAAAATTCATTAAGGAAAGTTATTTTTAGAGCACAAGATTCACAAAATTTCAAGGAAATAAAAGTAAAAGGATGGAATTCTTAAGAAGACTTTTGTCTCTAGTACCTTTCTAGTTCCAGGACTAAAGAGCAGTGTCTTCTCCCTCGTTAGGCACCGAAACTTAAATTCTTCTTTAATCCCCTTCTTTGGTTCTTAGACAACGAATTGGTATAATAATGATCTTAGGTGTTAAATAATGAAAATGAGGAAGAGTCTAAAGTCTCGTTAGAAGTATTTGTACTTTAATAGTTGTCTTCTATATCTATACATCTAAAGAGAGAATTAATAGAAAAATTTTAAAAACATTGCATGGTTAGTGAAGAAAACCAGGGCTTTTCTCTATACTCTTTATTATTTCACTTTCCTCAGATCACACAATCCTGATTTTTTTCTCCTCTTAAGAAAATTCTCGTTCTGGGACTGTTTGATTTTCTGGATGATACAACCCAGCAAAGGAAAAACATAACCCGCTTACACGCAACCCCTCCAGAGCAGTTCCTAAATGCTGTTTCTTTCTTTTGTTCTTTCTTTTTTAACAGAATACGTTTCCTGATCTTGGAGGAAAAAAAAAAAAAGAAAGAAATCTTCATTCTATTGCTTGATAAAATGTATGGACATTAATTTGGAAGATGCCTTTTCTCTTTTAATTTTCCCTTGAAAGAAAAGATAATATATTGGATTGAGCTGGGTAGGGAAGCTGGATTTAAGGCAGTACTGAAGTTCTTGGGAAACTGAATTTATGAAAGTTATAATGTGGTGTTACATTTTATGTCCCTCCAGGGCAAAAAGAGCTTTATGAGCTGTCACATGCAATGCTAACTCAAGTTTGACTTTTTATCTTTTGTCTGAATCTTAAGGGATATAGTTGGTGTTTCTGATAGATTGAAAAATTAGAAGTGAAAGAAGTTTGCAAGTCAGGTATCCAAAGATATATGATTAAAAAGTATTGTTTCAGTATGATACTTTGAGTGTGTATATGTATATTGGCAGGCTGCTTCAACCAGTTACAATCTAAATGGTGTCTTTAGAAACCGGCTACTCCATGTTTCCAAGCACACAGGTTCAGCAGGCAGCTCCTTCTGAGGTCTGGCTGCGCAGTGAGGGTGTGCAGTGAAACCTCCCTGAAGACATTGTTGTTGGCGCTGGGTAGACTCCAGCATCTCTTCCTGCTTGCTATATGCACACTCCCTTTGGAAGCGCATTGGGTCACCATGACTAGGTCTATCTTGTGCTCCTCATATCTCTAGCATGTCAGACCCTCTCCAGTTTTTAAACCACTCAGATCCAGGAAGGCTTGCAGTTACTGGCCAAAGCAAAGGCCACCCTGAGGCAAAGCCATCAGAAGTCAGGCATCTATCAGCTCACACATTTCAGAGAAATAGCCCCGTGGTAAGTCCTGTACTCCGGCATTTATTTTTTCTCCACTGTCAGAAGGTGGTGATAAAACAGTCTCTCACACAATTGAGAACTAGAAGAAAGGAAAGTCCAGGTCTGTTTATCCATTTGCCTCTGCTAGTGTCTTTTTCATGTCTTTGCTAGTGAATGATACAAGAGATGAGGTCAAATGATCTTCTACCTCTTCTCATTTCTGGTTTAACTCTATAACAAGAAGAAGTGAAACATCCGGATCTAAAGAAAACCTTAAAATGGATATTATTTATTTTTGCCTTTTTGGTGGCTCTGTCATTTCACAAGACAAAAGAAAAATAGAATGTGAAGAACTTCTAAATTAATTTGATCCAACCCCATCATTAGAGGGAGGCACAATGATTTAGTGGCAGAGCCAAGCAGCCGGACTCTCAATCTCCCTCTAGTGCGCCATGTCCTACTCCGCCGTATTCTAGTGCACAGTTATACTCTGACACACATGGGGTTGCCATGAGTTGGGATTGACTCCATGGCAACTATTTTTTCAAACCCTAATGAGAATCCTTCTGGAAATTAAATATCCTCTAAGAGGATGTCCCTTTTATTGGTATTTTAAGGGCCAGTACAAAGATCCACCCAGACTTTAGTTCAAAAGCTTGTAGGAAAAACAACAAAAAGAATAGCTGCTGAGGCATATGTATAACCAAAAACTTCATGGGATTTGGCTTCTTGGCTTGGATCTTCAGGGTCATGGTTTCATGGGACATTTCAGTTAATTGGCCTAATAACATATTTAGTGCTTCTTTTACCTCCTAGTTCGTTGCATAGTGCCTGAGATCTTAAAAGCTTGCAAGCGGCCATCCAAGGCACAATAATTGATCTCTACTCACCTGGAGCAACAGAGGAAGAAGAAGAGTCAGGACAGGAGTGAGATATGGAATATGCGGCTAATTGCCTCTGGGAACAATTGCCTCCTTTGTCATGAGACCAGAAGAACTGGATGGCGCCCAGCTATCATTACTGAACATTTTGACAATGATTCCATAGAAGAATCCTGATCAAAAGGGGAAAAATGCAGAACAGAATTTCAAATTCTTATGGACTCCAGACTTTCTGGAGCCATGAAAGTTACACAAACTTCTGAAACTGTTGCCCTGAGTTAATCTTTAAACCTTAAACCAAAAATATCCCCTCGAGTCTTTTTTTTCTTTTTTTTAATTGTACTTCAGATGAAGGTTTGCAGAGCAAATTAGTTTCTCATTAAACAATAAATACACAAATTGTTTTGTGACATTGGTTGCCAACCCCATGATGTGTCAACACTCTATCCTTGTTGACCTTGGGTTCCCATTGCCAGCTTTCCTGTCCCCTCCTGCCTTCTTGTCCTTGACCCTGGGGTGCATTGCCCGTTTGGCCTGTTTTTATTTTATGGACCTGTCTAATCTCTGGCTGAAAGGTGAACCTCAGGAGTGACTTCATTACCGAGCTAAAAGGGTGTCTGGAGGCCATGCTGTCAGGATTTCTTCAGTCTCTGTCAGACCAGTAAGTCTGGTCTTAACTCCTGAAGTCTTTTTAAAATCAAACAATAGTTTAGCTTAACTAGTAAAAAAAAGTCTGCCTTGAGCATTATGCTCTTTTAAGATCTACATGGGATCAAATTGACAACGGCAACTAGAAAGATTAGATATCTTTCTTAGGGGGCAGGGAATCCATGTTGATGGGGGAGGAACAACTAAGAAAAGGAGGGTGAGGACGGTCGCACAACTCAAAGAATGCGATCAGTATCACTGAATGCTACATGCAGAAACTGTGGATTGGTATACGTTTTGCTGTATACTCAACAACAATAACAACAAAAAAGCTTGTAGGAGATTAAGCCTGAGCTGGGGATGAGGAAGAGGAGTTAGGAGGGTGGTTTATTTCCTCCCCCTGGTGGCTTTAAATGAGAATGACAAGCCTAGTTTCTTTGGTAAGAAAGTAAATGTAGTAAAAGTAAAGAATACAATACAAAAGGACAATGTACCTCAACCTTTAATAGTTGAACTCCTTTCAAGTAAATAAACTCTCATGAATCCTTCTAGGAATTTCAAAATTATTTTGCCTTTTTGCATAGATTATAAAAACAACATAGAATTATATTTTAATTATGAAATATTATAAAATTATGAGGTTTATATTAATAAAATAATTGTAATCTTAATTTTCACTCGCCCCCACTTAACTATGAACTTTATTTTAAATCAATAATAAAACAACAAGCTTGAGTTTGAAACTAAAAACCAAACTAGTTGCCATGGAGTCAGTTCTGACTCTGGAGGCACCATGTGTGCAGAATAGAACTGCACTCCACAGGGTTTCAAGGCTGTGACCTTCTGGAAGTAGATCACCTGGCCTTTGGAAGTACCTCTAAGTGGGTTTGAACCGCCAACCTTTTGGTTAGTAGTTGAGTGCTTAGCCACTTGTACCACCCAGGGACTGCAAGTTTGCAACAAGTGAATTCAAAATAACATTTTATGTTTTCTTTGGGACCAAGTGTATATTAAAATATTGATAGAGTTCTAATTATAGCACCTAAATAGATAAAATTGCTCTCATCTTCTGATAGATTTCTTATATTTTGTGATTTTAAAATCAACTGGATTATGTTTATAAATTTTAATTTTTGTATTTAATTTCAAACATACCAAAAATACAGAGACTGATATAATACCCATGTACCCACCACCCGGATTTAAATTTGGTATTTTTCCCTGAAATTTGCTTCACTTATTTTCTTTCTACGCAAACTACATCCTTTAGAATTTTCTGAAGTGAGGGTTTATTAGTTGTCAACTCTCTTAATTTGTTTGTGTAAAATATCTTTATTTTACTACTAAGTTTAAAACATAATTTCATCCAATATAAAATTCTAGTTGACAGTTACCTTATTTCCTTGAGTGTAAGAAACAGTATTACTTTATGTGCCATTAGGAGACAAAAATATCCTGCCAGTTAAACTATGCACAATATGAAGTGGCATCAGTTTTAAGATGCACCCCAACTTCACAGATACGAAAATGTGAAAAAATGTGCATTTTAGAAATAGGCAAAATATCTCTTTTTCTTTGTGCATTAAAGATATCATTCGGCTGTTTTCTGGCTTTTGCGTTACCGGTAAGAAGTCAGGCATGATTTCTATTGGTGGCTTTTAAGATTTCTTTCTTTGGGGTTCTGCAATTTCATTATGAGTGTGTAGGTAAGGGATTCTTTTTATTTAATCTTCTTGGGATTTGCTCGGGTGCTTAGATTAGCATCTTTAGAATATTTTGGAAAATTCTCACATTATTTCTTCAAATATTGCCTTGTCCTCATTCTTTATTTCCTTTTTGGACTCCAATTAGACATGTGTTAGACTTTCTCACTTTATTCTCTTTGTCTCCTTCATATTGACTATTTTTTTCCAATATGCTGTCCTCTTAATAATTTAGGTAATTCAGATTTGTCTTAAGTTCATTTATTTTTCAGCAGGGTCTAGTCTGCTTTTTAATGTGTTCATTGAAATTTTAAATGTAATTTATTATAGTTTTCATTTCTAGAAGTTTTATTTGATTGTTTTTCTAGTATGTTTACTTATTCTTTGCAGTCTTCTGTGGCTTACTTGTATTTACAAAGTTCTCTCTCTCTCTTTTTTTAAGCATTTAAACAAGTATTTTGTATACTCTTGTGCAAGTTCTTGTTCCCAACATTTTTATAGGAATAAAATTAGTTCTAAAACCTGATAACTTTAGAAAAATGTATTTTGTAACTTTAGTATGTTATGTACCAGGTGATATATTTATATACTTTTTAGCAATTTAGGCTAATAGTAATTTTTCTTGGTTTCGTTTGAATCATACAGACTTTATACCAAAGTTATACTTATTACAGTTTAGAATAATTGTACATCCTTTTGACAATACTGGGAGATATTGTAATACAGGTAAATACCCCTCATTTTTACACTCAACTAGGTATTGCAGAAACACAAAATTGATGTTCATTTGCTGAACTCAAGTGTTTAAAAAAAATTTGTGTGAAGATATAATGCATGGGAATTGATTTGTAACCAGAAATAAAGCAAATACTGTGAAATCTTTCATCAGTGACCTTCTAATAATTCAAGATTCAATAAGTTTTTATTAGATGTGAAGTAATATTTCCCCAGATATTTTATGTGTTTTCATGATTCCGATACTCTCAGAAATTATGTATATTTAGATGTGCTACATCTACTTATGGCTGGTGCTATAAATTATTGTCATGTAAGTAATGATTTTTAGAAAAATAAGTAGCCTTTTAGATTATCAAATTACTTGATATTTTCCTGGGACCTGTTGTGTTTGGTAGCAAAGCAGCTCAAAATGAACATTTTAAGCTCCCATCCTATTTAGAGCTGCTCTGTTGGGCTTCGTGTGAGCTTAGTTTTGATCTCGAGGGTTTGCTCAAGCACATGTGTTCGTAATTAATCTGCAATTTTCCTTTGCAGGCTGGTTTTGACCCACCTCTTCAAGTGGTTCCCATCAAGAACCCAATCAGGTGCAACAAAAGGGCAGCTGACCCAATCCATCCTGACTTTGCTGGTTTGTTGGTGAAAAACAAGGATCTTTTAGCTGAGGTATATGGATTATCCAAGAATAAAACACCATGGGATATTATATCCTTTGTTAACGCAGGGAGAGAACCATCCTGATAAAAGGGTTTAAAGTATTATCTTAACTCAGTTTTGTTTTTTTCTCAATACCGAATTCTCTTCTCACGGAAGAACACTGATTTTTGCCTAAACCTGTCTTTTGCCAGAGAACCTCCTTTACAGATGGTGCATAGTTAAGTGCTTTTGAATTGGCTGCCAAGTGCTGGAGGGTTAGACTGTTTCTATGGACTGTCATGCTTGAAATTTTTGTAATAATAGTAACCAGTTACATGTATTAAATGATTTTATTGGGGAGAATGAATTCTCATTTTCAATATACCACTAGTGTATCCACTGGTTTTATTTAGTACTTGATGAAATGTCTGAGCAACATAACTAGGTTAAAAAGAAAGGCACTAACATTTGTAGGAAATGCCTTCACTTTTATTCCCTGCGATGAAGATTACAGAGTGCTTGTAGAAATTATTTGAGCCCTGCCCTCAGAACGTTTGGTTGCAAGAGACAGTCTTGTAAGTAAGCAAGGTCAGAAGTTCGAAGGCCATTGTCATTCTTAAGAGCACTATGATGCAGCTAGTTATGCCTATACTGCCTGTATGGTTACCTGTAAATAAATTTCTCAGAGTATTTACATATACAGATCACTTACTAGCCCATTGCATAAGTAGCTTTCTGTTGTTGTTGCTAGCTGCCATCGAGTTGACTCCAACTTGTGGTAACCTGATGTACAAAAGAACAGAAGGTTGCCCAGTCCTTCATCATCCTCACAATTGCCAGTAGGCTTGAGTCCATTGTTGTGGCCATTGTGCCGAAACATCTCACTGAGGGTCTCCCATACCCTTGTTGATCCTCTATTTTACCAAACATATGTCCGCCTCTAACAAGTGATCCCTTCTTATGGTGTGTCCAAAGCAAGCAAGCAATTCAGACAATGTTCTGTTGTGATCCATAAGGTTTTCTTTGGCTAAATTTCAGAAGATCTCCAGGCCTTTCTTCCTAGTCTGCCTTTCTGTCTTAGTTTGGAAGCTCCACTGAAACCTGTCCACCATCGGTGACCCTGCTGGTATTTGAAATACCAGTGGCATAGCTTCCAGCATCATAGCTACATGCAAGCCAATACAATACAACAAACTGACAGGTGGATGGTGGAAGTACTTTTTCAGGGTGGCTTTCTGTTCCTGGGCCTCTTTTCTGTTCAAGACTTTACTAAAGGTCTTTTCTGTTATCGCGTTTATCAATAGCCTGATTCCAGGTTTTATTTAAATAGATGTAAATTTGGAAATAGATAAATATAAACCCACTGACATCAAGTTGATTCTGACTTACGCAACCCTGTAGGACAGAGTAGAACTACCCCATAGGGTTTCCAAGACTGTAAATCTTTATGGAAGCAGGCTGCCACATCTTTTTCCTGCGGAGCAGCTGGTGGGTTTGAACAGCTGACCTTTCCGTTAACAGCTGAGCGCTTAACCACTGCACCACTAGAGCTTCTGGCTAGATAAATACATATCTTACAATTTTATTTATGGTAATACATTCCCTCTTTTAACAGAGAGAAGTGAATGGAGTTTAAATTTGAATGGATGTATATAGCCACAGTAGATCTTAACATAACTTGGAGAGATTTCTTACGTTTTTTTCACATTCAAAAATTTATACACAAATTGTTTAGTGACATTGGTTGCAGTTTCCAAAATGTGTCAGTACTCTCACCTTTCCTTTTACACCCTGGGTTCCTTGTGTCCATTCATGCAGGTTTCCTGTCCCTTCCTGCCTTCTCATCTTTGCTTTTGAGCAGGTGTTGCCCATTTGGTCATATATACTTGATTGAACTAAGAAGCACATTCCTCATATGTGTTATTGTTTGTTTTATAGGCCTGTCTAATCTTTGGCTGAAAGGTGGACTTTTGGAGTGGCTTCAGTGCTAAGTTAGCAGCGTCCCGGGCCATAGCCTCAGGGGTTTCTCCAGTCTCTGTCAGACCAGTAAGTCTGGCGTTTTTTTGTGAAATTGAATTTTGTCCTACATTTTTCTTCAGCTCTGTCTGGGACCCTCTGTTATGATCCCTGTTAGAGCAGCTGCTGGTGGTAGCCTGGCGCCATCCAGTTCTTCTGGGCTCAGGCTGGGAGAAGCTGTGGTTCATGGGATCTTACATTTGTTTTTTTCTTTCAGAAAAATGTTATGCCAACCCTTGAAACTGTTGTTGTTGTTGTTAGGTGCTGTCAAGTCGGTTCCAACTCGTAGCAACCCTATGTACTACAGAATGAAACACTGCCCGGTCCTGTTCCATCCTCACAATCATTGCTATGGTTGAGCCCATTGTTGCTGCCACTGTGTCAATCCATCTCATTGAGGGTCTTCCTCTTTTCTGCTGACCCTGTACTTTACCAGGCATGATGTCCTTCTCCAGGGACTGATCCCTCCTGACAACATGTCCAAAGTATGTAAGAGGCCGTCTTGCCAACCTTGCTTCTAAGAAGCATTCTGGCTGTACTTCTTCCAAGACAGATTTGTTTGTTCTTTTGGCAGTCCATGGTATATTCAATTTTCTTGGCCAATACCACAATTCAAAGGCATCAATTCTTCTTCGGTCTGCCTTATTCGTTGTCCAGCTTTCACGTGCGTATGACCAAACCCAGTGCACGTGCGTAAGATGCGAATGAAAATACCATTGGCTCAGGTCAGGCACACCTTAGTCTTCAAAGTGACATCTTTGCTTTGAAACTGTGGCAATTTTTTATTATGGGTAGCATCCTCCTTCTCTGCAGTAAAACTTTCTATTAATACTTAAGAAGTTTGAAATTTTTTATAATTCAGATTTGAATTAAAGTTTATATCTGCATAATTAATAAAAAAAACCTTTTAAAAACAAATTGTCAAAAAGGATTGTAGGACAATGGAATACTACACATTGATAAAGAACAATGATGAATCTGTGAAACACTTCATAACATGGAGGAATCTGGAAGGCATTATGCTGAGTGAAATTAGTCAGATGCAAAAGGACAAATATTGTATGATACCACTATTATAAGAACTCGAGAAATAGTTTAAACATAGAAAATATTCTTTGATGGTTACGAGAGTGGGGAGGGAAAGAGGGAGAGGGGTATTCACTAATAAGATAGTAGACAAGAACTATTTTAGGTGAAGAGAAAGACAACACACAATACAGGCAAGATCAGCACAGCTGGACTAAACCAAAAGCAAAGAAGTTTCCTGAATAAATGGAATACTTTGAAGGCCAGCGTAGCAGGGGTGGGGGTTTGGGGGCCATGGTTTCAGGTGACATCTAAGTCAATTGACATAATAAAATCTATTAAGAAAATATTCTGCATCCCACTTTGGAGAGTGGCATCTGGGGTCTTAAACACTAGCAAGCGGCCATCTAATATGTACCAATTGATCTCAACCTACCTGGAGCAAAGGAGAATAAAGAACACCAAAAGATACAAGGTAATTATGAGCCCAAGAGACAGAAAGGGCCACATAAACCAGAGACTACATCAGCCTGAGACCAGAAGAACTAGATGGTGCCCAGCTACCACCAATGACTGCCCTGACAGGGAACACAACAGAGAACCCCTGAGGGAGCAGGAGAGCAGTGGGATGCAGACCTCAAATTCGCACAAAAAGACCAGACTTAATGGTCTGACTGAGACTAGAAGGACCCCAGAGGTCATGGTCCCCAGACCTTCTGTTAACCCAAGACAGGAAATCATTCCCAAAGCCAGCTCCTCAGACAGGGATTGGACTGGACTATGGGGTAGAAAACGATACCGGTGAGGAGTGAGCTTCTTGGATTGAGTAGACACAGACTACGTTGGCATCTCCTGTCTGGAGGGGAGATGAGAGGGCGGAGGGGGTCAGAAGCTGGCTGAATGGACATGAAAATAGAGAGTGGAGAGAAGGAGTGTGCTGTCTCATTAGGGGGAGAGCAACTAGGAGTATATAGCAAGGTGTATACAAATTTTAGTATGAGAGACTGACTTGATTTGTATAAACATTCACTTCAAGCACAATCGAAAAAAAAAAGATTGTAAGTACCTTGTCTAAAGAAATTATGTAAGCTGTATTCAAGAATTTCAAAGTATTTTTAAAAGCAACTGTGCATAAAGGCACATAAATCATATGCTAATTACAATTTTTTTTATCGATTAGCCAAAGCAAGTATCAAAAAGGCTATACAAGGCCACATTTTGGCTAGGTTTTAGATATTGTACGTATTAAAAAGTATCCCACAGTTCATACTGCCATTTTCTACATTTAATACTAATTATGACATTTATTGCATGATTTCCCTGTAGTAAGTTTTTTCTTTTTTTTTTAATGTAATGATTTCAACAGAATACCCGAGCTTCGGCATGAGTCACCTTTACCTTTTCCAATAACCTGTTATTTAACTCCACAGGAATACAGTTGTCTTGATAAGGGAATTTTTCTCTTCACTGCATGCATTTAAAATTATCACCATGTATTTCTGCCCAATAATGAAGAAACAGCTGCAAGAGAGTTATTTGAGAAAAGCCAGGCATGAAGGGATAAATATTACATATTCACTTGGTGATTGCGTTGCTTGCTTTAGGCAATACGATATTGAGTAAAACATTTGCATAGTGCTAGATAGGATGTTGTGTACTAGAAATGAGTTAAAACAACTTGAAAAATTGTTACTGGTAAAGTATACTAAGACCCTGTGTCTTAAATTTAAGAGAATTAATGTGTTGTGTCAACACTTCTTAATTTGGTTTTCATGGAAAGTTTTATTTGTAAGGGAATTGTGACTGTATTTATGCAATTAAGCTGTTTTTCTTCCCTTAGCTTAGTAATAAAGCAAATAGTGGAAACCTAGAAGGCAGCCAGTCCTGGAAAAGGTGAATCAAGGAAATATACATTTTACGGCTAAGAATATATACATCTGAATTATTATTTTTAATTGAAAATTTCATTTAAATAATTATAGATTCACTTGTGGTTGTAAGAAATGATGCAGAGAAATCCCTTGTACACTTTTCCAGCTTCCCTAATGATAAAATTTTACAAAACTATAGTTTAATCTAGCAACCAGAATATTGACACTAATACAATCCACCAATCTTACTCAGATTTCCATAGTTTTACTTGTACTCACTCTGTGTGTGTGTGTATTAAGTTCTACACAACTCTATCACCTGTGTTAATGTGTCCACCACTGTAATCAAGATGCTGAATAATTCCAACACCACAAGAATTCTTATGCTGCCCTCTTATGTCCATATCTACTTCCTTCCCACATTCAAATCCTGGCAACTACTACTGTCTCTTCCACTCTTAACATTTTGTCATATCAAAAATGCTATATACTCAAAAAGTTTAACGTAGAGTTGTCATGTGACCCAGCAATTCCACTGCTAGGTACATAGAGAATTGAAAACATATGATCACACAAAAACTTGTACATGAATGGCCATAACAGCATTATTCATGGAGTTAAAAAGTGGAAAAAACCTAAATGTCCATCAACTGATGAATGGATAAACAAAATATGATATATCCATACAATGGAATATTTTTCATACAAAAGAATGAGGTACTGATACATGCTACAAAATGAATGAACCATGAAAATATGGTGCTAAGTGAAAGAAACCACGCATATTGTATTCCTACAAAATATCCAGAATAGGCAAAATCCGTACACATAGAAAGTAGATTAGTGGTTGCAAGAGGCTGGGGGAAGGGAGAAACAAGGAGTGACTGATAATAGGCATGGAGTTTCTTTTGGTGGTGATGAAAATGTTCTGGAATTATATAGTGATGTTTGAATGGCTAGAGTGCAGTTCTACTCTGAAACACATGGAGTTACCATGAGTTGGAATTGACTAGATGGTAACTGTTTTTTTTTTTTTTTTGATGATTGGACAACCTTGTGAATATACTAAAAACTATTAATTGTACACTTTAAAAAGGTGAATTTTCTGTTATGTGAATTATATTTCAATAAAGAAAAGGGGGAAAAAATCAATCCAATGTGGGTGAACCACTCTGTAAATATGCTAAAATACACTTAGCTGTATACTGTAAATGGGTGAATTTATGAATTATGTCTCAATAAAGATGTTTTTAAAATGTTATATAAGTGGAGTCATGTGTAAACTTTTGGGATTGGCTTTTTCACTTAGCATAATTCCCTGGGGATTTATCTAAATTTTTGCATACATTCTAGTGTTTGGCTATCACAAATAAAGCCGCTGTGAACATTCATGAACAGGTTTTGTGTGAGCATAAATTTTGATTTCTCTGAGATAAATGCCCAAAAATATAATTGCTGGGTTGTATGGTTAAAAAAAAAAAAAAAAAATTTTTTTTTTTTTTTTTTTATGGTAATTGCATGTTTCATTTTATAAGAAACTGCCAAACTGTTTTCCAGAGTGGCTATACCATTTTACATTCCCACCAATAATGTATGAGTAATCTAGTTTCTCCTCATTCTAGCCAGCATTTGACGTTTTCACTATTTTTTTTTTATTAACTTTTATTGAGCTTCAAGTAAACGTTTACAAATCAAGTCAGTCTGTCACATATAAGTTTATATACATCTTACTCCATACTCCCACTTGCTCTCCCCCTAATGAGTCAGCCCTTCCAGTCTCTCCTTTCGTGACAATTTTGCCAGCTTCCAACTCTCTCTATCCTCCCATCGCCCCTCCAGACAGGAGATGCCAACACAGTCTCAAGTGTCCACCTGATACAATTAGCTCACTCTTCATCAGCGTCTCTCTCCTACCCACTGCCGGTCCCTTCCATGTCTGATGAGTTGTCTTCGGGAATGGTTCCTGTCCTGGGCCAAGAGAAGGTTTGGGGACCATGACCACCGGGATTCCTCTAGTCTCAGTCAGACTATTAAGTCTGGTCTTTTTATGAGAATTTGGGGTCTGCATCCCACTGATCCCTCAGGGGTTCTCTGTCGTGCTCCCTGTCAGGGCAGTCATCGATTGTGGCCGGGCACCAACTAGTTCTTCTGGTCTCAGGATGATGTAGGTCTCTGGTTCATGTGGCTCTTTCTGTCTCTTGGGCTCTTAGTTGTCGTGTGACCTTGGTGTTCTTCATTCTCCTTTGCTCCAGGTGGGTTGAGACCAACTGATGCATCTTAGATGGCCGCTTGTTAGCATTTAAGACCCCAGATGCCACATTTCAAAGTGGGATGCAGAATGTTTTCATAATAGAATTATTTTGCCAATTGACTTAGAAGTCCCCTTAAACCATGGTTCCCAAACCCCTGCCCTTGCTCCGCTGACCTTTGAAGCATTCATTTTATCCTGGAAACTTCTTTGCTTTTGGCCCAGTCCAATTCAGCTGACCTTCCATGTATTGAGTATTGTCCTTCCCTTCACCTAAAGCAGTTCTTATCTACTAATTAATCAGTAAAAAACCCTCTCCCTCCCTCCCTCCCTCCCCCCCTCGTAACCACAAAAGTATGTGTTCTTCTCAGTTTTTACTATTTCTCAAGATCTTATAACAGTGGTCTTATACAATATTTGTCCTTTTGCCTCTGCCTGATTTCGCTCAGCATAATGCCTTCCAGGTTCCTCCATGTTATGAAATGTTTGACAGATTCCTCACTGTTCTTTATCGATGCATAGTATTCCATTGTGTGAATACACCACAATTTATTTACCCATTCATCCGTTGATGGACACCTTGGTTGCTTCCAGCTTTTTGCTATTGTAAACAGAACTGCAATAAACATGGGTGTGCATATATCTGTTTGTGTGAAGGCTCTTGTTTCTCTAGGGTATATTCCAAGGAGTGGGATTTCTGGGTTGTATGGTAATTCTATTTCTAACTGTTTAAGATAACACCAGATAGATTTCCAAAGTGGTTGTACCATTTTACATTCCCACCAGCAGTGTATAAGAGTTCCAATCTCTCCGCAGCCTCTCCAGCATTTATTATTTTGTGTTTTTTGGATTAATGCCAGCCTTGTTGGAGTGAAATGGAATCTCATTGTAGTTTTAATTTGCATTTCTCTAATGGCTAACGATAGAGAGCATTTTCTCCTGTATCTGTTAGCTGCCTGAACATCTTCTTTTTTTAAATTAATTTTTATTAAGCTTCAAGTGAACATTTACCATTCCAATCAGTCTGTCACATGTAAGTTTACATACATCTTACTCCCTTCTCCCACTTGCTCTCCCCCTATTGAGTCAGCCCTTTCAGTCTCTCGTTTCGTGCCAATTTTGCCGTCTTCCCTCTCTCTCTATCTTCCCATCCCCCCTCCAGTCAAGAGTTGCCAACACACTCTCCAGTGTCCACCTGATTTAATTAGCTCACTCTTCATCAGCATCTCTCTCCCCCCCGCTGACCAGTCCTGTTCATGCCTGATGAGTTGTCTTCGGGGATGGTTCCTGTCCTGTGCCATCAGAAGGTCTGGGGAGCATTGCCTCCGGGATTCCTCTAGTCGCAGTCATACCATTAAGTATGGTCTTTTTATGAGAATTTGGGGTCTGTCTCCCATTGGTCTCCTGCTCCCTCAGGAGTTGTCTGTTGTGCTCCCTGACAGGGCAGACATCGATTGTGGCCGGGCACCAACTAGTTCTTCTGGTCTCAGGATAATGTAGGTCTCTGGTTCATGTGGCTCTTTCTGTCTCTTGGGTTCTTAGTTGTCGTGTGACCTTGGTGTTCTTCCTTTGCCTTTGCTCCAGGTGGGTTGAGACCAATTGATGTATCTTAGATAGCTGCTTGTTGGCATTTAGGACCCTAGATGCCACATTTCAAAGTGGAATGCAGAATGTTTTCATAATAGAATTGTTTTGCCCATTGACTTAGAAGTCCCCTCAAACCATGTTCCCCAGACCCCAGCCCCTGCTCCGCTGACCTTTGAAGCTTTCATTTTATCCCGGAAACCTCTTTGCTTTTAGTCCAGTCCAATTAGACTGACCTTCCTTGTATTGAGTGTTGTCTTTCCCTTCACCCAAAGCAGTTCTTATCTACTGATTGATCAATAAAAAACCCTCACCCTCCCTCCCTCCCTCCCCTCTTTGTAACCACAGAAGTATGTGTTCTTCTCCGTTTTATCTATTTCTCAAGATCTTATAATAGTGGTCTTATACAATATTTGTCCTTTTGCCTCTGACTCATTTCGCTCAGCACAATGCCTTCCAGATTCCTCCATGTTATGAAATGTTTCAGAGATTCGTCACTGTTCTTTATCGATGCATAGTATTCCATTGTGTGAATATACCACAATTTATTTACCCATTCATCCGTTGACGAACACCTTGGTTGCTTCCAGCTTTTTGCTATTGTAAACAGAACTGCAATAAACATGGGTGTGCGTATATCTGTTTGTGTGAAGGCTCTTGTATCTCTAGGGTATATTCCAAGGAGTGGGATTTCTGGGTTGTATGGTAGTTCTATTTCTAACTGTTTAAGATAACGCCAGATGGATTTCCAAAGTGGTTGTACCATTTTACATTCCCACCAGCAGTGTATAAGAGTTCCAATCTCTCCGCAGCCTCTCCAACATTTATTATTTTGTGTTTTTTGGATTAATGCCAGTCTAGTTGGTGTGAGATGGAATCTCATCGTAGTTTTAATTTGCATTTCTCTAATGGCTAAAGTTCGGGAGCATTTTCTCATGTGTCTGTTGGCTGCCTGAATATCTTCTTTAGTGAAGTGTGTGTTCATATCCTTTGCCCACTTCTTGATTGGGTTGTTTGTCTTTTTGTGGTTGAGTTTTGACAGAATCATATAGATTTTAGAGATCAGGTGCTGGTCGGAGATGTCACAGCTGAAAATTCTTTCCCAGTCTGTAGGTGGTCTTTGTACTGTTTTGGTGAAGTCTTTAGATGAGCATAGGTGTTTGATTTTTAGGAGCTCCCAGTTATCGGGTTTCTCTTCGTCATTTTTGGTAATGTTTTGTATTCTGTTTATGCCTTGTATTAGGGCTTCTAAGGTTGTCCCTATTTTTTCTTCCATGATCTTTATCGTTTTAGTCTTTATGTTTAGGTCTTTGATCCACTTGGAGTTAGTTTTTGTGCATGGTGTGAGGTATGGGTCCTGTTTCATTTTTTTGCAAATGGATATCCAGTTATGCCAGCACCATTTGTTAAAAAGACTATCTTTTCCCAATTAACTGACACTGGGCCTTTGTCAAATATCAGCTGCTCATATGTGGATGGATTTATATCTGGGTTCTCAATTCTGTTCCACTGGTCTATGTGCCTGTTGTTGTACCAATACCAGGCTGTTTTGACTACTGTGGCTGTATAATAGGTTCTGAAATCAGGTAGAGTGAGGCCTCCCACTTTCTTCTTCTTTTTCAGTAATGCTTTGCTTATCCGAGGCTTCTTTCCCTTCCATATGAAGTTGGTGATTTTTTTCTCTATCACCTTAAAAAATGACATTGGAATTTGGATCAGAAGTGCATTGTATGTCTAGATGGCTTTTGGTAGAATAGACATTTTTACTATGTTAAGTCTTCCTATCCATGAGCAAGGTATGTTTTTCCACTTAAGTAGGTCCTTTTTAATTTCTTGTAGTAGAGCTTTGTAGTTTTCTTTTGTTTTCACTATTTTTTATTTTAGGCATTCTGATATGCGTGTAGTAGTATTTCATGTGGCTTTAATTTGCATTTTCCTCATGGCTAATAATGTTGAATATATTTTTATGTGCTTATTTGCTAGCTGCATGTCGTTTTTGGTGAAGTTCCTGTTCAAGTCTTTTGCCCATTTTCTAATTGGATCATTTGTTTTCTAAACTCAACAATGTTGAGTTTAGAGAGTTCTTTATATATTCAGATGCAAGTCCTTTGTTGAACAATTTTTATCCACAGATTGTATTGCAATTTTCGGGTTAGCCTGAATTTAGTTAAGTCCTAAACATATTTCTGGTTTATTATGTCCAAATGTAACATCAAACTACTGAAAGCTTGGGATCTTTACCATAAAATTAATACAGGAGTGTTTTAAGGTCTTAGAGGTTGCAAATCACTCTTTATAAGGAGAAAGTAGAAAACTAAAACTAGTAAGTCCTCTGAAGGCTAATTGACAAAGTATGATCATTACAAGCAAGATTAAACTAGATCTAGAATCAATGTGTCTAGTCTTCTACTTGACTCAGATGCATGCTTACTTTAGGTACTTTCCAAGGAACCAATAGGGTATCTTCAGCTATACCTAACATTACCTAAGAGGATAAGCAAAAATGATACCTTAACGTATAGTTCTTATATCCATACAGGGAATTGGGGCCACTGCATTTCACAACTCTAGGGGGCATCATTTACATAGTATTCTACATAAATTGTGACCACTGCAATGCAGAGAACCTCCTACTTACTGGTCAAGGCAATGCTGAAGGACTTGAGCAATGATTGTTATTAGCAGAAGTTGAGATCCATAATTTTGATAGGAATAGAGTTTCAACTCAACATTTGTTGAGGTTCTGCCATGTGCAGAGTGCTAAAAAAGGCACTTGGGAAGTGGGGATGGAAAAATAAATGGTTTACACCTGGAAGAAAATTAGAAAAAGGGGAGATAGACAAAAAACAATGAGGAGAAACACAAGGTAAACTCCATGAGCGCTAAGTAGAAGATAAGCTTCTTAGGGGGTAGTGGCATATAAACTATTTTACAGAGGTTGAAAAGAGGGGTGTCAGAATAAAAAAGATTTAGAGCCAGTGGAGGAGCTAGAAAAAGATGCTATTTGAGTTTGCAGTCAGTGAGGACTCATCACAGATTTTTGAGAAGTGGAGTGGTTTAAGACCTGAGACAACGATTGAGGACAGAATCAGGTACCCTTTCCTTGTGTTCGCAGAGCGTTCTTTTCATAACTTTTATGGTACAATTATTTGTTTGTCTAATTATTTGTTTTTATGTTGGTCTCCCTGGCTGAGCTGGGAAAATCTTGAGAGTTCTTAATCTTCTTTCAATCCCCAGAGCCCAGCACGTGCCTGGAACATAGCAGGGACAAGGCTTGTTTGCTGAATGAATGAAAAGCTGGCTTAGATACATGCTAGCTTGAAGACAGGGTGACCACCACAGCAGTAGATGAGACAGATTATGAGGTCCTGAAACTGGGCAATGACAACAGACATGGGAAGAAAGAAGTAGATATGAGAGACATAGTAGAGATAATATTAACAGACTTAGTGACTTGGGGGTGGGGAGGGAGGATAAAGAAAAAGGGCAATTAAGAATGACTTGATTTAAATAACATCTTTAATGAAAATATAAATATATTAAACTTTCCATTTATAAAATATTTTATCTAATTAAAAAAAAGGTATTTCTAAACAGATCTTTAACGGGATATTTAAGTCATTATTTTAAGCAAATTAATTTGTGATTAAATAAGCAGGTCTTAAAGCAGGATCTGATTGGTAGATAATATGTAGAATTAGGGATGAAACAAATCACATATTTTGATAATTAATAGAAATTGACGAACGAATGCCTGGAGGGAGGGATTGGAGGTGCTCAGAAGTGCTTCTCTTCTTTTTAAATAGCTCCTTTATAATTTCTAAAACAAGGAATGCAAGGTTTCCTTTACGTGAAAGGGTAAGAAAGGGGAAAATATCCTAGAGTTTAGCACAAGTTAATATATTTTAAAGCATTTTATTATCAACTGGTGTTACAGGAGACAGAATTCTCTTAACCATTTCTTTTCTCTAGAGTATTCACTAAGTTTATTATTTTGCTAATGGCTGTAGTCCATTCTGAGATTTGAAGTTTTATGATGCTGTAATTTTTTAAGGACTTTTTGTTACCCCAAATCGTGGATTTGAACTGCCTGTCGCAAAGCCAATACTGAGACAGGAGGAAGGTAAACAGCAAGAGGGCTTTATTGAATACTGGTATCCAGGAAACAGAGAGGGTAGGTTCTTCCCAAATTCTGTCTGCCCCAAAAGGTCTAACTGGAGGCCTTTGTAGGGAGAAGGTCAGGGTTTAGAGATTTCCAGGAATGTTGGTCCTTGTTTAAGGTAGACATGATGACGAAGTGACCTATTCTTGATGTCTTGCAGGTCTGTTGACGCCATCCTGGTTTCAGTCACAAAATGGTCCCCATTGTCTAGTTGTCTCATCCCACATCTTATTGATTGTTGTTCTCTTGTTTAAGAGGAACATAGGTTAATCTTAAACTTTATAGAATCATGGAGAAAGGGAGAGAGAAGGGAGGAAACAAACTGCAAATCACAGAATCACTAGGGTATGTAAAAGGTAAAGATGCAAGCCATGTAAGGAAACAATGCTATAGACCTAGTGACTTGCTGGGGAGGGAGGATAAAGAAAAAAGGCAATTAAAAATGACTTGATTTAATTAACGTCTTTAACGAAAAAATAGATATATTTAAACTTTCCATTTATAAAATATTTTATCTCATTTTTAAAAAAGGTATTTCCAAACAGATCTTTAATAGGATATTTAAGTCGTTGTTTTAGAAATTGTAAAGGAGCTGTTTTAAAATAAGAGAAACACTTCTTGAGTACCTCCAATACTTCCCTCCAGGCATTCATTTGTCAATTTCTATTAATTATCAACATATGTGATTTGTTTCATCCCTAATTCTACATATTACCTACCAATCAGATGTTGGGCCTCTACAATTTCTTTCTCACACTGCCCTTTTCATTCTGTCCACACTACTTCAGAATTTTGTCACAACATCCTCAAAAACTGACTTCAGACCGTAAGCAATTTACCATTGAGAAATAGTTTTAATTCTCATGAAACCCAGATTTCTGGGCTCCATGAAGTTTGGGGTGACCCACCCAGACCTTTGACCTGAGAAGATGTTTGAGAGAACTGGTTTCCGAAAGTCACCTTTGAGTCAAAACAATAGTCTAGACAAATTGGTTAAGACAGCTTTGCTTTAGGCATTGTGCTTTTTGAAGAATTACCTGTGTACAGTCAGTTTCGATAAACAGAAACTCCAAGGTCATCCAGAAGCTATGTTTTAGGGTAAACTGTCATTACGTAAACACTGTTCTGGCCCTGTTTCCATGGTAATGTTGATAAGATGGGATATAAGAATCTTTGGAAGTTCTTTCCTCTTTGGAGAAATTTTGATTCACTAGTTGAAATGAGTACACAGTCACTGTACCAACACCAGAGTGGCTTAAAGTCAAGAAAGGTGTGCGTCAGCACTGTATGCTTTCATAGTACTTATTCAGTCTGTATACTGAACAAGTAATGTGAGAAGCTGGGTTATATGAAGAAGAATTCAACATCAGGATTGGAGGAAGACTCATCAACAACCCGAGCTATGCAGATGGCACAGCTTTGCTTGCTGAAAGTGAAGAGGACTTGAAGCACTTACTAGTAAAGATTAAAGACCACAGCCTTCAGTATGGATTACACCTCAACATAAAACAAAAAGCCTCACAACTTGCCCAATAAGCAGCATTGTGATAAATGTAGGAAAGATTGAAGTTGTCAAGAATTTCTTTTTACTCGGACTCAATGCATTGCATTGGACAAATCTGCTGCAAAAGACCTCTTAGAAGTGTTAAAAAGCAAAGATATCATTTTGAGGACTAAGGTGTACCTGATCCAAGCCATGGTGTTTTCAATCACCTCATATGCATGAGAAAGCTGGACAGTGAATAAGGAAGACTGAAGAAGAATCAATGACTTTGAATAATGGAGTTGGCGAAGAATATTGAATATACCATGGACTGCCAGAACAAATAAATTTGCCCTAGAAGAAGTACAGGCAGACTGTTCATTGGAAGCAAGGATGGTGAGACTTCATCTCACATACTTTGGACGTGTCATCAGGAGGGACCAGTCCCTGGAGAAGGACATCATGCTTGGTAGAGTAGAGGGTCAGCGAAAAAGAAGAAGACCCTCAACAAGATGGATTGATGCTACAGCAAGAGGCTCAAGCATAACAACGATTGTGAGGATGGTGCAGGATCCGGCAGTATTTCATTCAGTTGTACGTAGGGTTGCTATGAGTCGGAACCGACTCAATGGCACCTAACAACAGCAACAGTTGAAACGTTACTCTGATTTGCAAATTGTATATTAAATAAACATCAATCAGTTCCTAGTATTGGCTTAATATGACTTTTCTTTTAACACCATTTACAGTTTCCATTTCGGGTATTTCCTTCTTGGTCTCTTCCTCAAACACCCAATCTGTGCTGGCTCTCCTGTGTCACTTTCCTTTACATAAGCTATTGCTCTTGCTTCCCTTCTAACTTCTTATTTCCTTTATTTGCCTTTTAAAAGCATAATCAATTTAAGCCTTGTTTTTTCTCTGACTCGCCTCTTCACCTATATTTTGATCAGCACAAACAAGGGTCCAGGAACCAAGTGTCATAACCAAAGGCTTCTCTTTAGGTGAGAGGACTATGAACACACTCCCCTTTAGGACACATTTAAAGCAAAACATTTGTGGCTCAAAGCAGCAGGAATTTATGTCTCCTTTCTGCTGGGAATTACAATACCCATCATGATTTAAGATCATGACTTTTTAAAAATAAAAACTATAGGTGATTTTAAATAACACTTTCCTTTCTCATTAGCTAGGAAATCTTCGAAACAAACTTCTCATAAAAGAAACTTCATTGCAAGAGATGAGATCTGAGCTAGAAAGTTACAAGGAAAATAACGCTCAGCAGTCGTTCCAGATAATGTCTCTGAAAGATGATATCAAGGACCTAGAAGAACTTACTGCTTCTCTAACCAGAATTAAATCTTTGAAAAACACCAATATTCAGAGCCTTGAAAGAGGCAACTGGGATTTAACTGAACGAATTGTGGAACTAGAAAATCGTCTAAGGTAGGGAATTTTTCAGTTTTTTTCAAACATGTCTTTTGCCATTAGCTCGCAAATAGTATATGAGCTCCATACTCCTGATTGATCACAGGATTTAAATCTACTAGAATTTCACTTAATATCCAACATTATTACATTTAGTAAAAACATTTTTTATTGAGATAGAATTCACTTACCATAAAATTCATCCTCTTAAAGTGTACGATTTAGTGCTTGTGAAACCATCACTACTGTATAATGCCAGAGGTTTTTTTTTTATCACCCCCAAAAGAAACCCCAAACCCATTAGCAGTCATGCCTCATTCCCTCCTTCCCACTTCCAGGTCCTGGCAACCACTAATCTACTTTCTATCTGTATGAATTTGCCTGTTCTGGGCATTCCATATGAATGGAATCATACAATATGTGGCCTTTTGTATCTGGCTTCTTTCACTTAGCGTACGTCGATACTTCATTCCCTTTTATGATTGAACTATATTCCATTATATGAACATAGTGCATTTTTTTTACCCATTCAGTTGATAGACCTTTGGGTTTCTACTTTTTTACTATTATCAGTAATTCTTCTATGAACATTTATGTGCAAGTTTTTGTGTGAATATATGTTTTCTTTTCCCTGTATAAACCTTGGGAATGGACTTGCTGGGTCATAGAGTAACTCTATGTTTAACCTTTTGAGGAACTGCCAGGCTGTTTTCCAAGGAAGCGCCTTCATTTTACATTCCCATCAACGTTGCGTGAGGGTTCCAGTTTCTCCACATTCTCACCAACACTTGTTATTGTTCGTCTTTTTTATTATAGTCGTCTAGAGGGTATAATGTGATGTTTAATTGTGATTTTGAATTACTTTTACCTAATGAATAAAGAAGAAGCCTTGGTGGTACAATGGTTAAGGGCTCGGCTGCTAACCAAAAGGCTGGCAGTTTGAGCCAGTGGCTCTGCAGGAGAAAGACCTGGCAATCTACTTCCGTAAAGATCACAGCCAAGAATATCCTGTAGGATAATTCTACTGTGTCACATGGGGTTGCTCTGAGTTGAAATCGACTCAGTGGCACCCAACGGCACAACAACAATGACTAAAGAGGTCCCTAGGTGGTGCAAATGGTTTGTACTTGACTGCTAACCTAAAGTTGGTGGTTTGAACCCACCCAGTGGTACTGTGTACTGGTGATCTGCTTCTGAGACTGCAGCCAAGAAAACTCTATGGAGGAGTTCAGTTCTGTAACACATGGGGTCACACCGTGAGCTGAAATCGACTCAATGGCAACTAACAACAAAGACTAAAGATGTTCAGCATCTTTTCATGTACTTTTTGGCCATTTGTGTATCTTCTTTGGAGACGTCTATTCAGATTCTTTGCCCCTTTATATTGTTGGTTTTGTTTTTGTTGTTGATTGGTGACTCAGGAGACCCCATGTACTACAAAGCAGAACTGCCCCTTAGGATTTTCTTGGCTGTAATCTTTATGGAAACAGATTGCCAGGCCAGGCCTGTTTCTTCCACGGTGCCACTGGTTGGATTTGAACTGCCAACCTTTCGGTTACAAGCTGATCCCAAACCGTTTGCGCCACCCAGAGATATTTAAAATTGGTTATTTTTGTTGTTGTTGTTGTTGAGTTGTAAGAGTCCTTTATATATTCTGAATATGAACCCCTTTTCAGATATATGATTTGCAAATATTTCCTTCCAATCTGTGGGTTGTCTTTTCACTCCTTAATGGTGTATTTTTTTTCAATTTCTTATATGCATCTTTGTCCTTATACTTACTGTATATCTCTTGCGAAATGCATATCATTAGTTTTTTAAATTACATTAATTTTGTTGTTGAGAATACACACAGAAAACGTAAACCAATTCAACAGTTTCTACGTATACAATTCAGTGACATTGATTACATTCTTTGAGTTGTGTAACCATTCTCACCCTCCTTTTCTGAATTGTTCCTCCCCAATAACATAAGCTCACTGCCCCCTAAATTTCCTATCTGATCTTTTGAGTTGATGTTGTCAATCCAATATACCAAAACCCGTTGCCGTCAAGTCAATTCTGACTCATAGCAACCCTATATAGATAGTTCTTAAAAGAGCGTAATGCTCAAGGTAGACATTTTACTAGTTAAGCTAAACTATTGTTTGGTTTTAAGATTTCAGGGAATATTTTTGGTTTAAATTTCAAAGATTATCTCAAGGCAATAATGTCAGAGGTTCATCCAGCCTTTATGGCTCCAGAAAGTCTGGAGTCCATGAGGATTTGATATTCTCTTCTGCATACTCCCCCTTTTGATCAGGATTCTTCCGTAGAATCTTTGATCAAAGTGTTCAGTAACGGTAGCTGGGCACCATCTAGTTCTGGTCTCATGGCAAAGGAGACATTTGTTCATGGAGGCAATTAGCCTCACATTCCATTTGCTTCTCCTGTTCCTGACTCTACTTTTTCCTTTGTTGCTCCAGGTGAATAGAGACTAATTTTTATGTCTTGAGTGGCCACTTGCAAGCTTTTAAGACCCCAGGCACTATTCAACAAACTAGGAGGTAGAACAGAAGTAGTAAACATATTATTAAGCCAATTAACTGGGATGCCCCAAGAAACCATGACCCTAAACCTCCAAACCAAGGAACCAAATCCCATGAGGTGTTTGGTTGTACATAAGCAGCCTCAGCAGCTACTTTTTTTGTTGTTGTCGTATCTTTAGTTTTTTGTTTTTTATAATTTATTTTATTAGTTGTTTTTTAAAAAATTCAGTCTGATAATTTTGTCTTTTAATTGCAATGTTTAGACCTTCTGCTTCTAAGGTAAGTACCGAAATTGTTGGATTTAAGTCTACCATATTTGTACTTATTGTTTATTTTACCCATCTAGTCTCTGTTCCTTCGTTATTCATTTATCACTTTCTTTAGCATTACTTAAATTTTTTAATTATTCCATTTCATCCTGTATTAGCTCTTTAATATCTCTTAAATTGTCATTTAGCTTTTACCCTAGACCTTACGATTACAAAACGCATATTTAATTTAGTACAATCTACTTTAGATTAGTACTTTTATGATTTCCCCACAAAATAAGAACCTTTTGACAATTTTATTCCATTTATCTGCCTCACACTGTTGTATAATTATCATATGTTTTACTTTTTCCATATGTTATGAATCCCATAAGATTTTTTAAAATTAGTCGTCAGTATTAATTTCTATTTACCTGCAAATTCACCTTTGCTGGTGCACTTCATTCCTTCATAGTTCTATGCAGCCACGAAGGATCGTTTTCCTTTATCCTGAAAAATTCCCTGAAGTGTTTCTTACAGTGCAGCTCTTCTGTCAATGAATTTCTCTTTTGAAACCATGTTTATTTCATCACCATCTGGGGAAGGTATTTCCACTGAGTATAGAATTCTGGGTTGGCAGTATTTTGTTGTTTGTTTCAGCACTTTAACATATCATTCAGTTATCTTCTCTCTTGTCGTTTCTGTTGAAAAGTCAGCCCTCAGTCTTACTATTCTATCTTTGAAGGTAATGTATACTTTTTCTCTGATTACTTTTAATTGTTAGCAATTTGATTAAGATGTGGCCTAGTGTGACTTTCTTTGTGTTTATCCTGCTTGGAATTTCAGAGCTTGTTGAATCAGTCAATTGATACCTTTCATCAGGTTTGGAAAATTCTTAGGAATTCTTTTTCAGATATTGTTTCTATCCAATTTACAGCCTTGGAAACTCTATGGGGCAGGGTTCTACTCTGTCCTATAGGGTCACTGTGAGTCAGAATGGATTGACAGCAATGGGTTGGTGGATTGGTTGCTTGGTTAGTTTCGGGGTAGGAGATATTACCGATAACTAGCAATTGGTAATAAAAATAAGAACCAAACAGATAATTAGCTTTTTGCATATCTCAACTGTATATCTGATGATAAAGCAAGTTTTCACATATGCTATTCTTTATTGCTGTATCATTATGTCTAATTCCTTTTTTCATCAAATCCCAATTGAAGACTCTAATTCAAATACTGTTAAAATAGGAGTGCTTGTATTCATGTGGGACCTCTGGTCATCACAGTAGTACCATAGTGCCAAACAGATACTTACACCCAAATTTTCCCTCCCATAGGGGAACTACCACAGGACTTAACACTGGATTGTTTTTCTCTCCATTTCTAGTCTCTCCCTACAAATAGTTAGGTAACTGGACAGCTGTTTTCGTAAGACATATTTAAGATATTTTAAACGTGGGTATGTTTCTTATTTTTTTAATTGAAATTTTAAAATTGGTTGAGTTGTTTCATGATATTGTTACTATTGATATCTTATACAGGGTACAACTGGTTGAAAGACAAAAAGCAGAGCATAAGGCAAATCTTTTGGAGAAAGAATTAGTAAGTGCCAACAGATACACCCCTTATATGAATATGAAAGGACAAGAAGATTCCATGGATATTTTCATGATGAAGGTGAAAACAAGTTTTGATTGATTTTTGAAGAAACAGGATTTTTATTACCTTCTGTTACTCCAGGAGATAAATGATAAATGTTGAGTAATTTGTTGGTCAACTTCTTAACGGAGGATCAAAAAAAGCAATACAGCATGGTTGACTGGGAAGCCTTTCTGATGTATGGAGATAAAGTACAAGGGTCTAAAGGTCTCTGTGATACTGAAGAAAAGGCATAGAGGAAACAGGGCTGTGAGAGAGGTGGGAGGACAGAAGATGGTTAGAGAATGAAATAAATTGTTTTAAATGTCATCTTGTTGATCACAAAATCTGGGTTTTGAGATCTGGTGTGAGTGGTTGGTAAAGGTCTTTGAAACTAAACAGGCACAGGGATCACAAAAATAAATTGTTGGATAGGTCATTTACATTTGTCATTGAAATCTAGGATATGGCATGGGTTAGGCTTAGGGGAAGGAGCAATTCATAGGTAGAAGATTTTATAGAATCCTAGTGGAGGAGGACAGGTGATAGACTGTTGTCAAGGAAATGGTGAAAGTTTGTTTCAAAATTCTTAGACTACAATAGTTTGTATTATAGTATAAACCCAAAGAAACAAACCCACTGCCATCTAGTCGATTCTGACTCATACAACACTCTAAGACAGAGTAAAACTGCCCCATATGATTTCCAAGGCTATAAATCTTTACAGAAGCAGGCTGCCACATCTTTTTCCTGCAGAGCAGCTCTTGGGTTCAAACCACTAACCTTTTGGTTAGCAGTTGAGCACTTTAACTACTGCATGATCAGGGCTCAGATTATGGTATAACAATCATATAGTACAATAATATAGTATAATCTGAATATAAAACAAGGTCCTACATGATCCAATTTATGTGTGGGGTTCCATTAAAAAAATGTCAGCAACTGCTTTCAAAATAGCCAAAAGTAACTTCAATCTTTATTTGCCTCACTCAAGCAATTCACAGTAACACTTCTCTGACAAATCTCTCACATCTCTTTAAAAACTCTCCCACCTACAGCATCCAGGCAACTCTGAAATTTTCTTCCCCTTCTCTTTTAGTAGGCTTTTTAGTGATGCAAGTCCATCATTACTTCAACAATTCTAGCTCTTCTTCTAAGTCCTGGTTTCATGTGACAAAAAGCCCGGGAATTACTTGCTTACTCAGCTCCCAGAGTTGAAGATGACAAGAAGGTGGAAAGAAGGCTAGGTAGAATGTATAAAGGTAGAACTCTCCTGTGAGAGGTGGAGGGGAAGGAGAATTATAAGCACTAAAGCATTATCTTTTTTTTTCCCCTGTCATATTTACAGTGGGAGTAGGATGATTACAGGGGGCACAAGTGAAAGGTCAGGAAAAATAAATATGAAGAATTGGAGTGATAAAGACCAAACCAAAAAACCAAACCTGTTCCTCTTGAGTCGAATCCAACTCAACGTGACCCTATAGGACAGAGTAGAATTGCCTAAGGAGCAGCTGGTGGATTCAAACTGCTGACCTTTTGGATAGCAGCCGTAGCTCTTAACCAGTACACCACCATAACCACTGCACCAGGGCCAGAAGGAAATAAAAGGGTAGGACATCTTGGATGATGAGGTAGGAGCAGAAGAAGCTCTTGTCTTTTAAGTTCTATAACAATGGCGATTAAAGGGATTCTAGAATTTTGGATATATTTTGAAATTTAAGACAAAAAGTTTTCTTATATTTAGTTGTAATGTCCTTTAATTTTTTTGTGATTTGCATTAGTTTCACAGCCTTTCTTTCATGATATTGTCATTTTTTAAAAATAAGGGTCAGTTGTTTTTTAGAACATACCTTAGTTTGAGTTTGTCTGATCTTGTTTCCTCATGGTTAGATTCAGGTTATGTATTTTTGGATGGCACACTATATAAATGAAGTTTTGTCCTTCTCAGGTTATCATATCCAGAAGTACATGATGTCTTTTTGACCCTTACTGGTGATGCTAAGTTTGATTACTTCATTCTTATGGATTGAATTGTGTTCCCTGAAATTAAGTGTTGTAAATCCTAACTTCTATGCCTGTAGTTATAATCTTATTTGGGAATGGGTTGTCTTTATTATGTTAATGAGCATAATTAGTGTACAGTGTGTCTTAAATCAATTTCTTTTGAGATATAAAAAGAAATGAAACAAGCAAGCAAGAGAAGCCAAGCCACATGGAGATCCCCAGGGAACCAAGAAACAAGCTGAAGAGACAAGGACCTTCCCACAGAGCCAACAGAGAGAGAGAGAGAGCCTTCCCCTAGAGTTGGCATCCTGAATTCGGTCTTCTAGCCTCCTAAACGGGGAGAAAATAAATTTTTGTTTGTTAAAGCCATCCATTGGTGGTATTTCTGTTACAGCAGCATCAGATAACTCAGAATTTAGTACCAAGAAATGGCGACGCTGCTTTAATAGATACCTAAAATGTGGAAGTGGTTTTGGAATTGGGTAATGGATAGAGGCTGGAAGAGTTTTTTCTTCTTCTTTTTATTGTGCTTAAGGTGAAAGTTTACAGGAGGCTGGGAGAGTTTCAAGGTACCTAAAAGTAACATCTTTTTTAATAGTAACATCCTAGATTGCCTCGAAGAGACTGTTGAGAGAGTTGTGGACATCAAAGGCAACTCTGGTAAGGGGTCAGAAGGAAGTGAGGAGAGCTTAGAGAAAGTCTCTATCATCTTAGAGAATACATATAGCACCAGCAACAGAATGTTGCTAGAAATGTGGATGTTAAATGTGCTTCTGGTGAGACTTTAAAAGAAAATGACGGACATGTGATTGAACAATGGAGGAAGGGCGATGCTTTTTATGCAGTGGCAAAGAATTTGTCTGAATTATGTTCAAATGTTTGGTGGGAGGTAGAGCTTATAAGTGATGAACTTGGATATCTGGCTGATAAAATTGCTAAGCAAGATCTTAAAGGGACTGTGTGGTTTCTCCTTGCTGCTTACAGTAAAATACAAGAGGAAAGAGATGAGCTTAAAAATGACCAGTGCAAAATGAAAACAGAAACTAAAGAGTTGAAAAATTCTGCTTAGTATCATAGTCTTTGGGACAACTTGGTCAATTGGCATAAGATAGTTCATAAAGTTTATGCTCTACATTATAGTTTGACAAGTAGCATCTAGGGTCATAAAAGCTTGCAAGCAGCTATCTAAGACACAACTATTGGTCTCTACTAGTCCAAAGTAAAAGATAATGAAGGAAAGAAACCAAAGACTCAAAGAAGAAACTAGTCTACAGGACTAATAGTCTACGTGAACCACTGCCTTATCTACCCTGAGACCAGAAGAACTAGATGGTACCAGGCTGCTACTACTGTCCATTCTGATCAGGACCTCAATAGATGGATCCTGATAGAATGGGAGAAAAATGTGGAATGGACCCTCAAATTCTTAAAAAATCCAGACTTATCAGACTGGTATAGTCTGGAGGACTCCTTGAGACTATTGCCCTGAGATACTGAAACTAGCCCCTGAGGTCACCTTTGAGCTAAATGATAGATCGGCTCACAAAATAAAGAATATCACCTGTGATCACTGTGCTCCTTAAAAAAATCATCTATATGTTACCAAACAATCAACAATTACTTTAAAACAAAGATGAGAAGGTCAGGGGGGAGGGAAATTAGATCAACGGAAATGGAACAGCCAGAAGGGAAATAAGGGGAATGTTCACACATTGTGAAGAAGGTAACCAATGTAACTGAACAATTTGTGTAGAAATTGTTGAATGGGAATGTAAACTGCTATGTAAACCTTCACTGAAAACACTCAAAATATTATTAAAAAAAGAAAAGATTTGGAAAATTCTGTCGTACAACCTAAGGACATGTGTCCTAGAATGTACGCCAAGGATGTGGCTACACAAACTTTTGTTAAAGAGATTAAGCCTGTGACTGATGGATCTAACCAACTACCACACCAGAAAACTCATCAGCTTAGACTGAAGTGGACAGAAAAAGAACAAAAGGAAAGAATGCTGTTTGACTCTTGGAATTCTACAGGCAAGGAACAGGCCAAAGGAGCTACATCTGGTGTCATCCAGGAAAAGAAAAGGACCATCCCTTGGAAGCTCAGAGATTAGCAGAACTGTTGGAAGGAGCATGGGAAGCAGGGCTTTCTTGGCTTCAAAGGGTGGAGCCACAGACTCCTAGGTCTCAAAAGGGCGGGGCCACAGCCTCCTAGGTTTCAAAGAGTTAGATCTTTGCCAGCTCAGTTCCGGAGTATGGGGCTGCCATTAAGGTTTGTCCCGGGGATGGGGCCACCGCCTAAAGTTGAGGGGATGGGCTGCCATTCCCAAGGGGCTGTAAAGTGGGGCCTGCCATGGCCAAGGGGTAGAGTCACCACTCTAATAAACTAGGAGAATGGGGATGCCTAAAGCTGGGGCAGCAGAGTTTCCATCCCAGTGGGCCTGGAAGGCAGAGCTGAAGCCCAGGGCTGAGGGTCCTCTGCCCAGAATCCCGAGGGTGTGGCCAGCATACAGAGTCTGGAGGGTGGGGACATTGCGCAGATGGTCTCAGAGTGTGGAGGATTATTTTCAAGACTTGACACCTAATGTAATGTGTTCTGTTGGGTTTTGGACTTGCTTGGTGCGTGTTATCCCTTCTTTTCCTCCAATTTCTACCATTTGTTATGGAAATGTCTACCTTGTATGTGTTCTACCATTGTGCTTTGGAAGCAGATAACCTGTATTCTAGGTTTCACAGGTTCACAGTTGAAGAAGAATTTTGCCCCAGGATGAAATATGCCTAAAGTTTCAACCATATTTGAATTAGATGCTTCAGAAGATGAGATTTTGGACTTGGAGTTGATATAAGACTTTTGCGATGATGCGATGGGGTGAATGTGTTTTGCCTGTGGCAAGGACATGGATTTTGTGGGCCAAAGGGTGGAATACTATGGATTGAATTGTGTCCCCCTAAAATATGTGTTCTAAATCTTAACCTCTATGCCTGTGGTTATAACCCATTTGGGAATGGGTTGTCTTTGTTATGTTAATGAGAGGATTAGTGTAGATTGTTTTAAATCAATCTCTTTTGAGATATAAAAAGAAATTGAGTAAGCGAGAGAAGCAAAGATGGGGGAAGATTGATGCCAAGCCACATAGAGATCTTCAAGGAACCAGGAAATAAGATGAAGAGACAAGGACCTTTCCATGAAGCCAACAGAGACAGAAAGCCTTTCCCTAGAGCTGACATCCTGAATTTGGACTTATAGCATCCTACACTAGGAGAAATAAATTTTTGTTTGTTGAATCTGTCCACTTGTGGTATTTCTGTTATGGCAGTGCTAGATAACTAAGACATTGGTTAAGGCGTCATATTTCTCAAGTGTATAGTTATTCTTTTTCCTTTTGCAATTAAGTATTTTGTGGAGAGAAAATTTTGATAGTATGTAAATATTGTTTCCCATCAAACTTTCCCCCATGTATTTAGCATCCACTGATGATTCTTGCCTAAGTTAAGTTTTATTATCATGGTTACAAAATTGTGATTTACTAACTCTATTGTTTCTTCTCTATTATTGGCATTTTACTGTAAAAAAGAGCTTTTCCTTTTCTCTCATTTGTTTTTCTAGATATCTATTATGGATATATAAATTTGTTATTTTATTGAATGGGTTATAATCCATTACTTTTCTCCTTTTATAATACTTAAATTTTCACTGATTTGTCCAGCGGAAACCCCTTTAGCCCCTTCTGACTGGCCCCCATTATTTTTTGAGCATTTCCTTTCTTTTTGGCACAAAATGTTCTAGGCTAATCTTACGTCTTTTTTTTGCCCCAGCCTTGGAATCAGCCATTTCTCTAAGGAGTCTTGGTACTTTTAGTGGGAAATGGTTTTATAAACGAAGATCTGGGAGCTATGTGCGCTCATGGCTATTGGGATGTCATTGCTTCACAGTGTTTTCAGCATGAAGAGCTAGGAAATAAAATGTACATGTATATACATATATTAGAAAACTAAGTTTATACTGTTTCTTCCAATTCCAATCCAACCCCACAATGTTATTTCTTCCCTCCCCCATTCTCTATTTGTATTCCTTTTCTTCTACAGTCACCAAAAGGTCGGCAGTTTACATCTACCAACCACTCCTTAGAAACCCTATGGGGCAATTCTACTCCGCCCTGTAGGATTGCTATGAGTTGGAATCGACTCAACAGCATACAACAACAAAGATAAACACAAAATAGTTTCAGAATTGCTACATCCATACCACATCATTATTCTTTTTGATACTCAAATTGTCCCAGATTTGGAGACCCATTCAAGGTGGCACCTACATCTTTCTGACATAAGTCCTGTTAGTCTGTGAATATTTTTCTGGCATGAAGATATTCCATGATTACTTGCTCTGGACCTGGAATTGGCCATTTCTCCAAGGAGCCCTTGTTCTTTTTAATGGAAAATTGTATTTAGAGACGTAATCTGAGCACTAGAGGTATTTGTTGTTATTGGTTATTGTTGCCTCTAGGCCTTATCAGTGAACGGAGCTAAGAAAGAAATACACATTTTTTAGATATAGAAAAAAAATTGATTTTATATATGTATACGTTCTTTTTTGCTTCCTAGTGACATTGACATAATTACTTTTTTTTTTTTACTCTACTACATATATATAATTGTTTCAAAATAATAATACCAACTTTATTACCAACAACAAGCCCACTGAATATAGTTAAAGATTATCCTTTGGGTCTTTTTTTCTTTAGAATTTATCATACAAGGAATGTACAGTAAAAATATTGTATTATAAATTCACTTGAAAGCATTTTTCTTTATATGGTTATGTCACCAGTGCCATATAGAGTTGGAGTCATTTGTTTTGCAGTTTGTGTTTGTTTTTTCTTTCCTTTTCGATTTTTTTTAAATATGTAAAACATTTAAATGGTTCCAAACATGATACATCTAGAGGAATCTAACATTTAATCTTGTTTTTTCCTCCCTGTGTTTTCTCCCTTTTCCTATGGGTAACTGTATTTAAAATTTCAGTTTATCTTTCCATTTGGTCCTTTTAACGATATGAGCAAATACATATATATTTTTATTCACTCCTCCTCCAACATAGCATACTATCACTCTTGTACTCGTGGAGATTACTGTATAAAAGTAAATCTAGATGTTTATAATTATTTTTAATAAATGCATAGTAATTCATTGTATATGGATATATCATAGTTTACTCATTAACTACAGGAATTGGGTTGCTTCCAGTTTTGTTTTACTACCATAAATGGGGCTACAATGATTAGCCTGTGCCTATCCATCAAAATGGAGCAGGACCAAGCAACAAACATTTTGTTTGTTATACGTAAGAATGGCCATAGCAGCAACTAACAACAACAACATCGATTTTGTAATTTTTTTTTGCGAGTGTATTTATACTGCTATTTCTGGATTCGTTAACTTTAGAAATTATCTCTTAACTTCTAGTATGACAGATTATGATTTAGCTAGCTCAAAAAAATCCTCTATGTATTTTCCCCTACCCTCGCAATAGAGGTATATTATTTATAGTTCATCTACAAGTTATCTAATATACTATCAATTTCTTTCTTTTTACCTCAACTATTGGTGATATTTTGTTTTATAAATTGAGGAGTGTGTTTTCTTTCCCATTCCTTTTATTGTTCTTACCCTCTTCCACTCCATGAATTCTTTCATTCATGCCTTTACATTATCATTAAATGATGTGTTATGATCATAACTCTTTATGGTAATATCCAACTCCCTGTCAAATTTTCACTTACTAGTTTGAGCACTCACTGATGAGCCTTGCCTGAATTTTATTAGGAGTTGAAAATTGCTGATTTTTAAAATTCTGCTCCTCCTTCTACATTTGTGAGCTTACATTTTTCTATTAAGAGTTTACCCTCATCGACTGTGCTGTTTGGTTATCTGCTTTTCTAAGCTAAATTTCCTATGTTCTCAAAACTGTTCCTTCCCACATCATTTCAACACCTCTTGCTGTTCAACTTGCTATTATTATCTCTTTCATGATTCTATAACTTTTTCTTTCTATCTGAGGGTGTTTTATTCTGAGGCTTCGCACTATACCTGTGTTTATATTTCAAAAGAAGGGAAGCAGATGTCGTCATATTAAATTTCACGTGGGAAGTTAATGTGTATGTTGGCTAATTTAGGATAAGGATGCAGCTATCCTGGCCAAGAACCTTGAGAGAGACATTTTCCACTTTGAAGGCCCAAAGAATGGACAGAAAATTTGGGACAAATGTCTACAAGATTTGATCCATAAGGAAAAACAAATATCTCAGTTAGACAGACCTCCATATTCATTCTGCTGGGAAACTAAAACTACGCAATCCCAATATCAGAATTTCCTTGATCATTTGGCTACTCTCCTGAGCAACAGCATCATCCCAATACCAGCCACTGAGGAAGCTGTAAAACAGAGGATTCAGGAAATTGGTGCAAATGAACAATCTTGGAAGTCTGTAAGTATATGGACAGAAAAGCTATTCTTTCAAATTTGTTTTTTTTTTTTAAGAACAGATTTTAATATTAGCCAATTTAGTAAGCTCTATGACTCTGAATTTTGAGTTTATTTTTATTACTGGAGTGAAAGAGAGAAGGGGTTGTCAACTATTGTAGCAGAGTAGTATAGCGTGGTGGTTAAAGGCAGAGAGCCCCAGTATGAATCCCAGCTCTGCCATTTTCCAGCTGTGTGTTCTTGGGCATGTTCTGATCTTCTCTGTGCCTCAGTTTCATTTATAAAATGGGGATAGGGACACAGCTCCTACCTTGCAGAGCGGTTCCAAGGATTAAATGGATTAATACACAATAAATGCTTAGCACAATGCATGGCAAGCTCAGTGAATGTTAGCTTAAAAAAGTGATATGTGAAGATAGTGTTTGTATGACCAAACACTGTTCAGTTCAGTCAGTGCAATAAAGTGAATTCTATCAAATCAGTTGTTTGTTTGAATTCACTGATTAAGTCTATCAAATAATTGAATCAGTAGGTTTAGGTGGATTCTTCTTTGTTGACTCCTCACGCTAAATTTCATATGAAAATAGCCAATGATTAGATTCAGTGTGTTACTGAAACCGGCTACACAGTAGTCTATGTACTGTAGAGTTGTTTTTGTTTTTACACTTTGCTCTCTTAAAATTCATTATACAACCTTGTCTCTTATTACTAAAATGTCTTATTTTTATTTATCAAATTTCAAATCAAATTTTACATGTTGAATCTTCTTGAAAGTCTTCTCTATTCATCTATTTAATAACTTAATGTCAATACAGTGTCAATATAAACTGAACAGGCACACAATTTTGAAATGAAGTAGAAAGTATATACTGTCAAGAAGTTTCATATGTATACATATTTTTTCTCTGCAGAGAACTGAAGGCCTTCGGCAGGAAATTCAGACGCTCAATAAACGATTGGAGCAGCTGCATCATCTTTATGAAGGAGCTATTCGAGAATCATCCCAAACTGAAGAAAAGTGTAGGGAAGAAAAAAAATCCTTGAAACGTCTGGAAGGAAAAATTGCTATCAATGACCTTTTTCAAGGGAGCGTAGCCTTGGACAGGAAGAAAGTAAGAATGCCCTGAAGTATATGTATTTATTTGATGATGAAAATTATCATATTTTATTATATTAATAACTTTAGCTTTATCTATTGTCCACATTTTCCTTTAGCTCTTTAAGCATATTTAATATAGTTGTTTTAAAATCTGTCTGGTACTCTATTATCTGGGATTCCTCAGGGATGGCTTCTGCCACTTTATTTTGTACTTTTGAATATTTTGTCCTTTTCCGCTTCTTTTTATGCCTTGTGATTTTTCTGGTTGAAAACTGGACATTTGAATATTATAATGTGGTAACTCTGAAAATCAGATTCTCCCCCTTCCTCAGGTTTTGCTATCTTTTTGATTGTTGAAGACCATAATAATCCATTTGTTTAGTGACTTCCCCTAACTATTTTTGCAAAGACTGCCTTCTTGGTCATGTGTGGTCACTAAGGTTTTTGTTCCTTAGTTTGTGTTTAGCTAGTGGTTTGGCAGGTATTTTCTTGAACACTTGGGGTGGGGGGCTCTCTCAGTCTTTGCAGATTGGTTCTATGCTGGGACACTTCTTCAACACTTAACCAGGCTTGCATTGAACTTAGGGAGGGACAGATCGCCCAAAACAGCAAGGTAAGCATATACTTAGGGCATCAACAAAACAGGGCACCAGTTGTCCAAAGCAAAGACCCCCAGGTGCCAAGCAGACAGGACATAAGCAAAAGTGAGCACCACAGTGGAACAGAACTGGCAGGACACTAAATGAAATTATACAAGCTCCAGTGCGTGAGAACGTACTGGCTGGAAATAGAGTCCACGCAGGGTCATGAAGTTATTTAAGCTATGAGGCCCTTACCATTTCAACATCTTTGTTGACATCTATCTCCTATGGTCCCCTCCTGTGTAACTGAAATTCCTTATCTCAGTGGGTATTTTGGGAATATACTATTTCTTTCTAATAAACAAGAGGTAGGGGCTGGCTGTTAAGCCTAGCTCTTGCTACATTTACCCAATATGCAACTGGATCCAACTTGAGCAGTTGGGCAAGGGTGGATTATATTAATACATAACAGGTTTCTGATCCATTTTGAGAGAACCATCTTGTACATCCACATCTGCTGATCCAGCAACTCCAGCCAGGAGGGCCAGCAATGCTTTTTGCCTAATACAAGCACAAGGGTATGCTCTTGCACACATCCTGGTAAACAACCAGTGGGGACTCCAGTCCCATATGCCATGCAAAAGAAAACGAATGCAAATAAATCAACCATTGTGATGAATTTAATCAAGTTACTTTTTAACTGGATAGCATTTATGTACAGAGTTATGTCCTAAGTTATGCAAACAATATTTATAACTTTAAAATATATTTGGCATACATTCAGACACAACCTAGCATACATTTAATATAATACTAACATGGATAATAATTTAATACTAACAACATAAAAATAGCAAATGTCAAAAAAATACTGGAAATATTAATATTTATCTAACATGAAAAGTTTTAATTTATGTATCGAGTTTCGTTTTTCACTGCCTGTTGCATGGGACACAGTTCTTAACATTACTCTATATATGCTAACTAAAGAGGTATTAGACACATTAATAGGATGCAAAATTCAATATTTATTGTGCAAAATGTGTTTGTTTTGCAACACTGTGTTTCTAAATTCATATTCCAAGAAAGCAACAATGGACACTTATCAGAACATGACATTTATATTTTATCAGAATATTTACAAATCTCTGTGTAAAGAAGTTAAACAATTTGTTGAGTGAATAAATTAAATGAATATTTAGATAGTAAAAATTATGTAAATGTATTTTATTCCTTCAGACTGACTTTCTTTTAAGAAATTGATCGATATTTTTATGACTTGCAACAAACTTGCCCATCAAGAAGTGGTGCTATTGTTACATCAATTATATACATATCTCTGAAAAAAGGAGCTGAAAAATTCCACAAAGAAACAAAATGTACATTTTATAAATTTTGTATATGATAACAATTATATGTTTTCATTTCGGACCGATTGGGTATAACCTCACATTCAGTTCTCTCTTATTGATCACATAAGAACGTGGCAGTGGCACTATAATCACGTGACTCATGATGTATCTGGTCCTGTCCTGAGAAAGCAAACTAAAACGCATCTTCAGATTGGGCATACCCTTGTATTTGTATTATGTTCTTTGCGATCACTTTCGCCCCCATCGAATACCAGCAGTAGTCAAATGAACTGTGAAGACACAACATCAAAGGATGGAAAGTGAGTGTGCAAGTTTCTAAGTATTATTTCAAGATGAAAAATACTCATGGAGATCTTCAAAGGGCCTGCCAACAAACATCATATGACAAACGAATGAATTATTTCCAACTGCCTTGTAAATACTGTTTCTTTTGACTATCTCAGACCTGAAGAACAAAATAAATGTTCCAAATCAAATTTTTTTACTTTCTAATTTTCCAATATACACTTTTGTGTTAATGTCCAAATTCCAATGTAAATTTAATTTTATAACTTTTATTTAGTTTTAATTATTCAAATTTATTTGCTATGGTAGAACCAAATTTAAAAAAATGACATAATTTATATCCAGGTAAAATGAAACAGCCACAACTAAGAGGAGCACAAAAACAAAAGCTCACAAAAGTAAAAGGAAAAGGGCTTGTGAATCCCTAAAGATGATTCCAAAGTTATCTTCCTTTTTAAGACATAATGAATCAGAAGAGACTTCTTCCATTGAATGCTCGAGTTTAATGAGTGCAAATTGTTGTACTAGTACTGCTACTGCTGAAATTACTAATAGTAATACAAATATAACAGCATTTGTTGCAAATTCTGCACCCATTCCTCGTTGTAGTGAAAAAATAATAATGGTGTAGAAAGTGAAACTATTTTAGAATCTGAAATTGTCGAATCTGTAGTTGCCATAAATAACAGAAACACAGATTCTGCTTTGTGGAATAATTTTTCTTCTCATGATGTAAAGTACTAGATCAAAAGAGGGCCAAGTGATTGTCAACATTTGAAAATTTGTGTCCAAAATTTCTGGATGGTAAACAAACAAGGTTCTGTAGCCAGAATACATTTCTAGGGTACAAAGCTAATGGTGAAAATTATAAGGAGTGGCTACTGTATTCTTTATCAGTCAACTCTGTATATTGTTTTGTTTGCAAACTATTCAGTCCTAAATTATTTAATTCATAATTTGCTACAGATGGATTTAGCAATAGGCACAACTCGAATATGACTGATAAACACGAAAACAGTTCAATTCACAGAGACTGTATGTTGTCATATTTAAACCGAAGACATGGTTTTGGCTTAACTCATGAACTGAAAACACAAATTAATGAAGAATGTCAATATTGGAAAGCCATTTTGTGACGCGCTGTTGCCGTCAACAATTGCTGAACGTGGACTACCTTTTCAAGGAAGATATGAAATGTTTGGTTCCCCATAAAATGGAAATTTTTGGAGTTTACTTGAACTTGTTGCTCAATTTGATCAATTTTTAGCAGGTCACATCTCAAAATATGGTAACGCAGGAAAGGGCAACCCATCGTACATGTCTAAAATAACCTGTGGAGAATTAATAAACTTAATAAGTGATAAAGTTCAATCAACTATTTTTAGTGAAATAAGTATAGCTTAATATTTCAGTTTGTCTGTGGATTCCAGTCCTGATCCTTCTCATACAGATCAGCTAAGTATTGTTTTAAGATATGTATCTCCAACAGATGGAAAACCTGTTGAATGATTTATCACATTTACTAGCTTAAAAAGTCACACCGGTGAAGAAATTGCAAAAATCAGGTACTTCAGTTTGCAAAATCGATTTGTCTAAGTTCAGAGGCCGGTCCTATGACAATGCTGCCAATATGTCAAGGCATTACAAAGAACAGAATTTTAGAATGTAAGGAATATGCCATTTTTATACCATGTGCTGCACATTCATTTAATCTTGTAGGATGTAACCCAGTAGATTGTTATCTGGAAGCAGCTGTTTTTTTTTCTACTGTTCAGTTACTCTACATGTTTTTGCCACCTTTACTCCTTGATGGGCAGTTCACATATTTAGGCAATGATTGAGTATTAAAATATCATTCTAATTCAGGTCGGGAAATGCATGCTGTAGCAACAAATGCAATTCTTGAATGGTGCACTCAGATTCTAGATGCTTTAGAAAATATTGCTGAAGACTAGACACAAAAAGGAGATACCAAAGGAGAAGCTGAAAACATCACCAACAAAATACAAACACTAGAGCATGTATTTTTATGTTGATTATGTGGAACAAAATACTGCAGCATTTTCACCGGATGAGTCAAGTTCTCCAAGATTCAGAAGTAAATTTAAAGACAAGCACAGGTCTCTACCAGTTATTAACAGGGTATTTACATAATTTGAGAAGATTTTGAAAATTTGAAAGCACATATTGCCAATACTGATTATCAAGCAGTTCACCGTCCCAGAAGCGTTAGAATGAAACAAGTAAATGTCCGAAGTGCTCCAGAAGTACTGAGTACCAGAGATCAATTTCACATAACCACATACTACACAATCGTTGACACACTTGAATCTGTCATGAAAAGAAGGGTGAAAGTGTATGTTCTTTCAGATAGATTTTCCTTGTTAAATACCTGGTGAAGAATGCATGAAGACACCCAAGAAATTAGTGCAGCTTATTCCAATGACTTAAATACAAACCTTTACAGAGAAGTACAACAATTTCATTCTTATATGAGAACTAAGTTTACAGATTCAAGAAAGACAAATTTTACTCATGTAGGCATGTATGATTCCATAATAGAAGATAAAATACAATGCATATTTCCCAATGTTGAAACTGTTTTATACATATTCCTAACTTTAATGATCACAAACTGTACAACAGAACACTCATTTTCATCCCTAAAGAGCCTCAAAAACCTTCAGCATACAACGATTCAAGAAAAGATTTGATTCATTATCCTTATTACTTATGGAAGTAGAAAATGTTTGACAGCTTAAAAAAAAAAATCCTTTGCTGTTGAGTTGATTCCAACTCATAGTGACCCTATAGAATAGAGTAGAACTGCCCCAGAGGATTTCGGGGAGCGACTGGTACGTTCGCACCGCTGACCTTTTGGATAGCAGCTGAGCTCTTAACCACTGCACCAGCTTAATTGTGACAAAATCATTGAAGAATTTATAAGAACATAGAAAGAAATGTTTTTAATTATAACATGTTAGAGATGAAAGATCTATCTAAAAATAATTTGTCATAATATTTGTTTTCTGATCATTAAATTTTCTTTTATGACATCTTTTCATTTGTTCATTTATAGTTGTAGGATTTATACAAAACAAGCATTGAAACTGAAATATGAGCTGTTTAAAGCAAAATTGGCGAAAGTCAAGTTTTCACTGTGAGAGATCAACAGAATTTTACATTGTTGAAACTAAGTTCACTGACTCATTTTCTTTGTTGTAAAATATACAGAATATTCTTTTTATAGAAAATGTGGTATATAGTAAAAACCTTAGCACCCTGCATCCACTAAAAATTTTATAATACAGTTCATGCATGCACCACTTTTATGTTCATTCATTAATATTATAGTGCATTAAAAAAATTACATCATGGAGAGCTAAGAAACACACACATATACATGTATATATGTCTCATATCCTGTTCAAAAGTGTGAGTAAGCAGAGGAGGGAGCGCCATAGATTATCAGTGTTTAGGGCCTTAATCCGGCCCTGAGTTTAGGGCTCAGCCTGAGGTGAAAGTGTAGGGTCTTCTCTGAGTACACGTCTTGCCCTGGGCTTGTATGTTGCTTTATAAATTCCTCTGTATACAAAGATGCATTTGGATGCCCTAATTTCCCAAGGAAACACTCTGCCTGGCTTCTCCTCCCAGCAGTTTGGCATCTATTATACACCTCAGTGACACTCTTTAGCCTGAGATGGCTGTTACAGTTTTGGGCAGGCTGCTGCTTTTCCATCTTGCATGAGTTCTGAGATAGGCCAGAGATGAGCACCTTGCATCAGACCTTCAGAAAGCCCTAGACGGATTGGAACAGACACACACAACAATTTCCAAATAAGATCTGCTCTGCTCCCTCTGGAGCCAGGGAAAGGATCCCTCTCTGGGAATAAAGGCTGTTGCAGTTTTAAGAATGCCACCAAGCTGGGAAGGGGTTGGGACATGGGCATCTAGACAGCCAAAGATTTATTACTGTTCTGCAGTCACCTTTTTCTTGATTCAGCATTTGCTTAATTATTGTTAAGACTTTGAATGGTTGCAGAGTTCTGACAAAGTTGGTTCTGCTAGTTTCTGCTTGGAGTTTTGTATTTTCTGCGGATAGATGGGAGCTTATGCCACCATCTTGCTGACATCACACTCTATTTCTTAATGTACGTTTAGAAGAGGATCCTCTTCTAAAGAGGGAAAGGAACTCAAAATAATGATGCTTTACTGCTGGAATTTCAGGCATTGTGACAGGTAGATATGTGAGTATCAGGGAGGGGGCCACTGATAATATTCCTTAATAATTACCATGTAAACCATTGCGTTCTCTTTCTGCTTCCATGCATCTGTAAGGAAAAAATTAATCTGGGACAGAAAATGGTATGATAAAATTAATTTTCAGGAGATCCTTAATCTATTTTATTACCTCTTCACAGAGTTGCCTGTCATACCCAAAAACTGTGTTATGTATACGATTGCTATGATCTAAAGCAAAATCCTACTTCCCACTCACTCATTTACTCACCACTCATTTAGTCTTTCAGCCCATTCATTCATTCAATATTTATTGAATACCCAGTTTTTGAAGATTTCCAACATTTAATGAAGTGATGGCCATCAATGTACCCTGCAGATTCCAAAGATGAATATATCTTCTCCCCCTATTCTTGAATATGTGAATGGTGATTCATTTTCCCACAAAATTTTTAAATCCTATATTAAATTTATGTGTTTATTTATATAATATAGGGTCACTATAAGTCAGAATTGACTTGATGACAATGGGTTTGGTTTGGTTTTATATCAAATTTTAAGAATATACAGGTAACACATACTTTTCATAACCCTTAACACCATTCTAAAAGATTTGAAGAAAGCAATAATAAATCTTTCCAGCCTTCTCTCTCTGCCCATCTCACCTCAGTAACCAATGTGTATATATTCCACAACTATTGCCATGGTTATGGAAAAAAAAAACAAAAACTACCCAGTTGCCGTCCAGTTTTTCTGACTCCAGACAAGCCCATGTGTGTCAGGGTAGACGTGTGCCCCACGGGATTCTTAGTGGCTGATTCTTCAGAATTAGACGCCAGGCCTTTCTTCAGAGGAGCCTCTGAATAGGCTTGAACCTCCTACCTTTTGCTTAGCAGCTGGGAGCATTAACATTTGCCCCATTTCTCATTTTCTCCCCCAAAGACAATAAGTCCAATGAGTTTAATGTGTATTTTTTTTGTTTATATGTATTCTTTTAAGAGTGATTTTTGTGCATGTATTTTTAATTTGCATAAACGGTATTATGTTAAAAATCTCATTCTGTTACTCAGTATGATATTTTTAATATTGCTATTTGTTCATCTAGCTCGTTTCTTCTAATTACTGAATGGAATTCTACCATGTGCACATCTGCCACATTTTGCCCATCCATTGTCTCTAGTGATGAATACCCAGCTTACCTCCATCTTTCTGCCACCACAAACAACATTGCTCTGAACACCCTTGTACGGGGTCCTCTACAGGCCTATGAGAGAATTTCTTAGAGGTGTTGCAAAAGGGTAATCATAGTAGTAGCAAGTACCTAGACAGGTGGGATAATGTAAATCAAGATCAGCCCAAAGCTGATCCTTGTGAGGTGGAGGTTGGACATTACTCTCCAAACTTTTTACCAATTCTGACTCCAGCCGTCCCTCCCATGGCACTCTCTATTTCTGGGTTCGATAAGCCATTGCAATGGCCACAGAACTCCTAGACCATATTTACAGTTAAGTGGTTTATCAAGGAACAGGGTACAACTTGGAATCAGGATCATCAGGCTACAACTCAGGAATCAGAATCACAAAGCATGCAGGCAGTCTCCCTTCTTCAGTGCAGGATAGCTCTGTCAGCAGGACAGGCCTCTCAGCCACCCTGAGGACAGGCTGCTCTTGGCCCTGGCATCCGTTGCCACCAGCTCTGCTGCTGGGGCCCTTCTGGGCCTACTACAGCTGGTTCTGCCGCTGGTCCCCTTCCAGTCCTCTCACTGTCTTCAGTGTTGTAGCCCTTGACCAGTATTACAGTTCTTTTAAGAGGTTTTTGCTTCCGATCTCTCTCTCTGCTTCTTTTTTCCTTCCGTTTCTTCCTGCTGCTTCTCTTCCTGCTTCTTTCTGTCTGCCCAAACCCCTGTGGGACTGACTACTTAAATCACAATTCCTTGTCACTTTCAAGGCATCGCTCTTCCGTCAGGGCCACAAGCTGACCAATCCCCCCTTGGTACACCACAAACACTTTATTTGCACAGTAGGCAGAGCTGGCTTCCTGAATCTGGACTTCTAGCCTCCTAAACCATGAGAAAATAAATTTCTCTTTGTTAAAGCCATCCACTTGTGGTATTTCTGTTATAGCAGTCCTAGATAACTAAGACACCCAGGAAAAGTCAATCAACCTGGCCAAAAATAACCGACTGGGGTAGAAAACTAGGGTAAAGGTAACTTCTCGGGGCTCAGGGGAAAAATCTCTCAAGCTATTTTTCCAAAGAACCAAGGCAAAAGCCCACATAAAGGAACTTATTTCACCACAAGTGTATGCTCAAGATTGAAATTTGTGGCTCCTGGGTTACACAAACACTTAACTTGACTACGTACTGCCAGACAGCTCTCACAGAATAGCCTTATCAGTTCACAGTCCCACCAGTGATGCACAGAGTTCTTGAATCTCTGCATCTCTGCTTTTTCTTGGCATCAACCAGCTTTTTAATTTTTTCCCATCCAATCAGGTATAAAGCAGTAACTTATTTAATTTGCATTTCTCTAATTATTATTGAGTGGGAGTATTTCCTTTATGCATTTCAGTCTTTTGGTTTTCCTCTGTTTTCTTTACCCTTTTTTCTTTTTGGATTCCTTTTTCTTCTCAGTGATTTTTGGTAGTTCATCTGTGTGGACACCTGGCTCACCCTCGTCAGGCTCCAAATCCTTCCCCAGGGTGGCCATTCTTTTCATCTGGTTTGGGCTCTGACTCCCTGCTTTGGGTCACAGCATTTCCCTTCTCGTTCTGGTACAGATGCCTACCATGTTCTGCCCACCTAACAGCTTTAGGACTGAATTGGTCAGGAAGGATAAGAAAGGCATGGAAGAATAGAAAGAGGAATAACAACTAGTGTATATTTAGCCTTTCAATTTTCCTAATAAATCCACTTATTTAAACTATAATTTTTCTGTCAGGAACTACTTTAGCTCTGTTCCACAAGTATTGGTGTAAATGTGGGGAAATTGGAACACTTATCCATTGCTGGTGGGAATGCAGAATGGTACCAAACCCAAACCCATTGCCATCAAGTTGAATCCAACTCATACTGACCCTATAGTGATCCTACAGAATAGAGTAGAAGTGCCTCATCCGGTTTCCAAGGAGCAGCTGGTGGATTCAAACTGCTGACTTTTGGGTTGTTATTACAAACCATTGTATGTACCTCGAATTTTTAATAATTTAAAATAGGCTTTAAGGGGGTTGGTTTATAACTATAGTTTGTACGGAAGTCGGATGTTTGTGACCTGGGGACTGCCTGTACCATACCAAAAACCGAACCAAACCTGTTGCCGTTGAGTCAATTCTGACTCATAGTGACCCTATAGGACAAAATAGAACTGCCTCCATAGAGTTTCCAAGGAGCGCCTGTACCACACAACCCAGTAATCTCACTGCTAGGAATATAGTCATGTGTCACTTAACGTCCACAATATGTTCTGTGATATAGGATGTTATGTGATTTGGACGTTGTGTGAACGTCATATAGTCATTTGCCACATAATGTTCGTTTGGGCAGTGTCCGACCACGTATAAGTCTGTGGTCTAATAAGGTTAAATGGTGCAGTGCCGGAGTAAGACCCTGATGCCCCGCCCCCCACAGGATTGACGGAAGGAGAAAGTCTCACAGGGAAGGAGGAGGGAGGAGAGTGCGCAAAGGGGGCAACCAGCCAATTCTGTGCCCGAGTGAGTGGTAAGCCGAGGGGGAGGGGGTCGGGAAGGAGGCGAGCGCGTATATAATATGGTGTTCGCACGTCCAAATCACATAATGTTCTATTTCCCAGAACGTACTGTGGATGTTAAACAATGCATTACTGTGAGTCTTTCTCCTTCCCTCACCCTGTGTGGGGTGGGGCTGTATAACCTTATGGTATCATGCACGTAAACTGTGGTCAGATGTTGCCCAAATGGATGTTATGCCTTGCGTGGCTGTATACCCAAGGAACTTGAAAGCAGAGTGGGGAACAGACACTACACTAATATTCACGGCAGCATTATTCACAATAGCCAAAAGATGGAAACAACCTAAATGCCCATCAACAAATGAATGGATAAACAAAATGTGGTATATACATACAACGGAATACTACTCAGCTAGAAACAGAAAAGAAGTCCAATCACAACATGGATGGAGCTTAAAGACATGATCTTGAGTAAAACAAATCAATCACAAAAGGACAAATACATAAGACCTACCTCATATAAAAAGACAAGAACAGACAAATATATAACCAAAACCAAACCAAACCAAACCCAGTGCTGTCGAGTCGATTCCGGCTCATAGTGACCCTATAGGGCAGAGCAGAACTGCCCCATAGAGTTTCCAAGGGGTGCCTGGAGGATTCAAACTGCCAACCCTTTGGTTAGCAGCTGTAGCACTTAACCACAACACCACCAGGGTTTCCAGACAAATATATAGAGACCAGTTTATTAGTGGTTACCAGCAATGTGAGGTATAGGAGCCCTAGTGGCACAGTGATTAAAGTGCTTGGCTGCTAACCAAAAGGTTGGCAGTTCGAACCCACCAGCTGTTCCATGGGAGAAAGGTGTGGCAGTCTGCTTCTGTAAAGATTTATAGCCTTAGAAACCCTCTGGGGCTGTTCTATGCTGGGTTGCTATGAGCTGGAATCGACCGGATGACAGTGGGTTCGGTTTTATTTGGGTTAGTGTTGGCAGGAATGGAGAAAGGGAGGGGGAAGTTTTTGCTTATGGAACACTGATTCTGTTTATGGTAATGGAAATTTGCACTGATAAAGGGTAATGGTTGCACAGCTGATTAATGTAATTGATGTCAATATGTTGTACACCTGTAAAAAGTTGAATTGGCAAATGTGTGAGGAATAGTTTAAAAAAAAAAAAAAGTAGCTGCTGAGTCGCTTATATACAACCAAACACCTCATGGGATTTGGTTTCCTGGTTTGGAGGCTTAGGGTCATGATTTCATGGGACATCTCAGTTAAATGGCCTAATATCACTTTTTAGTGTTTCTGTTCTACCTCCT